>NC_088710.1:51619615-52219615 GCF_963576615.1 Watersipora subatra | reverse complement strand
TTATCGAGGTATCTCCTATGATATTTGTTATTGAGGTATCTTCTAGGATATTTGTTATCGAGGTATCTCTTAGGAAATTTGTTATCGAGGTATCTCTTAGGATATTTGTTATAATGGTATCTCCTATGATATTTGTTATAATGGTATCTCCTATGATATTTGTTATAAAGGTATCTCCTATGATATTTGTTATTGAGGTATCTCCTAGAATATTTGTTATCGAGGTATCTCTTAGGATATTTGTTATCGAGGTATCTCTTAGGATATTTGTTATAATGGTATCTCCTATGATATTTGTTATAATGGTATCTCCTATGATATTTGTTATAAAGGTATCTCCTATGATATTTGTTATTGAGGTATCTTCTAGGATATTTGTTATCGAGGTATCTCTTAGGATATTTGTTATAATGGTATCTCCTATGATATTTGTTATTGAGGTATCTTCTAGGATATTTGTTATCGAGGTATCTCTTAGGATATTTGTTATAATGGTATCTCCTATGATATTTGTTATAATGGTATCTCCTATGATATTTGTTATAAAGGTATCTCCTATGATATTTGTTATCGAGGTATCTCCTAGAATATTTGTTATCGAGGTATCTCTTAGGATATTTGTTATCGAGGTATCTCTTAGGATATTTGTTATAATGGTATCTCCTATGATATTTGTTATAATGGTATCTCCTATGATATTTGTTATAAAGGTATCTCCTATGATATTTGTTATTGAGGTATCTTCTAGGATATTTGTTATCGAGGTATCTCTTAGGATATTTGTTATAATGGTATCTCCTATGATATTTGTTATTGAGGTATCTTCTAGGATATTTGTTATCGAGGTATCTCTTAGGATATTTGTTATAATGGTATCTCCTATGATATTTGTTATTGAGGTATCTTCTAGGATATTTGTTATCGAGGTATCTCTTAGGATATTTGTTATAATGGTATCTCCTATGATATTTGTTATAATGGTATCTCCTATGATATTTGTTATCGAGGTATCTCCTATGATATTTGTTATTGAGGTATCTTCTAGGATATTTGTTATCGAGGTATCTCTTAGGATATTTGTTATTGAGGTATCTTCTAGGATATTTGTTATTGAGGTATCTTCTAGGATATTTGTTATAGAGGTATCTCTTAGGATATTTGTTATCGAGGTATCTCCTAGGATATTTGTTATTGAGGTATCTTCTAGGATATTTGTTATAATGGTATCTCCTATGATATTTGTTATAATGGTATCTCCTATGATATTTGTTATAAAGGTATCTCCTATGATATTTGTTATTGAGGTATCTCCTAGAATATTTGTTATCGAGGTATCTCCTATGATATTTGTTATCGGGGTATCTCTTAGGATATTTGTTATTGAGGTATCTCTTAGGATATTTGTTATTAAGGTATCTCCTATGATATTTGTTATTGAGGTATCTCTTAGGATATTTGTTATCGAGGTATCTCTTAGGATATTTGTTATAATGGTATCTCCTATGATATTTGTTATAATGGTATCTCCTATGATATTTGTTATAAAGGTATCTCCTATGATATTTGTTATTGAGGTATCTCCTAGAATATTTGTTATCGGGGTATCTCTTAGGATATTTGTTATTGAGGTGTCTCCTATGATATTTGTTATTGAGGTATCTCTTAGGATATTTGTTATTAAGGTATCTCCTATGATATTTGTTATTGAGGTATCTCTTAGGATATTTGTTATTGAGGTATCTCCTAGAATATTTGTTATCGAGGTATCTCTTAGGATATTTGTTATCGAGGTATCTCCTATGATATTTGTTATTGAGGTATCTCTTAGGATATTTGTTATTAAGGTATCTCCTATGATATTTGTTATTGAGGTATATCTTAGGATATTGGTTATAGAGGTATCTCCTAGAATATTGGTTATTGAGGTATCTCCTATGATATTTGTTATTGAGGTATCTCCTAGGATATTGTGTCGTGAGGTACCACAACCAGCACAGATTATTTTACAGTAGACACTTCAATCAAGTGTATTTTATAGTAGTTTTACATCCTACAAAGAATAAAATACATGTTAATATCCTAATCCATTCCAAGATCTTCCCAAGCTCATCTCCTTTGGCTCTTCAAAAAGAAAAAACTAAACTTAATTTTTTTAATATAATGACTGTTCAGTAACTGTAGTATTATTGGTTTGTATCGACAACTTGTTCTCTTTTTCTCATCACTTTTACTTGGTTTGGGGTTTATGATTACCGGTACAGTAATTGTATGTTAAGGGGGTGTGTATGTCTTCAATGTTAATTTGAATCCATTTTTTTCATTTTCTTGATGCAGCAAGGTCTATGCTGCAAAGAAAAAAAGCGAATGTTTCTCACAGCTAACCTAACGATTTGCTGCTGTAGATAAAGGAGTATATTTATGCATTGGCTGAGGATTATCAGGATATATGTGCCACAGAAGTTATTGGTGAGACATTTGAAGGCAGAGAAATTATTGCTGTCAAGGTATGTATTAACTGCTTCGTAATTTATTCATTTTTGTCTTTGATATATAATTGTATGCAGAACATTGAAAGTCATATGACAAGATGTTAAGCTATGTCATTATAAATGCACAAGAACATTGTCATTACCCGGATACAAGACTTTATACACAAATGGTCTGAATGATGCCATTATGGATGTAGGAGACTCAGTCTTCATAAATACAGAAAGTCCAAAAAACAAGCATCAACTTAAATAGCTTGTCCATCTTTTACCTCAGTTAGTCATTGCATCTACTAAATCATTACTGGTATTTCGGGTTACGCCTAATGCTGGACAGTTAAAATAGACACATTTTATTCAAGAGGTCATATCCTGGACAGTCAACAAATGTGAACATACCATAGAAAGGTGGAGTACCCTAGCAGGCCACAGTTTAGCATTGCTAGCATAAATTATTCTTTGATTAAAATGGCACAGAGCTTGCCTCTGCAGCTGCCATACCAGGCCAGCACTATTCAACTTCCTCAAAGTTTCTATAATTAATCATAGACTTGATCATCACGCTAAAAACAAAAGCGACTACAATATATGAATATTTTACATAGTTGAAGGTCGTTGTAATCGTAGACACAACAGAATCTCACAAAATAAAGTCATTGTAATTGGTTACACGGTCTCTGGTTATGATCATATTAGCTAAATGATGTTGCAGGCTCCTCTACAATAAAATATATATATATAAGGATTAAAAATATATTAAATGCCAGAATAATAATCACTACGTAAAAAACATATTTCAATGATGCGTGAAATGAATTGGAATCCTTTGTTGGAAAACTAAAATTCATATTTACAACATAGTCACTCATTGTGAATTAAGTTAATAGCCATAAATTATATATTAAATTAATCCTCATTCTATCCTACTTTTAAATATGTCAGCAAACAGCTATAAAACTTTTTTTTGAATGATTATGTAGGTTAAATTTTTAACTTTTCTAAATTTTTTAATGGTTGAAGGCAGTTTGTACAGATATGATCACACCACATACCTTCTATTTGCTTATTTCAGGTCAAATAAATGTTGTATATGATGTTAGACTACACTGTATATGATGTTAGACTACACTGTATATGATGTTAGACTACACTGTATATGATGTTAGACTACACTGTATATGATGTTAGACTACACTGTATATGATGTTAGACTACATTGTATATGATGTTAGACTACACTGTATATGATGTTAGACTACACTGTATATGATGTTAGACTACACTGTATATGATGTTAGACTACACTGTATATGATGTTAGACTACACTGTATATGATGTTAGACTACACTGTATATGATGTTAGACTACACTGTATATGATGTTAGACTACACTGTATATGATGTTAGACTACACTGTATATGATGTTAGACTACACTGTATATGATGTTAGACTACACTGTATATGATGCTAGACTACACTGTATATGATGTTAGACTACACTGTATATGATGTTAGACTACACTGTTTATGATGTTAGACTACACTGTATATGATGTTAGACTACACTGTATATGATATTATGCTGTATTATAGCACATTATGTTATGTTATATTACATATATTATAGGTACATGGCCTTGACAGCAGCAAGCCTAGAGTTAAAATATTCATTGATGGTACGCAACACGCCAGAGAGTGGATTTCACCAGCAGTTCTGGTTTTTCTTATTACAAAGGTAGGAGTTGTCCAATCAGCTTCTAGGCAAAATCTGGTCTGTTTATGAAGCTTAAAGCCGCATATTTGAGTAATTTCTATAAACTCTCTATAAACTCTCTATGTTGATGGACCACAATTCTATAACTTTTATGTTTGTCAGGTTTCTATGCAACATAAATTTTGTACCTTTCAAAGTCTTGTCCATAATCTCAAAAAATGAAAGCAAACAAAATGCTTATTACATTCTAATTAATTATTTTGATTATTCTTTGAGGCCATAGTGAAGGGAGCAACACAGCCGTCCCTGAAGGGTTGTGGTGATTAGTTAATTGAAGGCTATGTGATTATCATGTGGCTTTGTTCACTTCTCATACGGCAAGCATAGCAGCTGATTACATGACTTCAAAAACTCAAAGATTTTAATTAGACAAACGCGCCTTCATATCTAATGAGATTTATGGACTCGCGAAACGTGGCAGTATATCTCTTCATTTTAATCTCTCAGATGTCAATATTTACCTAACTTTATGCTATGAGTTTTAAGTAAATGCACTGATTTAATGAATGTAAGTATGCATTGTAAATGCTCTATCAGCTTATGTTAGTAGGGAACTTTGTGTCATGTTTGGACTGGCCGGTAGTTCTTGCTTGTTAGGTTCAGACTGCTCAGACCCTATTTGTATCTGAAAATTGCTTTTTTATACTTAATTATTTGGAAATTTCTATTCGCTAAATGCAAAAGTGACAGCGTAGTCAGGTGACAAGTTGAATATTGATAGAAGCTGCCTACATTGCTTAGGTTCTTGCATGGAATTAATACTGCCTATTCAATATGCCTAGGCTATACCCTTTCATTTCGCTTGTTAAGACTTGTGAAAGCTCAATCGCTTTTCTGTTTGGTAAATTGCTTGTTCATAGATGAAAATCAAGTGTGAATCTATATCATAAACATCTTTGAAGCTAGAGATCTGAATCTATCATCTGTGCATTGTAGTTGGTGACAGGATACGCGAGTGATGAGCTCTGGGCAGTCAATATGCTGGAGAAGTATGAGTTCCACATAGTACCTATAGTAAACGCTGATGGGTACGCGTACAGCCACAACACTACCAATGTGAGTACATGTTCACGGGTGCTTCTAGATAAATATAATAAAAATAAATGCGCCTTAGTCGATAGTAATAGGTCAAGGTTACCGTAGTTGATAATAGTTCAGAGACCTCCATACATTATATTGGTTTTATATTTATACTAGATGAATGACCTGAGTTGCACGGGTAATCAAAAGGTTTTTGCATTGCACATTTATTTTTATTCAACATTATACAACATTTACCAATCTAACCTTTAAATGTTGTTTAAAATTTATTTCTGTGTGAGCTAGAAGTTTTATTAAGTTTATGCTATATATCAATACATGTATTTAAAGCATTTTAGTGAAGTCTACACACATATTTTTTAGTACACTAGCAGCTCCAATAAAGCCATTAAAGATTGGCAGGTGAAATTAGTATGTCCACAGTTATTCCATAATATGGCAAGGTGGTTGGATAACGTAGTGATTAGCGCGCCTGTTTGCAAAACTGGTGTTTCCGAGTTCAATTTCAGTGAGAAGTAGTTTTTTGTTTCTATAACTTTATCGCTATAACCGGACATACGACAAACAAATCAACAAACATTTAAATCTTTATATATATAAAAAAAAAATTGTTTCCTCACCCCGGATACCCCGTATGGGTGGTAAATTCTGCTCTAACTCGAGTCTCCTACCAGAGACCTGGGAGTTTGAGCACTCGTCTCAAGATCTTAGCTGTTCCCAATAGCGCACTTTTCTGCAACTCACCTGAGTTGATTGTTGTTGGTATTTGGGCAAGCCACATTTTATGCGCCGGTGTTATTGCGCCCAGTGCCCCAATCACGACTGGGATTACGGTTGTTCTTACATTCCAGCATTTTTCAATTTCTTCTCTAAGAGGGAGATATTTTTCTACCTTTTCTTTTTCTTTGCTGGCTATATTGTAGTCATTGGGTACTGCTATATCTATTATAGTAGCCCTCTTGTTCTCCTTGTCTACCACCACTATATCTGGTTGGTTTGCTAGGACATGCTTGTCAGTTTGGATGTAGAAGTCCCAGAGGATCTTAGCGCAGTCATTTTCATTGACCTTACCAGGAGCTTCCCACCAGTGTTGTGGTTTATTAAGGCCATACTCATCACATAGACTTCTATACACAATACCTGCGACATGATTATGCCGCTCAGTGTATGCGTTCCCTGCTAGCTGTCTGCATCCACTGATGATGTGTTGGATGGTCTCAGGTGCATCTTTGCACAGTCTGCATCTAGGATCGTCTCTAGTGTGATAGATTTTCGTTTGGAGTTGCCTTGTTGGGAGCACTTGCTCCTGGGCAGCCATGATTAGCGACTCTGTATTGGCCGTTAGGTTTCCTTTGTTCAGCCACATATATGTCTGGTGAAGATCGCCAACCTTAGATATTTGTTGGTGGTAAGCACCATGAAGAGGTTTCGTATGCCAGTCAATTTCCTCATCATCAGGGCATAGGTCCGTTGTGAGAGCAGCCGATTGAAATTCAGCTAGCAAATTATCTGAGATGGCCATGGAGGCTGCATATGCTTTGATGCTTCGCTCTTCCTCTTTCACTGTCTGCTGTACACTTTTGAGTCCCCTACCGCCATCTTTCCTATCAAGATACATTCTAATAGTATCAGATTTTGGGTGGAGTGCTCCATGCATGGTCAGCAGTTTACGAGTTGCTATATCTGTTTCTTTGATGGCTTCCTCAGTCCACTTTATTATGCCTGCTGGATATCTTATTACTGGCAGTGCGTAGGTATTTATTGCCATGATTTGGTTCTTGGCATATATATATATATATATATATATATATATATATATATATATATATATATATATATATATATATATACTATATATATATATATATACTATATATATATATATATATATATATATATATATATATATATATATATATATATATATATATATATATATATATATATATATATATATATATATATATATATATATATACTATATACTATATACTATATATATATATATATATAAATTTGAGTGGAAGAAGGATTAGATATGTTTTCAAGCATTGCATTATTTTAAACTGCAAATATGCTCATAGCTATGCATGCTTCTATACAGTCAGTAGAAATTGATTAGAAATGGATTCTACAAATGCATGTAACACCAATTGTATATGTGTTTGTAACAATATACTTTGTATATTGCTAGTAAATACCGGTATATGATAATTAAATTGATAGTGAATCAGTGTACCTATAAATATTTAGTAATATTTATTCCTGTTAATCTCATGTACACAGTGACTAAATTATACAGACAAATAGAATTGCCATAGTTGTGTTGTCAATGAGCTAAGGCACTTTAGATTTTTTTTATATAAACTTAGGGAAGATTCTGGAGAAAGAACCGGAAAATAAACAAAGAAACTTCATGTATAGGCGTTGATTTAAACAGAAACTGGGGATTCCACTGGTCAGGTATGTAATCATTTAACGAGAGGCACTATTGGTAGATAAGCTATGGATACCATAATACATTCTCTAAGTTGTGTATACTGGGTAGTATTTGTTGATATAACCTACATGTAGTATCATTCAAGCTGATAGTAGGCATTCATAGAAGTTGTCTTCTTCATATAATCCACTTATGAGCATAACTATAGCTAGTTTGACAAAAAAGGCCTACCTTAGGATTCTTGCTGAAGATTCATTTAGTGCTCCAGCACAGACTGACAAAAGGAATGTAGTTGTTAGTTTTGAATTGAACTACTACTAGAGTTAATTATTAGTTTACCAACAAACAATAACAGTAGATAGCAATGAGAATAGGCAGGACTTGGTGTAAGGCAGACACAAAATAAAGTATACAATAATGTACCAGGCAGAGGAGGGAGCTCTTACGAATGCTCTCAGATATATTACGGAGAGAGTGAGTTCTCTGAGCCTGAAACAAATGCTCTGGCAGTTTACATAAAGAAATATAAGGGCAGCTGGCATTCCTACTTCTCCTTCCACAGGTTAGTAGGATTACCTTATTTGGGTTATGTATCTATTACGCCTACTATCAGAAAAGGGTTGCATTTTTCTACCAACAGCTGTTCTTAAACTTTGCATTTTCTCATCTTCATGTCAGTAAAGAGAAGCGATGTAGATATACCAAGACTAGAAATAGCCTTGCTTTGGCCATTTGTTAAAAGACCATAAAGCAGTCTCTGGTAAGAATTTGCTAGTGACTCTGTAAAAGTAAAATCTTAAACATGGAAACTTCCATGTCTGATGCACACTGAACACTGTTAATAAAGCTATCTTCTCTTGTTTGTATCTGTAGCTATGGTCAGATGATATTGTTCCCATGGTCACACTCCTCCATACAGTCTCCTGACCATTATTACCACCTAATGGCTGGAGAAAAAATGGCAGAAGGCATCAAGAACGTCTTTAATGGTACTGTGTATAGAGTTGGCTCTGTCGGAAGCTTATTATGTGAGTAGGATATAGTATGATATTCTAGGAGTTGTGCTCTCTGGCCTAAAAGTTGCTTCACGTTTATGGTCTTTCAGTAGACAAAAACTCTTACTTGTGATTCAAAGAGCTACACTATTTTTTAATCTAGCCATCTTTTTGTTGGCTTTGGAAGACTTTTTATTGTACTAGCTGTACTACCCGGTATCACCCGGGTAGTAAAAGTCTGCACAGAAAATTGATTTGTATTTAACATATAACAACATTTGCCATTCTAACTTTCAAACTACATATCATGTTTTGTGTAACTAAAATAATTTAAAAGAAAATAAAAACAACTGTAAGGTTTTCAAACTTTCTCAAACAACTGTAGCTTTCAAACTTCATATCATGAGGAAAATGGTTTATGCAGGTCAAATCAATTGAAAAAAACGACTATAATAAGGTTTAGATGTAAATGTTAAATAACTAGCAAGTAATAGCTAAATTAAGTCAGTTTTGCTTTAATTATAATAAAAGATGATTTGGTAATGATACAGTTAATACGAACTGAGAAAACAAAATAGAAGTCCTGAAAATGTAGAATTAATAATAACAATTCATGCATAGAAGTGTTTGTGTGTATAAAAAAGGTTACTGTTCTACCAGAAGCTACTCATAAAAACTCTGAATATGACTATGCAGAGACAATATAATTGTTTGCCCGAGAAGAATTGGCTTTGACCCCAGATATAGTAATCAAACTTTATGAAATATATTTCTTAACAGAGGCATCGTAACGCGTGGACGCATCGGTAAAATAATCAGCGTGCGCTATATCCGGAATGACAGACAGATCGACGAACACACATACTTTAAGAAATATATATACATTGTACATGTATATAGATGTCTAACTTGCCTTCTTAAGATATATCGCAGGGAATGATAACTCTAGCAGTACAAAGAGTCAGTTAAGTTGAGTATCTAACATAGTCTAAATATTATTTTGAGTAAACTTTAATCAATATCAATCAAATTGAAATTGAGATCAAAAGACGTCTTGCTCAAAATCCTAATACAGGTCTGTAAAAGTCCGATGCTTTCGGCTGTCGAGTTCAACAAACTTCCATAAAAAAGAAATACGTTTAAATGTTTTAGATGCAGCTTCTGGAAGCTCTGAGTCTTGGGCGTATGCTCGAGGTGATTTCCCATATTCCTTCACTATTGAGCTACCAAACCTATACAACTTTGTCTTGCCCAAGTCACGTATTGCACCAACAACGCTAGAAATTATTAATGGACTTCAGTGAGTACAAATAATACTACTTTATACACAGCATTGCTATAAGATCTTGTAACAGGCCTTGTCATTGACTGGTATATCTTTGACTGCTATTTGCATCTTACGATTGAGAATACATGGATGTGAACACATGAAAGGTCTGGTGATATGAGACCTATATAAGACACTCAGTCTAGATTTGTTCAATCAGAACTGGCTTTTGTAAGTCTACGAAATGAGGCATCGCCTACTTAGCTTCACTTGTCGCTTTTATAGATTTTTTAATGTTCATTTTGTTTAACCGCCTCGCTACAGTATATGTCACTATATTGAGCGTTAGGTCAATACTAACAACCATTACAACTCAACTGCAAATAACAGGTGCTATCAAATTTTGCAGCTATATTATTACTAGTAAATATGCCAGTATTTTTATAAATTTTCCCACACAAAAGGAGTTCTGATTAATAATAACAAACAACAAAAAGTATGGCAATATTTACTATAGTAATCCCATTCAGTGATGAAGGGATGAAAGTCTTTTTGTAAAAATAGAATATAGATTCCACAAACAAATACCTAATTTTTTGTACTTTGAAGAAAACCTAACGAGCAGTACTGCTCACCTTATTATTGTCAGTTTAGAGGTTTTCAGTAAGATAGCAACTTAAAAAAAAACAAATACCCAGCAAGATAAAATTTAGATTTCGGTATTTGCTACGGAGGATTTATGTTAACGCAAATTTCAATACTGATACGAAAGGCATTTATTTTAATGCAGCAGAACAAAAACAATTGTCTGGAGCAAATTGGCAAAAAACTCTAAATTTCCTTTAATGTAATAAAAGCCATGTCCATTTGTCTGGCTGTCCATCTGTTCATCTGTCCATTTGTTTGGCTGTCCGTCTATTCGTCTATCTGTCTGTTCATCTGTTCATCTGTCCGTCTGTTTGTCTGTTCATCTGTTCGTCTGTCCGAAGCCAAGGATGGAGGTTGAGAAAAAATATTACATCATGTGGGATTTGAACTCTCTTATAATAATTAATTTTAGCTTCACGTTGACAAATATTCACAGCTACATGTACAACTGTACAATTACTACTATATAACTGTACATGTATATACATACATCATATTTTGTTTTAGGAGTTATCTTGCTTTCATTGAAGAGACAAGACCAAATCTATATAACAGTTTATTGCATAGAAGTGGGCAAATGTTAAACAATCAAACAACAGCATTACCTGATAATTTCTCTTACATCAATGTCGCGCAAGATACTGAGGCAACAGAGATGATAACTCCTTTTACACTCTCGTCTGAGCTCAGCAGTTATATCTCACCAATAGATGGCAACACTGTACCTTCTGATTCGCTTGTTAATCTTACTCTTAATCACAATAACCTATCTACAGCAGCCTTAACTGACAATCATTTGACTAAGAGTTTAAAAACTTCCTATTATACTCAAACAGAGAGCATAACTCCTTCACCAACAAGAAATATCACTCTGAGTACACAAGAGATCTCAAAGACGGTTGCCCCTACCAGCTCTTTAGGTGGAGTTTTTAATAGAACCACCACACCTCGACTGCAAATGACTAATACTACAGGAGTAAACTCTACTGTGACAGCGACCTTTACGGTATTAAACTCTACAACGACAGCAACCTCTCCAGCAATAAACTTTACAACGACAGCGACCTCTACAGCATTAAATTCAACAATGGCAGTGACGTCTACAGCATTGAACTCTTTAATAACAGAAACTTCTATGGCTCAACTGGAAGTAACAAATGTTACAACATTAAATTTTACAACGACATCAACTCTTGCTTCTATATGTGGTCCCAAGTGCAGAAAGTCTCTGAGTTTACCAGCTCCTGTAAGGTTTTACACTAGCCAATCAGCATTTAGCAGTGCAAATGTCTGCCTTATTTATTTGCATGTATTCTGTATACTTTTATTTTATTGAAAAGATTTCATTGCATACTTAGGTAATTTTAAAAATATTTATTTTTATAATAAAAAATAGCCTTGTACTGCAAGACAAGTTGTGGATAGTGGTTA
Organism: Watersipora subatra; assembly: GCF_963576615.1. Lineage (NCBI taxonomy): Eukaryota > Metazoa > Bryozoa > Gymnolaemata > Cheilostomatida > Watersiporidae > Watersipora > Watersipora subatra. The sequence continues at coordinate 52,207,530 of NC_088710.1, read as the reverse complement.
ACATAAATGATTAACATAAATGATTAACATCAATTGTAACATCAATGGGCTATCAACCTTAATCAATCTCAATCAACTTTAATGGTTAAACAGTTATGGGTTATGCTTAACATCAATGAGTAAGGGATTGAGGTTATGCATGAGGTTAACCAATCTTAATGGTTAACATTAATGATGAATATCATTAGTTAACTGAGAGAATAATGTCCAATACTGATCATCGCCAGATAGGCCTACAACAATGAAGCAGAAAATGTTTACTCATGAACAAAATTTTACATATGTTAAAGAAAGACAAACTGCTATGACAGCCAATATATTTTCAATAATTTCTTTCACAAGTTTAAGATACATGAACTCTCTGGTAAATTTGCTGATGAGATATAGAGGCGGACCAAGATGAGATAAAAACATCTTTGAAAGCATTGAATGAAAAATCTTGGAAGAATTCCAAAATAAGATACCTTGTCAATAGATTTTGCTGAAAAAGTTTTTTCAAATGTCAACCACTTTTATTTAGGCTGCTGCTTCTGCTCGCTGTTTAAACAAGTAATATATGCTGTTATATCAGACGTTTGATTCATAGATGGTAGGATATCTGCTCATGCTTGCAATACGCAAAGCTGCCGGTTTAAATCCAAAATATTCAAGCTCTGTAAGTTCACGCCTTTGGAGACCCTTGGCTAGTCAGTCAGCACCGCTGTTGCAAGTCAGCAAATCTCTTGAGGCTTCTGATGGTGGCAGTTGACCTGCTGACATTTGAATGCTTGTTCTGACTGTGGAAAGAGTCTGGCTTGTCGGTCCGTACTCTCTATTCCCTTCTGTTGTCTGCACCAGGTCGTAGGAGTGGAAAACTTTCCTTGTCATAGATCGACAGATTTTTTTCATTTTCATCCGAAGAGATGACATGTAAATGAGTGGGTCAAGAATGCAGTTAATAATAAACAAGGCGAAGAGGTACTGCTGGGCCATTACAAATGCTGTCATAGCCTTCAGAGTTAGTTGATCTCTAAATCCTAGGGCTAACAAGTGGCTAAGAATCAGATCAGCAGCATTGATGGTGTAGCTAGGCAGCAAGAATACGAGGTAGCTGCCAAGGATAACAAGGGTTGTGTAAAGAGCTCTCCTCGCTTGTCCAAAATCCTGTAACAAAAAGAGAAATTATGACAAACTTGAACTAGTGAAAAGTAAAAGATTTACCAAACTGTCCTGTCTGTCTGTCTGTAAACCTCTCGAACTATAATGCTTTTTATAGCAAAATGTATTGGCAACGAATTACATTTCCTAAACAACCATATTTATTATTCATAACTTGCTAGTCACATTGTTTAAATAACAGATAATGAATATAAAGATGGCTGCTATAATTACATCGTTTAACTAAAACATCTGACCGGTACTTCACCAAAACATGCATGTGTGATATCTACATGTATGTCACACACACACGCGCGCGCACGCACGCACACACACGTGATATCTACATGTATGTCTCACACACGTGCATACACACGCACGTGTGATATCTACATGTATGTCTCACACACATGCATGCACACACACGCACGTGTGATATCTACATGTATGTCTCATACATGCATACATGAAAATTGTACCAATTAGCAGACCAGGTTGACAAAAAGCTATGAAAGTGCCAGCACATCATAAGAAATCACCTATGTTCAAATCTTTCTAATATAAAAAAGCATAATTGAACCGTTAGTGGAGAAAAGCGGGGCTTAAAAGGAGGGGAGAGCGGAACAGACTATAAACTTATAAGGAAGGTGGAAATGTAAGAACTTACTCTCGGCTGGACACCAGACTCAGTGGCTTTGATCTGCATTTATATAATTATAGTTGCTGTTGAAAATTTAGTGGTGGTCCCAAACAGGTAAGGGGTTTGTGTAAATAGCATGTATGTATAGGCATGTCTGGGTAGCAATTATGGCCATGCATAACACACTGTAGTGTGTCGTGTGTAACGCACTATTAGTACATTACGCACTAAACATCATGCACTACTACACACTACGTGACACATATAATACACTATTAGTGCATTACACACTACAAATTACATACTAAAATGCACTACATGACACATGATGTACTATTAGTGCATAACACTTTACACATTGTACAGTACAATGCTGATTTACAGTACAATACTGATTCCAAGTATTGTTCATATTTGAAAGATTTTGGTATATTTTTGCTGAAAACCATAAAACCCCAGCAGTATGCATACTAAAAATGATAATGAAATAATGAATGTACCTTAAGTATTGCATTCTACCTACTTGTTGTCTGGGAGGCGCAACCACCAACTTCTTGATCTCGCGAAATATGGAGCAGTAGATGATAACCATGGCAATGAGGCAGATAGGGGCTACTATGAGCAGCACGGCATCAACGCTGTAGAGAGTGGTTGACATAACCTTCAAATATTATAACACGTTATATGAGTTTTTCACGCTTGTCCTGTATTTATGCTGTCTCAACCTGTAGATTTCTCTTAACTCTCTATTTGCACCATTCTAATGTCTTCCTTTATATATACTAGTTCTTCTTTGTTCAAATTCTCTCTCAACTCTCTATTCTCAAGAGTTATTCTCTCTTAACTCTCTATTCTCAAGAGTTATTCTCTCTCAACTCTCTATTCTCAAAAGTTCTCTCACCATCACTCATTTTTCATTCTCCTCAGATACATCTCAAACTTCCTTACTTTTTAATGACTTTTGTAAACATTTTTATAATTACTTTTTTTGCTGTTCTCTCATTTATATTTTGTTCCCCTAAATCATTTGAGGAGTTTTTTTAATGCTTTTAGTCAGCGATTATCAATAAATTATAATTATTTTAATTAGAAGCAGCAAGCAATCGGTCGTTCTGGATGTTTAAGAACAATGAACTGCTGACAAACATTACTCAGCTGATATACAATAGCCTTACTTCATAAGACGCATGGCAGAAGGTTATATTGGCTCCTGACGAGTCATAGAAAATTGTCAGCCCAACTAAAAACTCGGAGAACGTGAGGAAGAGAAAGACCGCCCAGAAACACGCTACCATGATCAGACATCTCTTTCGGGTCATCATCTACAAAATATACATCGATCCAGTGAGACAGCTAGAAAATATTAGGAAATCTGTGTTTACAAGTGTAATGTACATGCACACATACAGTATGTGTTTGTACACATGTGTGGTTTAATGTGCTCACATCGATGTCATATAGACACATGCATGCCTTTTTATGTAAACTACATTCAATGTACATCTTTACATATATTCTATACTTGGCTGTTTATTTTCTCATCTATAAGTGTGGATGTTTTAGCATGCATGTGATGAGCATATGATCATGCATGCAAGTTATTATACCGTGTATGTGCTATGGGCATTGACATGTAATGTAAGTATATGACTTCATGTATGCAAGTTATTATACCGTGTATGTGCTATGGGCATTGACATGTAATGTAAGTATATGACTTCATGTATGCAAGTTATTATACCGTGTATGTGCTATGGGCATTGACATGTAATGTAAGTATATGACTTCATGCATGCAAGTTATTATACCGTGTATGTGCTATGGGCATTGACATGTAATGTAAGTATATGACTTCATGTAAGCTGGTGGATTTCACAATATGAAAGCCACCAGCCTTCCATAATATGAAAGCCACCTTTCCGGAATATGTTAAAATAATTGATTAATAGTAAAACATAACCATAATTATTTCTAGGGCTATAATAGATAATTTAAATGACCTCCGCAATGCATTATATATCGGAAAGCACAGGTAAACAAAACTGTAATGCTATACTTAATGGCCGGGCTCTGTGAATACACAACTAAATTATGACTTTGAATGTACTAATGTCTCTCATCAAAAGCATATTTTCTGATCTAAGCTGAGTTTCAGAGCATAAGCAATAACATCACGTAAAGACATATCTTATTCCACAAATAGTCAATAACTTTGGATTTTAGTCCGCATAGCACTTACTGGATAAATCGTTAGACATGGTATAAAATGGTGTGGTATTATAGGGTGTGATATGATATGGTGCTGTACAATATGGTGCAGTATGATATGGTGCAGTATGATATGGTGTGGTATGATATGGTGTGGTACTATATAGCTTGGTATTATATGGTGCGGTACGATATGGTGTGGTATGATATGGTGTGGTATTATATGGTGCGGTATGATATAGTGTGGTATTATATGGTATGAAACAGTAGTGATACGAAGTAGCATATAATGTAACACATTATAATATAATGTAATTGTATTACAGTAATTATGTAATACATAAATCTACACATTTATTCATATTGGTTATGGACCAGTAAGCAACTCCAGCCTTACTCCAGACTAAGAAAAGCTATATGTTCAGAAAATTTACATGTATATGACCTTTCTTATCTAGTAACACACATTTATTCCCTTTACCAACGCATGTAAATTAATATTGATATCAGGGGATGCAACTGCACCAAGTAACTTGAAGCTACAGTGTCACATGATGTTTTTAAAACATGTTTGCTTTGCTGACATCAAAGGTAGTGGCTAAAGAGTCTCAGGAGGTCGGCAGTCCCTCAGTGGTACAACTTCCGATGTTGTTACAGACAGGAAATGATTCCCTCTCCCCTCTCTTGTTATGTCTAGTGATAATCAAAAGGCCTACCAATTTGACGAATAGATAACAAATGATCTAGCGTGTGTATTGTGAATAAATTGTAATTAATCGTTTGACTTACATCCATCCCAAACACAGCAGGGGTTAAAAATCACAGATATTTCCTTACAACTGCATCGCCTCCAGAGCAGCGTTACGCAATAGTTTTCGTGGCAAAGTGTATAGAATTCTGGACCTACGGGCTGTTGTTACACACATTTGCTATTTATATCAGGAACATGTCATCTCATAGCTGTTCTGATGCCCAGTATTAGATGTTTATACAGACACAGTATTTGGGCCAGAATATTTTTTTTAATTCCTATCGGTCATATTTCATTGAGAGAACAAGGCAATTAATTACGCGCCTGACAAAGAATGTTCCTGAGGGCAATGTTTGCTAGCGCATTGCATGCTTGACTTAGAAATGTTAAACTGCAGACTTACTTCGAAATATTGAAAGGGTTTCGTGAATGTAAGCCAATGGTCGATAGCCATGCCGAGCAAGTTGAACAATTGTAGGAGGCTGCAGGCTGGTATCATCGAAGCAAAGAAGGTCTTTGCACAATAAAATGAGTCAGGGCTGGTTATTGTTGTGCCACTCAGAATCATGTCCCATAAAACATAGAGGCTTATAGGGATGATCATGCACTGGACTATGTCGGATAATGACAGAGAGATCAACAGAATTATTCTTGTTCTTATGTTGCCACCATTTGTGTTCTTTTTCTGCTGTATCAGAGTTGCCAGCCCGACGAGATTTACGACTGCAATAAAAAAGTTTTAAAAGTACCAGTATTTTTCTATGTGTAAATATATAAAAAATTCATCACATTGTAAGGATAAAGTTAGACAAATATCTGCAGCTGAATACAAAAATAGACACCTGTTTATTCTTGTCACCGTGTAAACTGCTTTCACTAGCACCATTTGCTAATCTAGGATAATAAATAATTAATTAAAAATTAAATTATATCAATATTAAATTATTAAATAAGATTAAATATATAATTTATTTATGGGTCAATTAATATTACACCTGTTTTTCATTATCTGTTCTGACAGTTTAATAAACTAATGTCAAAAATATAGTTTTTGGAAAAGACTAATGTCTATGAATCAGCATCTAATACTATTATGGAGACACTGCTGGGTGTTCATTATGTTTTATTAGTTATTTAAAACAATAATTTGAAAAAGTTCCATGTTAATCTCCTATTGTTGCTTTGATAATGTAAATTATTTCTTTCAATAGAATAAATTAAATATTGATAATGGGCTAACTATTTGACAATCCTATTCAACCTTCTGACAGCATAATGACACTGTTGCTGACAACGCTACTGGAAGCAGTGTTGACAGCACTATCAACACTACTCATTGACACTGCCACCGACAGAGCCACCGACAGAGCTACTGACAGCACCACTAACATCGCTGCCAACAGCGCTACCGACAGCACTATCAACACTGCTTATTGACAGTGCTACCGACAGCGCTACCGACAGCGCTACCGACAGTGCCACTTCTGAAGCTATAAATCCTTATCTGTTAAAGTATTTTCCTGTTGAAAACAAAAGCAAAAACCAGGTTGGGCTCCTTTGAAATTCGAGGAACTAAATATCAACCATTTTTACTCACCGACTCCTATAATGGCCAGAACTGCTGTCGCAAGATATTCGGGTGAGTCCGTCAGGGATCCTAGATCATTCATGCTGCTGCCCAGAGTTTCATTGGAAGCTGAATGGTTTACTAGGCCGATGTCTCCTTCCATTTTGCTGCAGTAACATCATAAGACTGAATCGTAACAACTGGCTTCTAGACTTCTAGGTATACAGAATTCATCCAAAAACAATAAACACGCTAACATTATGTAAGCTGCTTAGTCAGCCAACTCACAACTTTCAACAAAATATTGCAGAGAGTTACTAACCTAAAAAGGATGGTGTCCTGAGAGGGTTACCAAAGAGTCATTTGTTAGTATTGTCTATAAGGTGACCCGCGTTTGCTGTTATATAGATGTATTTATAATTGCGGAACATCACGTGAGTAATTATCATAAGTTATATAATAATGAGAGGTAGCAACAAGCGGTGTGACAGCTCAGATGTGGGAGAAGACTGGAACGGCAGCAATGGTTAACATTCAAGATATTGATTTGCTCCCAATGTTTGGAAGGTTGATTCCCTTGAGCATTCCTGTAGGTATAGAGGATTGATATGATGGCAGTATGATCCTTGGCTATGATTTGGACCTGCAAGGTAGTTGTGTAATGACATTTAATGTACTTGTTTATTGGTTTCACCTTTAATAGGGTGATTCTCGCAATGCCTCAGGCTGCTTGTCAATCTACGCCTAAACCAGAAAGATAAAATTATCAAATTTGCTCATAGAGTTAATGACCAACAATACTAAAGTAAAAATTAGAAAATTGCATTTGAGAGAAGCTATCAGAAAGTACGTAGTCCTGTGCCAGATGTTTTAAAATCACTTTAAAAATTTTTAAAACTACAAATAATAAAATCAAGTGAGTCAAATAACAAAAAATAATAATATCTGCTAGCAGCTCAACACCGCTGTCTGTTATTGCTTTTTACAATTTATTAACATAATTATGGAGTTGGCAGAAATGTGGAGGTTGAAGCATCTAGTGTTGATTCGTTCAGGAGACAGCAACTGGAGCCAATTACCTATTAGACACCTTATTGTATTCACTGTTACGCAATCTTTTACCAATTAAATATAGAAAATTTATTTTAGAATTTATTATTGAAGGACATGCCACATGCATAAAATGTTGTTTAAGATATAAAACTATTTATATAAAAATGTTTGGTTAGACGACAAAAATATAAACAGGAGTTAACAGAAATGAGTACTGGTTGAGTACTGCAAGCATGAAGGTTACTTACCATCGATAGAGACTACAGGGACTACAGGCTACAGAGACTACAGGCTACAGGGACTACAGGGACTACAGGCTACAGTTGCTACAGGTACTACAGGGACTACTGGCTACAGGGACTACAGGCTACGGAGACTACAGGAGCTACAGGGACTACAGGCTACAAGGACTACAGGCTATAGGAACTACATTCTACAGGGACTACAGGCTACAGGAACTACAGGCTACAGAGACTACAGGCTACAGGGACTACAAGCTACAGGGTCTGCTGCTTGTGTGAGTTTTACGCTTAGCAACTTGTGAGTTGAGCATTCCGTAGTATACTGTTAATTATTTTATTTTAAATTTACTTTAGACTTGGTCTATTGTTTAGTAATATACTACAATTTGTATATTCACATAGAAAGTAGCTTTTATAGATTACCAGTATTGTTATGATTCTCAGTATTATCGTTACAATTCCTTTGGCTCTTCACTGATACAAGCCTTGTTATACGTGGCACTTGGAAGTACATGTATGAACACATGTGATAAAAGGGAACCTGATCCACAGCTAGTTATGTATTGACCTGAGAAGGTAAGGCAATTTTGTGGCTAAAAGAATTATGGCCAGATGTTAAAACTAGAATTGTACTACTATAACAGGCATGGGAAACATATGAGTAACCCATATAGCGTTAGCAAAATAGGTTAGCAATATGATATATAATGTAGGCCTACAGTGGTTACTTGGAATAACATTGTATATGGAAAAAAACAAATAAAAACAATATGGATATAAAGAAAACGTGTGAAATATGATACAATATAATAAATGATTTCAAGAAGCAGCCCACAATGACTTTATATAATGTTACGATACAACAGCAATAATATAGTTACATAACTGGAGTGTTTAAACATCTTTAAATACTCTATAGCTCTATATTATAACTTGTAATATCTCTATATTATAACTCGTAATAGCTCTATATTATAACTTGTAATAGCTCTATATTATAACTTGTAATAGCTCTATATTATAACTTGTAATAACTCTATATTATAACTCGTAATAACTCTATATTATAACTTGTAATAGCTCTATATTATATCTTGTAATAACTCTATATTATATCTTGTAATAGCTCTATATTATATCTTGTAATAGCTCTATATTATATCTTGTAATAGCTCTATATTATATCTTGTAATAGCTCTATATTATAACTTGTAATAACTCTATATTATAACTCGTAATAGCTCTATATTATAACTTGTAATAACTCTATATTATAACTTGTAATAACTCTATATTATAACTCGTAATAGCTCTATATTATAACTTGTAATAACTCTATATTATAACTTGTAATAACTCTATATTATAACTCGTAATAGCTCTATATTATATCTTGTAATAGCTCTATATTATATCTTGTAATAGCTCTATATTATAGCTTGTAATAGCTCTATATTTTAACTTGTAATAACTCTATATTATAACTTGTAATAACTCTATATTATAACTTGTAATAACTCTATATTATAACTCGTAATAGCTCTATATTATAACTTGTAATAACTCTATATTATAACTTGTAATAACTCTATATTATAACTCGTAATAGCTCTATATTATAACTTGTAATAACTCTATATTATAACTTGTAATAACTCTATATTATAACTCGTAATAGCTCTATATTATAACTTGTAATAGCTCTATATTATAACTTGTAATAGCTCTATATTATAACTTGTAATAGCTCTATATTATAACTTGTAATAGCTCTATATTATAACTTGTAATAGCTCTATATTATAACTTGTAATAGCTCTATATTATAACTTGTAATAACTCTGTATTATAACTTGTAATAGCTCTATATTTTAACTTGTAATAACTCTATATTAAAGATTGTAATACAATAATCAACCATGTAAATTAAATATACCATCTATCTCCGGTGCACACATGGTACTGCGAGTCATATAATCCAAAATGAGCAAACATATTATGCATGGCAGCGAGCTTGTTGTATGCACAGGCTAAAGCAATAAACAGTGTTTGTACAATACATCAGAGATACGCTTGCTTCGTGTCACTCATGATAGCAAGGTTACTGTAATTGCTGTCATTAAGAATGAAAAGGATGGTTATTGCTTGAAATGTCATAATTTATTTGATGCAACAGGTTATATAATGTAACATAGTACTACTTCATATAATATTAAATAATATAATATGATGTTATGCAATATGAAATAATATTGCATTATATAATATAATACAAAATAATATAACATGGCATGGTAAGAGATAATATAATGATAGTAAACTATATGAAATATAATGTAATATTGCAATGTTATACATGTATTATAAAGTACATTCTTTCATATAAATTATGACATTTCAAGTAATAACCATCTTTTTCATTCTTAATGACAGCAATTACAGTGACCTTGCTAGCATGAGTGACACGAAGTGTAACTCTGATGTATTATACAAACACTGTTTATTGATTTGTCCGTTGGTACAACAAGCTCGTCGTATATCGTGTACATTGTGTTTTCCATTAAATATAATGTACTGTACCTGCTACGCAATTCACATCTCACTACTTAAACTATCATATGCCATCCTTATTAAACAAAATTTTGTATCTTTTATAACAATTGTGTTCTGAAAAAATATTATCAGGGTGGACTGAAGAGTTTCTAGAGAACTTGTGAATCATGTTCGCTATCTATATCACTCTATTTCTCTTTATGGAATTTTTCAGAACGCATATTTGTAAAAACAGACACTAAACGGTGTACGCATCATAAACAAACCGTAGGAGCTCCTTATGTTGACTCTGCTAACATTGACTTAGCTAACTAAACATCTCTAATATAAAACTCTCTCACGAATACTATATAGTGATTGTTGTGTTTTTTGTTTTAGTTGAGACACGGCGCCTTTGATCTTTATGAATACTTTCTACATACTAGCGAATTACAACGATATAATTACTCATGAAGTTACTAATACTACTAAGTTGATAAAAGAAGGCTCAATACTAACACTGATAGACTCTACCCTAACAACGACTAAATATTAAGGCGAGCCACTACTACTGAAATACAGCAGCCATAATGCCCGCCATGCAGTGACACTCAGTGACATGTGCCTTTTACCCAGACTCTGTGCATATGGGAAAACTGTGGTCAGTGGCTGTATCTCTGTATGTCTTAGAAAAGCTGCTACAAAACAATATGTTCACCTTTGGAATGTTAGGTTTATTACTTTCAAGTATATTGTAGAAAACAGACTTTTTGACATTATACTTCAAAAGAGTTATACTATTATGTAATGAGTATAACAAATGCACACAGTATTTGATTTCCACAGAGTTAGTTTTTTAATAAGTGGCACACAAATCAATATACATTAAATAAGTGTTACCTCTACTTGTGCACAAGGCAGTCCATGCAACAACTCAACATAATTTATATAAAAAAACTAAAATGACTTACTCAAAAGTGCAGAGATAAAAATATCAATATACATGTAAAGTAGCCAACCAATGGTAACAGCCAAAACGGTTGTAAATACAAATAATAAATCAATCAACAGTTAATGTTGAGAGACAAAAATAAGAAATAAGATAGAATGAATGAGTAATAAGATAAATTTGAGTTGGTCTCTATAACTCTCAGTTTATATGGACTCCACCCATAGATATATAAACCTATATATAAATATAGATAGGTTTATATATCTATGACTCCACCTCACTGAGCTTGTCTATCAATTGACATAAATGCTGACTTTTTAAACCTACTCTTACTATTGCGGCTATTGTTCTTTTAATTATGAACTTTTGTTGTGCATTTAATAACTAGCCAAAGAAACCAGACAAAATGCTGATTGTAGGCCTATGACAGTTTACCATAAACCAATCACTTAATAAGTCGAGGCAAAGCCCTGTGTTATAATAGTCTTCCTTGCTATATGTCTTAGCATGAGCGAATAAACTTGCTCTGCATAATTTGTTGATATGGACTCAACACACCCAATTTCAACCTCTTTGGTTTCTCTATGGTGAATTTTTTATTTATTTCAATATTTGAACTTGTTAGTTTTAGTTTGTAAAAGTGCCCATTGGCATTCACCCAATTTTATCACAATTTCCTTGTTTCTTCCTCCTCTTTTGTCTTGCCAGTTTACCATCTATCATCTATAGTTTCACCGACTATCATAATATGACATATCATTTTCATAGAACTTTTTAATTTGAATTTTACTGCTGCTATTTATTCCTTTTCCGAACTAACAGTTTTTCCAAGAGTTGTGTTTTCATCTATTAGCACTCCTTCTATCCATGTCAGAAAACTTTGAAAATATTACTATGTTTTTTGAACAAATGTTAGTTAGCAATCTTTTATTGTGCTGATAAAAAATAACAAAAAGCCTCTATTTGCAGGCATATTAATTATCAAATAAACTGGAAATTGTAAATGTATCCTGAATGCAAGATAGTAGTGAACAATTCACGTTTAGTTTGAGATTATTTGTGTAAAAATTTAAATTAACCAATGAACAAATTAATATATAGTAAAAATAAGTATATTTGATTCACTTATTTAGACTAATTCATTTTTAAAAAATATGAAAGATTTATTGATCAATAAATTCAAACTCTGCAAACCCCCAAAATGCTTCATCAAAGTGTAAGTTATTTTCTCTGCGATAATGAGCAGACAACTATCATCATATTAGCATTTACATATGACGCGATTTACCGTATTTGCTTTTCGCCTTTTTGCCTATAATTCTTCGGCCACCAAAACTGTACGGGGCTTCAATGAGCCTGCTCTAAAATGTTGGCGCTTTTCATGTGGAAGTGCGTCAGGAGCAACGCGAAGATTAAGCATGAAAAATGAGACGACAATCGGACGTTTTATTAATTAATATAATATGAGGAAATAAGAGTCTATCGCAAAAACCTTCGCTTGGGAGCGATAAGAAAACAGACAAGATTACTTTTTTGCATAACTACTTATTAAAAATTGCAGGTAACTTTGTAAATCTTCAATAATTTATTTATAATACTGAAATTGGGAAGGTAATTTTTACGTGTTAACAAAATATTAACAACTGTCTCTTTGAAAAATCAGCAGATAGTGAAAAGCGGTAGTAGAGTGTGCTCATTATTAGCAAGGTAAATTTACTTAAAGACGAGCTCTTGCAACCAGGCAGGTTGAGGATAAGGCTTTTACGTTCTATCCGATATTGCATTACTGACGAGCTTTATTTACTTTCTAAAACCCCTGTGAAGTGTGGAAGTCATTTTTTAATTTGCTTCGTGCTCGTATAAATAGTTTTTAATAAAAGGCATTATTAGAAATTAATATTGGGAGCCCGAAAACGATGTAACCGATGTACCGGTCTAGTGGAAGATATGGATGGAGAAACACTAAAATTGTTTGTCGTTTTGTTATACCTAAATTATCCAAATCTATGCAAATGTAGCCTAATCTAAACATGTTTTATACTAATTTTATCATTGACGAACTAGCTCCCAAACACCGCTGTTATTAGTATAGACTATAGCCTATGACAAATATTTTCTCTGAAAGTTTTTGGATCTGACTTGCTATATTATTTCGTATTTATTACCTCGTATATTTTTTTACGTTAAACCACTTAAGGCGTAAGAGGCGTGCCTCAGATAAATACCACTATAAACAAGTTTAGGTGAAGTTTCCAAAAGCTAGATTCATATTTAGCATATATTCAGACCAGTGCAGGAAAGATCAACCTTTCTTGTGTGGAAGTGTAGCGCACTGCTGCTCTGTGTGACTGGTTTTTGTTCTGCTGGTTTCTTTGAGCTCTCTAATAGTTTTTAGTAGAAAGCTATTGCGGTAGAACATGTTGTTTGTTTGCACTGAGGTGGGTTGGCCCAGACACTGAGCCCTAGTCTTGATAAAGTGGTCTGGTCTGGTTGATTGATGACTTTGGTAGAGTAGAATAAACCTTTTTCTTGCTGAGGATTTTCATTAGCAGACATAGTCGCTGTTGCTGTCTTATTTATTGAACCGGAATAGAATCAAGTTTTTCCATGGTATCAATGATTCTCTAGTGCCTTTGATTCATGCTATAAACCTTAATGCTTGGTCTCAAACCTGCTCCAACCTATCTATTTCTCCCTTGTTACTTGGATCCCAGGCTGTAGTTGCGTACTCAAAATGATGCAGACAAAGAGATTTACATGCTGAGAGCTTAGACATCTGAGGCGTCTAATGAAGTGCAGGCTTGATCATGCTCAGTAGCCTGAGTGCTGTTATAATTATAGACTGTATATGCTTATTGAATCTCAAATTTTCTTGTAGTGTCACTCCACGATATCAACTTTCTGCTACTTGCTCCAGTACATTGACGTTGAGCATGTATACTGGCATAGAATCCTTGGTGGGGCTGTTGAACACTAAGATTTTTCTCTTGTTGACATTAAATTCCATTCCTCATCTTGCTGCCCATGCTCCAAGTTTAGATAGGTTTTGCCAGAATAATGTAACATCCAGGGTGGATGAGACTTCCTAATAAAGAAGAGTATCGTTGGCCAACAGATCTACGGAGCAGTCTTTACTTTCTGGCAAATCGTTTATGAATAGTAAAAATAGTGCTGGTCCTGAAAAGATCATCGTGGAACACTAGATGAAACTAGGAAAAAGCTAGACCTTCAGCTATCCCGTATGACTCTTTGTGATCTGCTATGAAGAAAGCTGTAGATGCTCTAATAAGTAATCATCTATTTCTTCAACCTTCATAAGCTTCTCCATCAGTAGAGCATATGACACTTTGCTGGAAGCTTTTGAGAAGTGTAGAACTGCTGCGGGTACACTTTTATGTTGGTCAACAGACCTGTGAATGTTATTGGGTGTTGCACATAGCTAAATCTCACAAGATAGTCCTCTCCTAAACCCATGTTGTCTATTGTGGAGGTATTTCTCTACTTTTGCGAGCAGATTTCCTAGTATGATATGCCCTTAGATCTTGCATGGGATGCTAGTTAGTGAGTTAGATCGATAGTTATTTACTTCATCTGTGGATCCAGATTTGTGTATGGTCGTAACATTGCTTAATTTCTATGCTAGCGACAGATTTCCTTGCTCTAGAAATTTGTCAAAAATTTTAGTGAGACAGCTTGCAGCTTGTGGGATGTCAATCATTAGATCTTTTTGAATGCCATCGAGATTAGGAGCTTTACCAGGTTCAAAGCCTCGTATCAGTTTTACCACATTTTTCACATCTGTGTTTGGAGGATTAACAACATGAGCAGTTGTCTTGTTCGCTAAGTGATGATCCTTGTTAAATTAGCTGTAAAAGAAGCTATTCAGCATAGTCGCACGACTGCGTGGTTCATCAGTAGCAGTTGTGGCGGCTTGTTTCAACCTTGTATGGTTCTTAGTTGGCTTTATTTCCCTCTAAGGGCTTGTAGAAGGGTTTGATATTTCCTTTGACTAAAGATTTACAAATCTGGCTTTCAATTTTTTTTTCTTGATTTTTTCATGGCCCTTTTCGTCTGTTTTGCAAGCTTTGGTAAACAATTGTTGATCAAATGAGTCTCCACTTCGCGAAATCCTGTAGAAATTTCTTTGTTCAATAACAAGGTTTTGACTCTCGGTAAACCGAGATGGTTTCGCTATTGGGCGATTGACTATGGTCTTCGTTGGTACATATTCATTAACAGCATTTTGTAAATTTGTAAAAAACAATTTTCACATTTCATCAATGTCTGTCATTTATAAGAGGTTGCGTTTAGTCGTTTCAAGGACTGATTAAAACTCATTAAAGTCTACTTTGCAATAGTTTAACAACTTTTTTGAACATCATGTTTGGTGAGAGGTTTGTGTCAATCTCAGCAGTTACTATAGAGTGATCACTTGAACTGGGATAGATGACATGGTGTGTGAGTATCATTTGTGATTGATTTGAGCAGATCAGGTCAAGGGTTTTCCCATGTATGTGGGTAGGTCTTTTAACAAATTCCCAAAGGTTATGTTGGGCTATAATGTCAATAAACTCTGCATGTGCTGATCTTACAAGAATGGTTTGATTGCGTTGTTATGCCAGTCAATACCAGGTAGGTTCATATCTCTCACCAACAAAAGGTGGTCCTTAGGAAATGGTTTCAATAAGTTTTCTAATGTCGTATTAAGAAATGACAGGTCTTTAGCTTTTGGTGGTTGATAATATTATCCTACTAGCGAAGACTCTGGAATTCTCACAAAGGCTATTATTATGTCATTGGTGCCATTTGGTGTTATCTGTTTGCTTGCAGTGATTCATTGATGGCAATCAGTACTCCTCCCCGTGAATATTCGTTTTTTTTATAAATAGATATATTGTTATAATAAAAGATTTGACGACTGACTTTGAATAGAGTTGTCGATGTGTGTCTCAATTAAGCATACTCTGTCATAATCACACTTCTCAATGGATCATTTTTCTGTTTTGCTTTTTAGTGATCTGGTGATAAATATAGATGTTTGGAGATAAAAATATGTTTAAACTACTGCGTCGGTTTTCTGACTTTGGTATTTGGCCGGAATTGTTCAAATACTGCCATTCCCCAACTCTAATTTGAGTTTTCATGTTTCTGATCTGGTACTGCATGTTGTTTTCTGATTCCATTTCTTAGATTTGTTGCCTTAATGCATATTGCTGATTCCTAACTTCCTTACTTTTATCAAGCTTGCTGAAAATATTGGCATCTTGTTGTGTGCCATTTGCCACACAACAAGATGTGTGGCAAATGCCACACATTTGCCACACACATCTTGCTCCTTTAGTAACTACCATTTAGCTTGTTCACAAGAAAATTCTAGTTTGATCGGTTTAGTAGTTTAATAGGTTTGGAAATGGATTGCCTTTACTGGCTTCTTAGGGTATGTAAAACAGTCTTTTTCAAGCATCTTAGTTACTTGCTCAAAAGTGCTCTTACCATCTTCTGATGGGATGCCATAGAGTATGGTAATGTTTTTCCTGCTCTCTGCTTGGCTTTGTTCAAAGTTTTCGACTAGTAAGCTTCTAGCACTGGAGTTGATCTCGATACACTTCTGAGCACTTTCAGTGTTGCTTCGAACTGCTGCTGCATAGGATGTTTTCATCTGATCCTTTCTGTTCTTCAAAGCTACATTCTTCATTTTCAGGGTTGTATCAATTTTGCTGATCATCTCCTTTATTTTGCTGATCATCTCCTTTATTTTCTTGAGTTTGTTGATTGCGCCAGTGTTTGCTCCGAGAGATCAGAGGTTAGCTTCTCTGTCTCCTTCGGTTGCCATTTTTATTTGCCAACGCATGTATCACTAAACCATTTCACATCTTTGCTGTCCATTACATCTAGGAATGACACCTTTGCAGTTTGGAAACCTTGACATTTACCACAAAATCATCCTTTGCGCAAGTCACGCCTTAACCATTTAGTTGAACATTTTTGAGATACTCCTTTACTGTTTTTCACAAAACACTCTTCTAGGTTGCAGGTATTATGTTTGTCTGGCGGACCTTTAATGATGGTGGTATTCATGCTGACGTTTTTAGAGTGCTAAAATGTAAAGTAGTAGCAACTTTAAAACCTAGTATACTTTAAAATTGGAAATTTAGAACTAATTGGCTTGTTTATTTCTGGCAAATATTTTGAGGCAGCTCTGCCATAGGGGTGACTTTTGAGAAATATTTATGTAAAAGTTTATATCAAATTGATATCTCACCATCTTGCTCTAACATAATGTCGTAATATAGACAATATTTGTGTATTAAATTTTACCCTCTCAGCATGTTTTGATGTAGGCTAGCTCCATTGCAACATAAAACGCAGTGTTTTGCACAATGCACTGCCAAAATGAAACAAATGTAGGCAGCTTTTACTGATTGTGTACTTTTTATTGTTTTTTCATAGAGCTTGCCTTTGAACCCTTCAAACATACACTATGTTTCTGCAATACTCAATTATATTTCTGTCTAACTCAACAACACTATACAAAATCTTATTGCACAATGGTTTAACAACTATTCAAAATACAACTAAACATCATTTTCAGTGTCATGCAATTTGGTAGCTTTATATTGTTTTGCAGTTTGCACAGAACTACCAGTGTAGTCCTCACCTCAGTAATAGCTGGTTTGGCCTTTTTTCATTCAGGTATTGCTGAAAATTAAAAAAGCTAAAGGCTATTGTTATTGCTAAAGCTACGGTTGTAGTTGCTAAGCTCATCGTATTTTGTTAGAAACATCAATATATAGAAGCTAGAAATAGTCTCATGATTGCAACCACACAGCAGTAGGATTTATACGCTGGGAATCTTATTATTGTTATTAATCACCTTTCACAAATGACAACCGTTGAATATCGTGAGTTCTCTTAGTCACAAAAATCTTTTAAAACTTGCGTGTTGGCACTGGTTAAAGATTAGTGCCTACGGTATTGCGATTGCTGCATTGACCAGACACAAATGTTACAATCTTTGTGATGACCAGTTAGGTATGAATTTAGTTGCTTTGCACATTTTTTCTATATTACATATACCACACTCCTTTGCTTCCAGTAATGTTAGAAATTTTTATTTGCTTTATCTCATGCCAATATTTTACCAATTAGCTCAAAATGAAAGATTATAACTAAACACTCAGACACATCATCAGTACAGACTTTGGTAACTCAAATAGCGACAAAAAATTTTCTGTTGGAAGTCAAGAATGAATTCTGTGAATTATACAGCCATATTTGTATGCATCTTTTATTACTTCTACGTTATGGCTTATAGGCGAGAGTTGTTGACTCTATTATTTTTCTTGGTCCTTATTTTCATTCTTTGTGATTACTTAGCTCTGTCCTCGTAACCTCATTACCAGCCCCAGTTGTGAGACAACATAAAGAAGTATTATGAGAAACTAGCGTTTTATGAGCCAACTGCATCAAACAACTTAGATTTCACGTGTAGACAAAGATCGGTTTAATTTGCTGTTAACACTATGGGTATCAGTTATTCAAGATTTTGCAGCCAATTGGTAGTCATGGATACTGAATGACCAAAGAACTCACGAAACCCTTAGTTTGGGCCAAAGATAAAGCTAAGCTATTGTCATTCAGTTCAAAATTTTCTTCTCAAAAATAGATGGCCTTGGCATTGCAAGTTTAGCTAGTAAGTGCTGTGTCTGCTCTGTCATCTTTAAATGCGCATAGTTTAATTTGATGCCATTTAAAAGTACATGTGTTGATACTGTTGTTATAGTAAATATTTCATCTCTACCATTTTAGACTAGAAAGTAGATAAATATTTGGTTGGTAGAAGTCGTGACCTACCTTGAAGCATTTAGGTACTATTTCAAACTAATAGATTAAGTTTAATATGATTTATTTAAAAATAAATTCACATGCTAGATCTGTATACTGACAAGTTGGTGACCAATATTGCTTGACTTAGGACTCTGAAGAACATTTAGAAATAATAGATTTAGAAATAATAGTAGTTACATGATATACACGTTTCCACGGTCCTAAAACAAGTGTAAATGCATGTGTATCTTAGCTCAGTTAGTGTTTCCATCATCTGCTAAAATCTACTGAAATATGATAAGACGTTCAAAAAGAGAGAAGCTTTTAATAATCAGGTGTCAATGACTATCTTAGAGTAGTTACTCAGAATACTACTCTAAGATCTTGAGATTTAAGATTTGGTTTCTCGCCATCGTCTTTTAATAGTTGTCACAGACAACATAGTTGTCTCAGTTGTTAATATTGTGACATTGTACAAATGTGAACATTGTACAAATGTGAACATTGTACAAATGTTAACATTGTACAAATGTGAACATTGTAAAATATCTCAGAAATATTTCTATACTTTGCGTGTGAGTTGGGCTGTACATTTACTGTTATATAAAATGCCGTTTAATAGTTTTACAACTTGTAAGTATTATAAACAACGATTCTTTTATCTGGTTTTTAGATAGGCTCATTTTCTTGTAAAATCAAGGATACATTACAAAAATGTCAATTTGCATTTTAATGCTTGTTGCTTTGAAGAGATGTCTCCGATTCGCCTAGATATAGCTTACACAGCTGAGCTGATTGTACCTTACAAAAGATTAATTTTTAAAACTGATTTGGTAGTGTGTTTGGGACACCTGGTCTTGATGAAAATATTCTGTAGTTCAACTTTGGTTATAGTGGTTTCAAGAAGGTTATCTAGCTTTGCATCTAAATGTAGGTCACACACAAACTGTTGTTTAAACCTAGAAATTGAAAATTATTTAATCAATAAGTGACAAAACCTAAAACATTAATATAAGAGACAATATTATATTGTTTGTATGTTGTATATATTGCTTGTATGTGCAGACAGGATAAAAATTAAAAAACGAAAATTACTTCATGGTTTTAATTTTACAAATTAGTATTAAATTTTGCAAATTTATTTATGTAATCTCTCCATTTTTTGTTGGCCTTTACTCTATCGCATGCTCATGCAACGTATGCTTCTTTAGACAATAAAGATAGCTATGAATAACTCAATGGTGAAATACTTAAGCCTGTGCTTCCTGTCCGTGCAAACAGCCAGCCATGTCCTTATCACCAGATACTCTCGTACAGCGGATACAAGCCACCCTTATCTTCCCAGGACTACAGTCGCACTCGTTGAAGTCACCAAACTCCTTATATGCATTGCTATACATTTTTGCAACAAAGGTATGTTTTGTGTAACCTGCTCTTAAGTCTTCAATTTTCTTGGTTTCCTTAACTAGAATCTCAGGACATTTGTTATGATCATTTGACCCATTTTCATAAGACCAGTTGTAGATAATGCGCAAACACGAATAAAGTGACTTATGTTTGAGTTTTTAGCATATAATCTAAATGTGCAAATCGAAGCAATAAAGATTGCTTTAAAAAATCGCATTATTCTAGTTACAGTAATGAGTAATAAAATAATAATTCCTGTAAATCCGTTGTTTGTGCTGTTCAGCATGAGCTCAACTCCAATTTAAAATCTAAAGTTACTTCCCCATGCTTCTTACTTGAGTTTCACGAGCAGGCAACTTTAGTTTAAACTTATTCAAAATTGGCTCATATCTATCATTTATTCTATACAAATGTTACATAATGACTTTTTTATGATGCTTTTTTATGGTAGACACCAAATAATGGGTGCTACATATAATCTATGCTTTGACAGTCTCTGGTAAGCCGTCAAAGTATAGATTATATGTAGCACCTGTTAGTAATCATATGCACTATATGTAGCATCCTATTAGTAATGCATTTTGAACCAAGTCATAGTGCATTACTGTTTTTTCGCATTACTGTTGACTGTCGTAGTCAACTGCTTTTGATCATGTCTCGTGTCTCGTTTTACGTTTGTATGGTGTCATGCTTAGGCCATCAATGGTGATTTTGCAGGATTCCGAATATCTGTTACATTTACTTCTATCCTTGATGAGGTTGTGAGAAAACCCAAAGAATGCTTGAAGCTTTCAGTACCAGCTCTGCTTTATGTGTGCCAGAATTGTCTTCTCTTTGTGGCTCTGAGCAACCTCAACTCAGCCACTTATCAGGTAAACCAGTGGTCCCCAACCTTTTTCTCACTGCGGATCGGTCAGCTCTTGACAATTTTCCTGCTGGGGTTGAAATAATAATAATATTCTTCAAATTAATAAATTATTCAAATAGTATTAGCTTATATCCTAATGCTGCCACTAGTATAAAAAAATCTGTTGCGACTCTTCACTGCTCTACAAGGAACTACAAATCGTAGTTTCTCAAGTAATATTATTCCAATAATAATAATAATAACAATGAAGCATTCAAAACTGCTTTGCAGTTTTCAAGGCTTTATTAAAAACTCCTAATTTTTTTAGATATTTTAAATTCCACATTGGGTTTGAAAAAATAATCACAGCAGCATGAGTTAGAGCAATAAAAAGGGTCTGCAGAAACAGTCTTAAGATAAACCTTGGTCTATAATTTATGTGCCAGTTTATGTAAGAAGGACAGACTACAATTTAAATGTGGTATCTTAATGTGAATACTGACACTATGCATACAATGTGCAAGTATAGCAGGTTGTAAATAGTGTTTGTACACATAAATGTTGATGATGTTCTTAACCTTGCCATAGGTTTAGTTGCGTTCTGACATAAATAAGTCTTAAGTGATGGGCTTGCACACTAGTTTAGGTGTTCAGAACATACTGTAAATGCCAGACTGATGAAAATTCTGGAGTTGTCTGTCCACATAGTTACTAACTCTTTATTGCAGCTAGAAAACTGACTGGTAAACTATATTGCTGCATCCCAATTCCCAAATAAGACCTTGATTTTCGATACACTGGTGTTTATTTTTAATATTCAAGTTTTTTTTTCAAATCCAAGACTTCAGACTTTTATGATGGTTTTCACACTAGAGATTTTGTTCTCCTTGCTATGGTCAATGGACGAGTTGAAAGATCTGTATTATTATTATTTTGTATGTTCATAGGTACAATTATTCAGACGGCCGACAGAGACTAATGTGGCTGATTAGCTCGGTTGCTTAGAGCATTAGTCTAACATACTGGATGTCCTGGGTTTGAGCCCCATATTGGCCAGATTTTTATGAGTGCCAATTGTGGTACATATAAACAACTGCTATTGTAACAAAATAATAAAAAGCTTTGATATCCATCTTCACCATTTATGACCATTTAACATTGATTCAACAGTCACCATCTGTGAGTTCTTTTACACAGAAGGAATTACAATGGAAATTGTAGTCAAATACACATAAATGATTTCCCGTTCATCAATTATGAAGGCTTGTGAACTAAGAGAGCGATAGATATCATTCAGCTTGTATTTTATTATTGTGATTTTCAAAAATTGCATGGACATAACAGACCTAATACTATCTGTGGTTTTCATTTTAGTAAAGGATTGCTCACAACTTTGCTTTTGGTTGCAGGTCTGTTATCAACTTAAAATACTTACGACTGCTCTCTTTTCTGTATTTATGTTGAGCAAGAGGCTTTCCTCGACCCAGTGGCTCGCCTTGCTTCTCCTGACCATCGGTGTAGTTTTAGTCCAGGTAGGCTATTACGTTCTCTTTTTACAGGCACACTGACGGCTGTTGTACCATGGGTACGCTATACTAAATCTTCATTTTGTTTTCATTTTATTGAAAAGTATATAACAATTAGAAATACAAAAAAGTGCAATGAGGGCACACGTGCGCAGTAGCATAGCTATTCGATGCGCTGTACCCTGGTTAGCAATTAGTTAATCAGATGAAAGAAAAAAAACACAATGACTACTTGAGCGATTCAAGGATTTGTTGCGTGAGACTTGATTTGAATCATCCAAAACTGCTTATCTGTTGGAGGTCAGCGGACCTCTGACAGATAAGCAGTTTTGGATGATTCGGAGGTCCACTTTGTGGAAGTCAGTCGACCTCTGACAGAGCATATAAAATAAATGGTAAATATCAAATAAAGCGTTTTACTTTATTTACTATTTACCAGTTGATAATTTCCATTGAATGGTTTTCTGTAGTGCAAATAACTTTTGTTTAGTCATTTTATCACATACGGCAGAGTCCCCTCACACTAACTCCCAACCGCACCACGGTGAATCCAGTTACTATTGAGTTATTGCTGACACTCTTACTCACTCTGACAGTCACTACAAGTGTTTGGTAAACCACTGTGTTTAGTGTGATAGCCTGCTGTTGGCTGCCTAGATTTACCCTAAACACTGCAGATTCATGCAGCTCTATTTACAGTGTATAAACTACTATTGACAACATTACATTAGAACTATTTTGGGGTTTATCAACAGAGCCACTGGATTCCTTACTTACTGAATCCCTAGCGTTAGTTAATATATATACCTATACATGTAGGTTATGAAATCAGAAGATGATGGGTCGATGTCTGACAGTACTCTTGGATCTGTCTATGCAAGCATGATGGCTGTTCTGCTAGCTTCCTGTCTGAGCGGTTTCAATGGAGTCTACTTTGAAAAGGTGTTAAAGAGCTCTAAACAATCGCTATGGATTAGAAATATTCAATTAGGTTGGTTTTCAGTCTCTTCTATTGTTTGTTGTAGATCTTTTTTAGTAAGTTACACATTCTTATAGATTGTTGGTACATGAAACACTGGTGAGAGCTGTGTGAATAACAGGACAGTAACAGAGTTGGCATACCCCAAGTTTTTCTATAGTAGCATTCTTGTTTTTGTTTTTCCAACAACCTTTAAACCTGTGCGTTGAAAAATGAAAATGCAAATGAAAAATTGTTAGCAGTTGTTAAAAAATTTGCCTTTTAAACTAGAAAACAAAAGTACATGCCAATTATGGTTCTTACATAATCGAGATGAATGACACAGGCTATAAACAAGGTCACAATATTTATTTTTCTAAGATGGTAGAAGGCAGGTGTGTCCCAGCCCAGCGCAGGTGCGATGTTCCATTTCGTGTAACAACTGTAATTATCTAGTGATTACCAAGGCTGTTTGCGTGGGTGTCAAATTCAATAGCTTTTTGAAATGCGGATTCACCAACAAATCTCGTAATTCTACAAAGTAATTCTGCAATCGCCCACTGCATCACCAATGTATTTGGTGTGATGAACTTGTGGGAGAACGGCTGTTTCCAAAGAATTGAGATGCAGTCTAACCTCAAAATATTTGTTTAGATATTGAATCAGGTCACTTGCTGTATGTTATTAGCCGGAGCCAGCATCCTTATTGCATTCACATCCCTATATCTATTTGACTATGAGGCCATCCAAACTGCTGGATTCTTTCAAGGCTACACTTGGGCTACATGGGCCGTCATCTGCCTATCAGTATGTCAGTTTACTTTCTTCTGCTCTATTCTGTATTTCGACTTCGCTATTGCCACAAACATACTATTACACTGTCAAACTGAGTTACTATCACCCTAGGTATGACATTCAAAGTTTTTAGAAACATTTGAATTTGGTACATCAGAATCTAAAAACAGTTCTTTCACATTCAGTAGACGCTCCTTTTATGTAAATTACGCTTAATGTAAAGAATTTATGTAATGTTTTTGCTTTGTATTATGTAAGAAATTTTATATAATGCTGCAAATCGGTACAAGTTTTCAACTCGATTTGAACAATGAGAGTTAGCTGTTTTCTCTATTGCCTCACTTTCAGAGAAAACAATGTAATAGAGGTATGTCTATTGCCGGAAAACCTCTATTTGAACGCCACTAATATTCTTTGATCTTTACAGACTCATAATAGAAAGTGATCAGGAAAAGTGTGCACAAATTGGTACTAACCAATGGTACTAACAAAACGACACAGTTACATAAGTAACAATAAATCCTTTTGTTAACGCTGTATTGGTTGCCAAGATTTTAGTGACAGTGTACCTGAGAAGATCGATTGTCACAATCACACTCTGTTTCAAAGTGAATAAGGTCTAAATCCGATCAATTGTCTTCATATTTGTTCATAATGTGGTTTACAATCGGACCTGAAGACTTTATCGCGTCTTGATGGATGATAAGAATACTCTTTAAGAACACCACACGATGTAATAGCAACCATTGTTATGGTAGATCATACCTTTCTTATTGTAATGACATTGAAGTCCGTTTTCTAACTCCAAAGCTGTACAGTTTTCTCTTTAAAACTTTAAAAGTGACACCATCAAAATAATTAATAGTTAATAATTTACCTAAATAAAAAAAATTAATTAAACTACTCAGAGTGCTTCCTTGTTTAACTCGGTCTAATACAGTTGTTCCCAACTGGTGGTCCATGGACCCCTAGGGGTCCACAGGAGGTTTTGAGGGGGTCCACAGGCTGGTGCCAGTATTGATTTTTCTAGCTAGATATTTACAGCTATTTATGTCATAGTGGTTGGATCAATGATATAAAACCCTAAAAGGATAGGCAACGGCTATCATATGGGCGGGGTTTAATCATCGAAGTCTGTTGGGATTGTGCTAGCCCGAGTTTCGGGACTAATGCAATTCTCGCGGGGTGGTCGCGTTGTTTTGTTAGGTTTTTGGGTTTAGACTTTTATTATCTATGTGCTTCAACCGCTGGATAGTACCTGATTTTCTGTTAGTAGTATAAACAACAAAACCTGTAACCAGCAAACACGTAATTCTCTCTTTCCCTCTTCAATTTCAACGATATACTAAGATCCATGGAAAATAAGACATTTCAATTTACCTATTTTACCAATTTTTAGATTGGTAGGGGTCTTAGTATATGCTTAAATTTAAATATGATTTACCCGAAATCACCCGAACAACAGCCTTTTTCCCTAGTTTTTAATTGATATTTTTCCACCTATAATATAAATGACAAAGTATTTTGCTGTTGTCACATTGTTTGACCTGGCCAATAAGATGGGACAGCTGCAAAACTGTGCAGTTTAGTTTTCATACTCAAAATCTAAATGTAAAACCC
The DNA here is from genome assembly GCF_963576615.1 of Watersipora subatra. Lineage (NCBI taxonomy): Eukaryota > Metazoa > Bryozoa > Gymnolaemata > Cheilostomatida > Watersiporidae > Watersipora > Watersipora subatra. Next base: position 52,181,468 of record NC_088710.1, on the reverse strand, counting down.
AATTTGGGTCATTTCACAATGGCGTCTATTAATATCATGAATGCTTGTTAATGGCAGCTGACTGATCATAATTGTGACAATATTTGTCAACTATATTTATTTGACAACAAAATGAACCCAGCAGATCGGTAAAATAACCAAAGATGTTTATGAAGATAAAACCAAATCATGAAGAATTTTGGCCTTCCATGATTCATCCATATCCACAGACAGCCAAACACACCCTTCGAACTCTGCTCCCATTTGTGTCTACATACTTATGCGAGTCCGCTTTCTCCTTCATGGTTGTTCTCAAATCGAAACAACGAAAATGACTGGGACTTGAAGACGACATGCGATGCGCTTTGTCAACCATTTCCTCAAAGATTGAGAATTTGGTGAAAAATAAGAAGTACAATTCATTCCACTAACAAACTGACTCCTAAAAATTAACAGTCAAAGCAATTTAGTATAGCATTTCTTTATATAAGTAAATAAATAGAAACATGTCAAATCTATTGACTCTTATATTATTCTAATTTATAATGTACGCCAATTTACAATGCATTGTTATAAACATCATATATTATGATGTTTATAAAGGGGTCCATGACTTTTAGATAAAGAGCTCAGGGGGTCCATGGCTCCAATGTAGTTGGGAACCACTGGTCTAATACTTCGGCGTATACGAAAGCCAGTTTAGCAAAAATGCTGAGGTCAACAGCATTGATGTCACTTTCCTGAAGGAGAGTGCAGAATATAGGCGACATTAGCATCACTTTGTCTGTAGAAGGGTTAAATTTATCATCTGAAAATTTTGATGAGCTAGTCGAAAATTACAGTGCCACGGCATTCAAATAGAAGTTTTATGGCATATGCTAGTATATAGTATAGTACTAGTATATATACTAGTGCTCTGACAGTCTAGTGTGCTTTGAGAGATTGTCAGGTGTGTAGATAAAGCACAGAGCAAAAGTTGCTGCACAATTATTTAGAAATACCCGAAGTCAGTCGATTGGTGCAGGTATTAGAATGTTGGTCTGCCAAGCTGAATGTCAAGAGTGGAGTATGGGAAAAGCAACCTTTTTATTAACCTCAAACCATAGCTTCAGACAAACGGATGGACAGACAGACAGACACTGATCTTATTATTGCAAATACACGCACATATTTTTTCACTTTATGCCTTACGCTTTCAGCAAATTACTCTGCAGTAAACAAGTACCAAATCAGTGAGCACATGTTGTAATACATGTTATCGAGAAGGGCAAAAATGCGATGCCGTGTTTAAATTTAAAGTTGTGAATGTAGCTTTTGAAAGTACCAACTTAAATGCTGCCACAGTTTTTGCATCAACGAAATGCGACCCAACGAATGGAATCCAATGCTGGAGATGTCACATGATAGTAACCACAATTAATGACCTTATTAGGTCAATATATACAACATTTACCATTGTAACTTTTAAATGAAAGTGTTTTGTTTATTTCTGTGTATGTGCTCTATTTATGTGTATGTGCTCTATTTATGTGTAATTCATACTGTACCGGCTGCAGCGCCTGCTACAGATCTATACTGATTGCAATAGTCTTGTTGGTCATGGGAGTTTAAACTTTTTTTCAACATATGGGCTCACATTTTTCTTCTGGTATAGCTTCACGCATAAGACTAGATGCAGTGTTGAACATGAAGCCATGAAAGATCGGCATGTGTAATAAGTATGCACCCAAGTACGTATCGATAGTATAGCCAGTTGGACAGCGAAATGTATTGGATAAATAATAATAAATATTGGATAAGTAAATGTCTGTCTGTAGAATTGGATGTCGAGTTCAAACCCAGAGTGTAGTGGATTTTTAATTCTTAAGCTATCGCTACAACTGGACACGCAAACAACCATGAAGATGGACATATATTTAGATCTATATCTTTTGATAATATGCAATGTTATCTTTTGTTAATGACAGTATCTTTAGCCTGAAAGTAGTGAGAAATTTACAAGTATAATCTTTAGACTGCGTGTACAAGCCGCAACCCAAACTTTTAGCTTCACAAGTGCGGCTTATACACCAGGATTTACGGTAGTTCTTTAGACTACTTAGTAAGAGTAGTTGTAAAAAAGCAAGGCCATATTCTACCTGTCTCAATCTTCACCTACATGCTGTCCATCTGCTGTATCGCTCAGCTTAGACCTTAACTCACCGTATATGACGATAAGAAAATCCTTTTATTGATTATGACTTTATTTACTTTCTCACTTAAATTTTACCTAGTATTATGTAGTTTATATGTAGTTTTGCTTAGAGGTTGACTTGCAACAAAATTCACATTACTATGTGTAATTATCTAAAGCATTACTAGTTAATTTTTTAAGCTTCGGGCCGAATTAGACAAAACAATGTAATCTCGACATACAAAGCAAGTATCGGGTGGATTAACTTTGAATGCTGAGGTTTGACAGTGCCACTCACTATTCCTTTATAATTGCTAACAGATCTTACCACATATGTACCTACTGTTAACTGGTCTTATGAAATTTTTGCTAATTGTGTTGCCTGACTGCATAAATTTTGCTGGCGATGCTAAAACTATACATACACAAACCAATAGTCACCAAGATTTTGTTGAAAACATGATGAGAATAAATATGAGTGTTTAATTTTTACACAACTATTATTTTGTTATGACAACTAATGAAAAGAAATCTCTAGCAATCACCAGAATGCAGTTTTTTTATCACTTACGGAGCACAACAATGGATTTATTTTTAACTATTTATGATGAATAAATTTGAAATTTGAGAAGATGTAAAATTTTGAGATTTCGCAAAAACATGCATCTACAAGTTTTTATAGGTTTTACTTGATCCAATTTTGGAGTTAACAACTATTTAATGGGGTATTACAATATAAAACAGTTGCTGTTATTGTAATATTTTGAAATGTTTTCAACAAAGCAATTTACATTGCAGCATATTGAATGACAATTGAGACGAATCACTTTGAGATCAAAAAAGCAGGAAAAATGCTGTTTGGTTCATTATATTCAACAATGATTGGCTAGTGTGTGGTTTCACAAAATTGGTAGTTTCATAGAAGATTGGCTGTAAGGACACTCGTGTTTCCTAAGAAGAATCTTGCTTTATATTAGCTTACCATATTTCAGTCATACCCTTGCTGGCTGTAGATGAGCTAATGAAAGTAAGTGTTCAAAGCTGAGTTCAACATTCAATTTTACTTTTAGTACTTGCAATAATCTTGGCTATAGTGCTCAGCCTGTCAGAATTAGTTAATGAAACATAAACAATACAAAATTATTGATTTGCATAGTCAGTCCTCTAAAGAGGCCATTTATGAAAATTTTTCAAGTTTTATAGACGGCGTAGGTTGATTTGGGCCTTAATGCATCTTTTTAAATAATTGAGTTCTAAGTAAAATCCATGTTTATTAGGCATACACCGATTACTTGCTAACAAATATTTAAAAACTGTTGATTGTGCTGTAAGAAGTGATACACAGGGAAGTTGGAAGTAAGGATTTAGACCAGGTAAAAGAACGAGTAGAAGAGTAACACGAAATGTATTATATTTCAATATTTCTGATCAAAAGTGGACTCGTTAAATTACTAGAATTTATGACTCATAGTACTACATACCGTTTAATAGAAAATCATACTGCACAATATTTAATAGTATATACTTCGACATGATGTCGGATGGTATATGACATGAAAATATTTAGGACTGCAATAATTGCTGTTTTTTTGTTGCTAGGTTGATGATGCTGATCGCTGTGTGAATGTTGTGTATTTTGATTTCAGGTAATTAGTGGCCTGACAGTGGCTATTGTTGTCAAGTATGCTGACAACATCCTCAAGGGATTTGCTGTCTCCATTTCAATCTTAATCTCTACATTTATCTCATTTTACTTTTTGGATGACTTTGAACCCAATTTTGGATTTTTCCTAGGTGCTCCTATGGTCATTGGTGCTACATTTTTATACGGTATGAACTTTGAAAAAGCTAAGCCAGCATGACTAGCACATGCAGGGTCCATTGTATAATAGCTTACATATAATACCTTTTGTTTATTTTATGGACCGTTTTAATTTATAGACCTTTGTTTGTTTTCCCAAGCCGTTATATAGCTGTTTATGTTAGTTCTTAATGAATTGTACTAAAAATATATGAACTGCCAACTCCCTCATTCACTTAAAGTTCTATGGCGAGGAGTTGTGTAGGAAATGATTAGCGCATAAGCGAAATTAGTACACAGATGCACACAACCTGAAGCTATATAACTACACATATGCTGCAGAACCTAACAGATTAACGGCTTCTAATCTGACATGATTATATCCATGTTTGCTAATATCTGTGCAAATGTTACAAACTAATGAAAGTTTTTGAAGAAGCTGCTATAAGGTCTGCGTATAAGCATGCTATGTTTTTGTAACATCATGCATGTATATTAAATAGCGGTGGAATGAATGACCGATGAATACACTACCACATAGCAGGAGTGATTCTTATTGAAGAAATCTAAAAAGTCAAACAACATTCAGCTGGATTTTCAACTACTAATTTTAATGAAATGCGCACAGCTTGTAGCAAAACATTGCAGTACATTTGATTTCAGTTGTGATATATGTGTACATTAGATGGCTACAGTAAGATACATAATAGTGCTATACATTTGTATGCCATTTCTGCTTGATGTTTGGCTGACTATACATTACAAAATAGTTATGCACACCATGTCCCTAATACCTGCACTGATCCAACACATGGGATATTATTTATTGATGCAAATTATACTGTGGCCGTGTTAAATGTGCGTGTGATTGCATTAATCATATTCAAAACTAGTAAAAGCTCAACTTGCTTTGCTAAATTCAAACAATGCTTCACAAAGATGTAAGCAACCATTTTCATCAGGCGCGTTTGGCCATGATAGTGCCAAACTAGTCCTATGAGTGATAAGGGATAGACAAAGAGCTACACCTGGGCACTGGCAGCATGAATGTTGTGGATATGGAAACTCTCGAAAATGAGGTTAGTCTTCAAGAATATATGACAAGGTCGGCGAAAGCAGCTCATGAATTGAAACAGTGAAGGTATATTCCTTGTTGTGTAGATACCAAAATCATCGACAAGTTTAATAGAATAAAATACCAATAAAAGCTAATTAAAGCACACATCACCAAATTAGGAGGGTGAGTTCGAGTGACACATGTGGCCATAGCGCATTGATATTCTTGAATGGAGTAGAAAAGAATATATCATGAGCGTAGACAAAATGTGTTATGTTAACAGAAACTAGTAATTAACGATTTCGTTAAAATGCTAGAAAGTCAGGCAATTAATTAAACAGCGTTTGCTACAATCAATAAGTTGTCCACATAAAAATTGAACACTGAGACAAGTGCAAGCTTGATTTTCTGTTGTTATATACACTGATTACATACAACAGTACCATAACGTATGTTAGTTAACATAGGGTTTATCTAAAACTAAACCGAAAATCAATTTCTAGCCAACAAATGTATAATTGCATATGAATGCTATGGGTTTACATCAGTTTCCAGCAAAACAACAAATTATTGTATTGTTATTTTATTGTTCGATGGAAATGCACCAGTTCTCAACCTAAGCTATAATGCAGTCTTCCATAGATACAGATAGTAACATGATGTAGAGAACTTTTAAGCCTCCAGCAACAATGTTGATAGATTAAATAGTGACTGAAAGTTAGATATTTTGAGATTAATTAGGTGTAGCTTGAGAGCGACTTTGTAAAATAGCTATACTTAATATGATTGGACTGAAGTGAAATGGCGAGCTACCTAGAAGTTTGAACACGAATAAACACATTAAAATAACTGCGTGGCAAGTTAGGCGTTAGAAATTAATATTAGAAATCAACATTAGAAATAAATATTCTATTAAGACTTTGGAAGCCCCCACAAACACAAATAAGAACACTTGTGAGTATGATGAAACAATCACCAGAGTAAGTTGATAAAGTAACACCGCAAAATAATAAAAATTATGTTATATTAACTTTGTAAATTCATCGACTTTAACTGAATTCGGATAAACTCTGTTGGCAACAACAAATTTAGCTTTACTTGCATAAAGTTAACTTAATAGGAAGAAAGAACTTGGTCCGAGATTTTACAGAAAAATTTAGTGTTTGAAAGGAGTTTTATGCTGAAAAACTGACAATTCCTAGACCTTTGTTTGCTAAAGTTTACCCAAACAACAAAGATGAAATTTTTTTTGTATTTGCTGAAAAGTTCGAGACACGATCTGTCAAATCATCAGTATTGCTGTGAACTCTTATGCAAATAGTTTGAGATTTGAAATCGCTAAATGTACAGACCATATTGGCCAAAACTGAAAGATTTGCTTTTGTTGCGGATGAAGCCCTTTTATAAACTTTGAAGATGGTAGTTATAAATAGTACAGCTTTACATTATCAAAACGTTAGAACACACTTTTAATTCATGCAGATGCATGTTTGAATAAAACCGACTTTGGAGATATTATCAGAAAATGCTGTTTGTTCTTGAAGCTCTAAGTATTGCAACGGCATATATCAAGTGATCAGCTTGAGCTCAGCACACGTTAAATCAATGATTCTATTAGCAAATGTCAAGGAGCGCCGCACTTAGTGCCTTGTTTGAACAAGCGCCTGAACAATTGTATCAATGCAGATCGACTATCTAATTATAAAGTATATACAATATTAGGTTAGGAACTAACATTTACTTGCTAAACTAAACCAAGTTTGTGTACATAGGTTATTGAAACAGGCGTAATTGGCAGCTTGTAAATCGTTGAACGACAAACATTCGTGCTAGATTTATGGCGTTCATGTTGTCATTTTCCATTGCAATTCATTAACGAAGCAAAGCAAACGATTCTATCAAATGTGAATATCGGTAACATCTAATGGCAACTGCTCATCTCAGTTTACAGTTTGAAGGAGTTAACGCCTTTCGGAAGAAGGTATTAAACATACTACTAATTATAACGTGTTATATGCCACAAGCACTGTAGACTTTAAACATTTATCATGAGATTTAAAGAAGAGGGTGCCATGTTACTAATGTTTAACTTAATTAAGATATTTGTGTTCAACATAAATGTATTTGGAGGGAGTGTTCATCCAACGCTTTCATCACACGGGCTACTTGTTATATTGTTACCAGAAAGTGATCTCACCCAGGATCACATGATTAAAATCATTTACTGCACTCACGGTGTGGACATATTATATTTCCTTTAGCTACTTCATATATGTATCTAACTTTTATTTTGTAGAATGGTTATAAACCTGTGAGTAATTTTCATTCTACTCCAGTTTTCTCGATGTTAACTATTATTTACTTCAGCAAAAATTTTTTGAAAGTCAAAACAGAACAAACACAAATAATATGTGTGGGAAGCCAGAATATGGCAATGAGTCATGACATACAAGCGAGATTTGACTGACAAATTGTTGTGATAATGCGTGGCGATGACAAAATGATTGCAGGATTGCAGTGATGTGATTTTATTAGTGACAAAGAGTGCAAACCCTTTAGCTCATGTATATTATTAAAACATATCTTGTATACCGGAAGGCATTTAAACCAAACAATTCAATAATAGATATGGTAGTACTATAGAGCTAAATTTGATATTAGGCATTTAGCACTAAACATTCTCTCAATTTCAGATGATTGATAGCGCAGAGTTGCTGAGAAATCTATAATTGTATTTACATTTCATACAATCACCATAGATTACAAATAGCAGACAGCTATGCTCCGTAAAATCTATTACATTTCTGGTATCAATATCATCTTTTGAGTACGCCTGGTGACCGGCGGTACATTGCAGCTGTAAATTGCTTGTATATAACACATTACCTAAAAGTGAGATGTCTCATAATGAACTTTTTGCCGCTGTAATAATAACCACCTTAAAATTTCCCATTATTTGGTATTTGTGTTACAAACTCCACTAATGTAAAGCAACAAGAGGATCTTGAGAACGAATGTTTTAACGTTTAACAATTATACCTTGCAGATAAAGTTAGCTAGACGGTACCTTGAACAAGTTGACAGCGCGATTGCTCTTACAATCAACAAAAATTTGATGGAAAATGTAAAAGTTCCAAAAATTACAAAAACTCAAACATGGAAATCTTCAGCGCTTCCCACGAAAGCAACAAAAACAACAAAGGTGAGCATAAAACCATTTGACAGGCATTTTATTTGGTATCTACAATGACGATAAAGATAGTTTTGCAAAGATTACTGATAGAATTGCCGGAAGGAAAAGAATATACAACCACTAAATGGATGAAAAAAGATTAATTTTGCCGACTACTTTGATTGGCATCTGCTAAATTTTATGAATACCTAATCTTACTAACTAAACCAACTAGTTAAATATAAGATATTATTTTTGTAGGGTATGCTATATAGGTCACAACTATCTAATATAAGCAGAGCGCCGATACATCTTCCAGCATTGCCCCAAGTCAACTACCAACAAATATGCCAACGAAAAACAGTTCACAATGGTGATGAAGAGAATATGTTTGGGGAATTGATTGTTGATCGAATCACAGTGCCATCCTATCCGGCAAATATCAAACTCAATCAAAGAACCATTATACCTCCGATAAGGAAACGGATGCTCAAACATGTAGACGGCCACAAAAACACACCGCATGCCATCTTTGAGAGGAATGATGTTGGAAATATGGTGGTTCATGTAAAATGGAATGAGTCCTGCAAGTGCATGAGATGCAAGCTTATGAAGAATGACTATGAAGTTGGCCGTAATGAGCATTACACACAATGGGGAAAATACCCGTGTGTACCAGATGCAGTAATTAATCGGGATGAACAAGACAGTTCAGACGATGATCAAGGTTGATGCTGTTTTACTGTGTAAAGACTTTTGCAGCTGAGTGACCTTCCTAATTTGACCTGGTGCTAACTTGATAAATTTATGCTCATAACAGGAGACACTAAAAGCAAAAATGAAATTGGTTGACAGATATTTTTACACTGTTAATTGTTAAACTGTCTTATATGTTAACCTTACAGTGTGATGTTTGCATGGATAATATTTAAACTGAATTTTAGCATTGAAGTATTCCGCACAACAAAAAGATCACACGGATAATGTTGCAGCACTACAAATTTTCTGACTACAGTAATAAAATGGTTGGATTTTGGTTGCAGTAATAAAATGGTTGCAATGATATAGCATCATTAAAATCCTCTCATATTGATATTAAGTATACAATCTCAGTAGGTCATATTATATTTCAGTACTAAACACCTATTTACTATATTACTAGTGCACACAATGCAATAGTAATTTTACATTTGGAGTTGTTTTCCTTTTATACGGAAGTTTTGTAGATGGATAACTTTAAAAATTGCTTAAAAGCATAAATCTGGGTTGATGAATCTTATAACATCTAAAACGTAATCAGATACAAATCTGTAATAATTATGCGATATAACTGACTAGATGATACAGTGCATACAGATGATTCTAAGTGATGATCAAAAGTGAACTGTGGCTGCATACTCTGAAGATTAAGGTCCTTAATCTGGGATTTTGGTTACTTTACAAGTTCAATGTGTCATCAGATCCTTTCATCTTTGCAAAGCTTAAGGTTTATTTTCGGAAGACTTTATAGTAGTGTCTTTCCGTAGCCTATTCTTAGCAATATGTAGATTTTTAAATCTGTCACATGTACCTAAGAATAAGTCTTACAAAGAATCAATGAAGCAAATTGGTGATTAAAATTTTGGAATAGTTTATTGCCCATTTTTAGCAATATGTATTTGGAATGCATTTAAAAAGAATACTGATTGAGGGTATACGTTACACACTGATTACTTATACTGATAAGTTAAATAGTATTGCTACTTACTACGAGTCTTTATAAATATACAACTCTATATACATCCAGTGATATCAAATAAGTTAATTGTCAATTCTCTTGATAAAAAAGTATCAGTATTCCAATCTGTCTATCATAGATATTTTTTAGAAAAATAGAAAAATTGAGATTTAGTACAACAGTGAGGCTGATAAAATTAAAAATAAATATTTCCAACATTTGAATCAAAATTTAATGTTTGGCACTCAAATCTAATGCATGATCCTGTGGAGTGACAAAGCAATCGCTATCTAAATTTGGAGAACAAACTGATGTTACCGACAGAGGAGATGACCGATCTCCAAATGATTCGCAGTCACTGGCAGATGAGGGTCTTGCTTGATAATCAGCCCGCTTTGATATCAGACTAGCATATTGTGAGAGAAACTTAGGGTCCATATACGGTGGCATGGCCATGGAAGGAATTGACCAGAGATATGGAAAAGTGTATTGCATCATCAATGACGAGTAAGCAGCAGCTAGGTTGGATGATGGTCTAGCAAGGGCTGAAGTGTCGAGGGATGGTGGCGATATTGGCAGAGAATTGAAGGTGCTGATGGTACTTGCGCTGGGAATAACTGGTGGTGAAATGGAATTTAGGGAATATGGTGAGTACAACTGATCTTCGGGACAAACTTTCTTTTCTTGTTCTCCCAAGGTGGGCCTTGGAAGGTTTTCAATTTCTCCGACCTTTTCAGCAATTGGATTAGATACAGATTTGACATTTCCAGATAGGCCTTCCTCGAGCTTGAATCTCTTCCTTCTTCGAAGAAATGATCCATTCTCAAACATGGTTGCACAATTAGTGTGAAGGGCCCAGTAGCATCCTTTTCCTGCAAATTAAATATCAACTTAAAATTGGCGCAAAAAAAGTAACAGAGGAAATACAATCAGGAAGTAACAAGCCAACTTTTTTAGTCATTATGTAAATTACTACTTAACATGAACAAGAGCTTTAGACTTACCCTTGCCTGTAGACTTTCTTTGTATTTTTATGAAACAATCGTTGAAGGACAGGTTGTGACGAAGCGAGTTCTGCCATCGCTGAGTGTTTTCACGGTAATATGGAAAGTTGTTCATTATCCACTTGTAAATGCCAGAGAGTGGCAGCATTTTCTCTTCAGAGCTTTGAATGGCCATCGCTGTTAAAGCAATGTATGAATATGGAGGTTTTCCAGTAACGTATGAGCTTCTACCCGGTCGAGGCATTGCGAGATATTCTTATAAAATAAGCGAATACTTGAAAGTACGTTATGTTGTTTATCGATTGGATAAAGATGTGAATGTGAAGAACACTGCCTGACTCCTTTCTTTTAAACTTTTCCAGAGGCAACCACTCGTGAAGAACGGTGATTGGTCAACAGATCCATGACAACCATCAATCGCCTTCAGCGTAGCAGTTCCACGCCATTATTTGCTATTTTGAATAGGAATGCGAGAGCTTAAAATGGCCCTGATTAATTTGTAAGCTGAAGAACGTGAACAGAAGAGTGTATACCAAATGCAGTCTTTTGTTGGGATATTGATACCAGACAGTTGAAGAACTGATTGCTGGGAACTATTGGTGATCGGTCAATTGATTTCAACTGTCAAACCATCAGCCCTTGTTTAAATCCAAAAACTGAGGTTTAAACTATGCAGCAAGGAATCTTTACCAAACTTGTAAAATGACACTTTAGGTATACAACATTGATTTACTAACATGATAATAATTAAAGTTGTTCTGCTCTAAATTAAATAATTTATTGTACATCCTGACTAGATTGTCTTTCAAGATGAAGATTGATAGTAATTGAGTTGGTGCAGTGATTCAGCAGGACTTGGGCATGCTGTGCTCAAAGAAATTGCCCTTTATCAGAGACAGCCTAAGCATAAAAAGTTGGGAATGACTCACTACCTCCTCATCACTGGTACGGTATATAGACAAGGGCCCTGGCGGTAAACAGCAACAACCAACAACCCGCTTTAAAGAGATTACAGAAGAAATTAGTAAATGAGGCGTAATGTTGATGTTTACGGTTCCTCATCAAAGACGTGCTCTGAGCATAAACTGTTACCACCTCATGGTGCATGATCAGGTCAAGCAAATCAGGCAGGTAGATGTTAGTGATAATTAATTATTTTCGTAAACAGCTATTTCTTCGTCAACTAGCAGTTAACGAAAATAACAAAAAATATAATTAACCAAAAGCACCCTAGATCTTATCTGTAAGTAAATGAAGGCAGAGTCTTGAACTTTCAGAGAAATCAGCCAGCAAGTGCCAATTACTCTATACTAACTGCAGTTATATGACTATCAGAAATGAAGGCATAGATAATGCCTAGCTGTGTGCCTTTCCAGTCATTGGCTTGAGAACTCTCTGACACTGACCGTAGAATGTCCAAGTCCCCTGTCATTACCTCTTGAGCATTAACTCAGCTTAGCTAACATAGCCAACCTCCATGTGGAGTCAGATGACACGACTGGGGCCCTCTTCACTTCAATCTCTGCCAAACATACATCTGGCAAATTGTGACGATACACGGCAAAAAATATAAAAAATCATTGTACCTTTTTTTTGTAACGGCAAGCGCCAAGCAGTAGCAATGGCGGGACAAATCCTAGGATCAATACTGAACAAATAATAGTGGTTTACCAGTTGCAATGCCAGCTGTAGTGCTAAAATTGATCACAGATATGGTGAAATCTTATATTTTAATGTTAATCTCATTGACATCACGCATCAGGCAGCGCAAAGTTGCAGATATATTTAATCGCCAAATTAATAAATGTATGTTGGGAATTTATTCGTTGGAGATGTAACTGAATTTCGGGTCAAAGTACACTTTCAAACTTTGTCAATGTGACAATCAATCGAAAATGGAGGCCTCTGTAGGATGACAACCATTACCAGTTTATAATCACTATCAAGAGACAATCACTATGTTTCCCTGACGCGAATGATGCGGATTTGGAATCGTGTGCACATTGAGTTACCACGTGATATGTGTTTCTATAGACATTCACATGTTGCGAATCAATGCAGGCGATTTGTTAAAAAAGATAAGGAATTCTACTTCGAAGGTTATAGCGGCGCACTCCTATTTCGTCAAATCGAAATGGGAATGACCGAACTATGGAAAATGTTTAAAATGTAATAGTTTGCGCGACATTTTCTTGAGCATCATTCGCAAGCACCGTTGTTATCATTCGCAAGCATGAAGCGTTCAATAAAATCTTCGTGTAACAAAACTCGTTTGACCTGCAAGATTTCCGTTTCCATCTTGCGTATGATGCAAACTTGCAGATTAAATGCGTCATGAAAATATAGTGACTGTCACTTGACAGCCACTGCCAAGTGACAGCCATTGTCAGGTGACAGCACTGCCAATTAGCAGCCAGTGCCATGGCTAATTGACAGACATAGCTAATTGACAACTATCACTCGGGTAAAAGGCAAAGATAAACAAGAGCTACTGCTAGGCAAAACCCCACTGGCAAGTGACACCTACTGCTAAGCACAGCCATCGGTAAGTAATAGCTACTGCTAGGTGAGAGCCACTAGTACATGACCACTATTGGAAAGTGACAGCCACTGGTAAGTGACAGCTATTGCAAAATGACAGTCTGTAGTAAAAGCTCCTTATATCCTACAGTATTTGCAGGTAGCTTGCATTTCTTGTGCTGAATATGTTGTTATACGAAATACTAATGATTCTACAAACCTGCTGAAGTGGCTGCAGGGTTCGCAGTTGTGTTAAGCGCTGCCATGAACTTGAGAATGCTGTTCACCGTGCTCTGCTCTCCTGTCAGCTAGAGAAATCCAGTGAAACGAAAATGTGAGTCAGAATCATCAATCAAGGAGACAAGGCAATTGCTGGATTAGAACCAAAAATAAAGAAGTGTCAACGAATCAAAGAAACGTTTATAAGCGGGACAGAAGACGCTGGAGATTATCTCACACCGCAAGCGATGCCACCGACTTCATTTAGCACAAAGCTCAAAAACTTTGTCTGACTAATTCTCTAATATGACCAAACAGGTTGATCGGATCTTGTCGTGCCTCTTATAGACATTGCGGAGACTGTTATTTAGAAAAAATCCCAGGTTGGTTCTACCTGCTGTGATTTAGCTGGATTAAACTGATTATTCCTGAGATTGAAGGATTATTGTAAGAGAAAAATGACTCATATTCTCCACAGAACAATCAAGTGAGAGAAGAATTCTGAACTAGAGTTTTGAAGTTTATTTGTTTGGGCATTTTGGTCTGCTAAGCGTTAGACCACCAGAAGCATGGTGCGTATGAACATCAGAAGCTTAGGACAATGTCGAGAGTTTACAATCACGAACAGATCAACCCTGGGTGCATGTCCTGGATACGCTTACCAGAATTAATCCAGTACTGCAGTACACACCTAAAGTTTAATTATAATTTGAAGTGATGGCTTTTAACTCCAGGATTAAACGAATGTTTTGATAACTAAAGCAAAAACATCCTCAACAAAGCGGTAGGGAGATATAATACTAATCAAATCGTATCTCCCTTTCCCACCTTTTTCCCACAATATCCCGTTGGATAATTGGAATAATTATTTCGGCGTAGGCATATGATAGGCATATGAAAACATCGTATATTGTAATCTCTATAAGTAGAGCAAAAGTCAATAATCACAAGATGCCTATGTTACGCAGTTTGGTGGCCACTTGCCAGAAGATTCTCTACCAAAGTTAATAGTGTGATTAATAGGATTAATAATGATTTCAAATGTAGGATTGCTCTCCTAGCCTTCCATCTTCACCTTACATCACTCCCACTTTTTCAATGATTTATTGCTAGAAAGCTATTTTACTAAGAATCTGACCAATTAGTTTTGATGTCCAATTAAAAATTATTTATAAAGAGGGTTGCTGTATCACAAGATCTACCTGGGCAGATGAGTTGACCACATGAGAGGACCAGACCTCTGGAATGATAGAAATGGTGGATGTTAAGGCATCCGAATAAACATCCTGGAGCTTTGTGGCCTTGTCTAGTTCTTGCACACTGACGAGGGCCAGTAATAAAGCCCGCATATCATCTATCACGAAAGCACGCATAAAATATAGACAGCATTTCAGCATAATATATATATATTGTCTATTCGTGCATAATATTTATCCTACGCTGAAAAAATCTGATCTATACTCTAACAGTGTGTAATTTAATTTTAATACCAGCACAAAGATAATACAAGAGCTGCAGAAATCCTGCTGCTTGTTTGTCCTTCAGATGTGAACATTTGATTACTATTTAGAACTCGTTACTAAAAGCTGTATTTCATCTAAGAAAGCATTGGTTTAAAAACAGGAAATGCATGCTTTGGGCTTAAATTGTTCTTTGACATGTACAACTAACCAACTTGCTTTTTCTTAATTATAAAGACATAACAGAAAGACAAATTCGAATTGTAGTTCTTCATACATTATATTGCAAAGTCCTCTTTGTAATAAATTGTTAAATTATTGATTTCTGTGTATGTCTGACTCAACGAGATGAGTGACAAAAATGGAAGATAACTAATATACAACATCCGCAGTAATAATGCACAAAAATGAGACAGTCTCAAGAAATGTGACACCGCAGTTAAGTCATTCGACTTATGATCGAATAATATGGAATAATTTTCAATCAAACCACAGCTTCCATATTAATTTTCCATTATATAAAATTTCATAACATAAGTAGTAAGTCAATACAAATATGTGCAATATTGATAGTTGTCAAAATGCAGGTGCTAAGGACGTGTCATAAGCAGAGCGAGCTGCTGCTAACCAGGATCCTAGCTGACACCTGCACAAAACCTCCTATGCAAATTAATAAATCAACAGTAGACGCTGCCATACTTGTTTCCAAGAGAAGTCAATGATTCTGGCAAGCCACCTCATGCAAATTAACCAAGACCCTCAATAAATTTTTTACTTCAGCCAAAATCTTGGTAGCTTATTAAAGGTATGAAACTTGACTATCTTATGAATATCCTGCAATCATTGGATTGTCATCCATCTAGCATCTTTAGTTTTTATCATTTGTTACAACTGAATGAGTCAAACAGATGTCTCCTGTTTTTCACGATAACCAGAAGAGATCAAATTTAAAACTAAAGTGGCCCCCAAAGGAGTGCGAGTAATTTAAACTTCACTACAAACACACTCTTTCTCTCTTTGATCTCGACAATGCAACACATTTCTAAGTAGCTCTCACACATTCTTTTCAAGTTGTTGCGCATGTATTAACAGCAATGTGAATTAAAAACCTATTAAGCATGAATAAAATGTCTATTAGAACTGATAAAATATATTTTGGGTACATTTAAGAGCGGCAAGAGAGGGGTCCTTGCCCATAACATCTATGAGTCCTCAATTAGCAAATAAAGACTCGGTTATAAATGACAATTTTTGTACAAGTTTATAAATTTTCACAATGTGATTAAATATCCTGAGGATATTGAAAAACTTGCGAGGATATTGAGAAAATGACTCGTCACCAACAATGAGAGAAAGTCATAAATAAGTGAAAGGAGATTAAGGGAGACGGAGAGGAAATACCTCTGCTACTGGCTATTTGATCATGACAGGCCATATTTGCATAATCACTCTTCTTACACCATCATGGTAATCAGGCAGCCCGACATTTCACTTTCATGGATCAATATTTAATTAGGAACTATTCTATTGTGGGAAGCGTATAAAATTGTAAATGAGAAGGTTCTGGCTGAATATCATTTGCTTAATCAGTCTTTGTTTGGATATAGATGGGCGAAGGAGAGGCCCGATTGACCATAACTAGCTGCTGTATATTATGGAAACTTTGGTAGACTAATTGCTAATCTGTCGTTGGTTTGCGGCTCATCAGGGTCTGGTGAGGAAAGGGAAAAGCTAACATTAGCATTTTTAATCATTATGTAACTATTTGCTGGGTAGCATAAAGAATTTAATGAATTGATTTGTTGAATTCATCAGTGTCTAACTATATGCACATCTGCAAATGATATAGAGTCAGACCATACCGATGTCAGTCATTACAATACATGTACAAGAAAATAGCTAAAAGAAAGGCCACAAGCTGAGCAGCAAGCTGACACAAGAATGAGACAGTGAATTTTTTCCCGCAGTGGATTGGCAATGCATTAGTGTTTTTTGTGTCTAATGATATTGAAATTTGTATTGCAAAAGTTATGTCGCAGATACAACTGCACCCGAGGCCGATAGGATGTTTGGAAGTACAGAACTCCTGATGGTAAAGATTCTGCCTGATCATCTTAAGAGGCGATATCAAACAACTCATATAGGCTTGAAGAGACATACTTAAACTTGAACAAAGTAAATTCAACCCAAAAGGGTGCTAGTAACTTTACAAGCTCACTCTATCAGGAAAACTGGGTAACAAAAAACATGGCTATAAGGAAAGATAACATAATATTCATTTGTTCTAAAAAATGGTTACAACTACTGCAAAGTGCCCATTTGATTAACAGTCAGCGGGAACATAACCAATCAGATTCTATCCGTATTCGCTGAAACTAGTATCCGCATCCACAAGTAAACTGTGTCATAGCAAAAGTAACATAGGTAGAGAATAGTCAAAGTTATCATAGCTATGCTACTGTCAGCACAAATATAATTTGCAAAATTTGAATTTTTAAATTAATTGTAGATTTGGGGGGTGCTAACTAACCACTAACTGTTCTGAAGCCTACGAACCAATCGGTGTGTATCTCATGAAATTTATGTTGCGGTACCTCGACTTTTGTGGTTTTGCTCTTTTGTGTCGAACAACGTTACGAAAATTGCTTAAGCAACCTAAATGCATAAGGCTCAATATTTCCAAACCTGCATCAAAGATGTTTCATCTGCTTTACGACAAAAAACTGTTTCTCTCATGTATTACAAAAAAGAAAAAAAATCATCATAGATTTCGGCTTAAATACATCTATAAACTATACAACTGCTAAGTCCAGTTGTGAACAGACAAAAGATTTTTGTTAGTTTGATGGATGCTTTAGTTTAACTGAATATAAGATATAGATGGAGAAGGGGGCAGTCTCTGATAACTGTATAATGTATGTAAATGATTATTGGTTAGGAGAAAGGGTGAGACAGAGGTGGGAAAGTGACAATATGATAACGAATTCTTATAGACATTATGTTAATAAGGGAAAACAGGTTAATAAATTTACATGTTTGTATTTTAAAAGACACTGTACTCTATTTCTGGTGAAAGTAATTTTTTTACCTGACTAATGAGCCTAGCTCAAATCAGAGTAGTCTTTGTAACGGATCCCTAACTAACTGACAATAGATGCAACACGAACACTGGCATTAGCCATTCTTTGTTCAGGCATGACTTATCAAGTCTTGTCTATTTTTCTTGTACACATATACTTTTTTATGTATTGTGTTTTGTACAATATATAAAAAATAATATATATATTATTTTTTATATATTGCAAATTGTTGCTTCTCTAGGATAGAACAGCTTTTGCAATGCAGCGGCCATGTTTTGGAGCCATATTGAGGCACAGGAGCAATTTAAAACCGGATGGTCTTCCTGAAATATCTGTAGCGAGGATTGAACCACTTACCTGAGATATCTGTAGCGAGGATTGAACCACTTACCTGAGATATCTGTAGCGAGGATTGAACCACTTACCTGAGATATCTGTAGCGAGGATTGAACCACTTACCTGAGATATCTGTAGCGAGGATTGAACCACTTACCTGAGATATCTGTAGCGAGGATTGAACCACTTACCTGAGATATCTGTAGCGAGGATTGAACCACTTACCTGAGATATCTGTAGCGAGGATTGAACCACTTACCTGAGATATCTGTAGCGAGGATTGAACCACTTACCTGAGATATCTGTAGCGAGGATTGAACCACTGACTCGCCACTTGGCAGTCCAGAGTGCTAACCGCTAAATCACCAACCACTAAATCACTGCTGCTCCAAGTAAATATTCTTCCAAGCATTTCAGTTGAAAACAGTTTGAACTGTTTACAAACTGTTTTACTGTTTACTGTCAAAACTGCTTGATTTCATTTTGAAGGATAAAAATGTTAAACTGTAAAAATACTTCATATGAAATTTTTTAACACAACCTTTTAACAAAATACTTTTCAATCTGATCAATAATAGTAAAAACACATTAAAATTATCTGTTGTCAAAGAAAAACTCGGGGCAATTATTACAGCAAGAGTAGAATAACAACTCAAAGAGTTCATATTACGATACGAAGGTGTTATACAGCAGGAGTAGAGTAACAACTCAAGGAGTTCATATTACGATACCAAGGTGTTACAAAATGTTTGGGGAGTTATAGTTTGCACATGACTGATGAAATGGATTAGCCAACAGGAAGGCGCTGTATCACACTAGGAAGTTGATGCAGAATAGGGGGACTCAACCAGAGTACAGGAAAGTAAAACATATAAAGCAATAGGAAACATAAAATAAAACAACAAAAGAAAAGAAACAAGAAACCTTTACCTCTCATGCTGTCAATCCTCACAACCAACTTTTTCATCTCATCCAAGAGTGCCAGATCTTCAAACTTGCTGCCTTCCTTAAGACTCCACTTTTTGCGTTGAGCCTTTCTCTGGTTCTTTGAAGTTCTCCTGTAAATTGGCTATGATTAGCGAGTCTATTATCTATAAGAACTAAAATTCATCAATATGTCATTGCGTGAGCAAATTCTGTTCAGGAAATAATGCATTATTGTGCCAGAAACCTGGGCTAATGCTTGTTGTCATATCTGCCCCAAGTTAGCATACTTGCTAAGAGCTCATGACGCATAATGAGCAGTCTAAACATCTGAAATGAAAATCTTTCACCACTTCCATTGAAAAACAACTAGGTTAGCTAGAAGTATACCACAGGTGGTCAAAGCAAAACAGAAATCGTTGCAACACCAGACACACTGGCAACACATATCAGCCATACATCAGCTTTTACAATTGCAGCATCTACAAGACAAAAGAAGACGAAAGATTACCATAGATCATGACCGCACAAGCATCATTGTATTCTGGCCATATCTGGCAAAAACCCAAAGCTGATGAGCCAAGAGTAGAACAATCGTAGCAACCAACCCAGTAGATCTCGAGTGCGTAGAGCTAACAGCGCTGCCTCCTGTCACGCTGCTGGTGTCTGAATACAAGTCAGCATCTACATCTCTGTATTCTTCACCTGCAACAGATACCTTGGCCCTACATATGCGTTTATTATTTGTCACCTGTTTGGTATTTAAAATAATTGTGTAATCCAGTAAAACATGAACACTTCATCTTATTGCCACATGGGTCAACCGAGATCAGAGAAGATAAAAGCCCACTAAAAGAATTCGGCTATGTAGCCTTACAGAGATGAGGAACAACTGAGAGGCAATTAGGGTATATGGAATTCCAGCCTGTTCACTCAGGTGCATGACATAGTCACAACAGATGGTCTCTCGCACAGATTCACTTCAAACACTAATGAATAAACCCTAAAGGCTGGTTCACACTATATCGCCATACCTCGGGTTGAGGCAACAATACTTTGGTGATTGTCGATGATAACAATGTTCCAACTATCACAAACCCATCCACGTTTGCTTCAGCGAATACTCCATGATGTTCTCAATTTTCTTATTAACTTTTCTCTAAGGAACCTCCTTGTTTTCGCATGCTCGAATCAAATACTAGTCCCGCACAGACTCTCATAAATGAAAATAAATCACGTTATCCGCGACCACAATATTTCTATCGCTGAAATGGTGTACATTGTACAGACTGTCGTCGATGTTCAGCAAAATATCAGGAAACTTTGACATCTGCCAACTTTTCCGACGTGTCCGCGTTCCTTTGTCGATGCTATCAGTTTGCGGTGAACATAGGCGGCGATTAATGCAAAAAGAACGACGCTGACCTACGACGATATAGGGCGAACCAGCCTTTAGGCAAAATGACGCTGGTGTACGGTGCAGCACATCAAACTCTATCATACTCTGTTTGTGCCATAAATCAAATACATGTATATTAGGGTGGAGCATTATGCGTGAAAGTTGGCACTAGATAGAAGTACAAGCATCACTTGAATTAATATTTGAAGAATTAAAGGTACGATGTGAACGAACAAGCCATTCTATTTCATAAGTTGGCAGGTGGTAGACAATTTTTCACAGCGCTGACTTCACTACCCACCATTACAAACTATCTGTTTAATCTCACCTAAGCAACCGTGACAACATCCTCCATTGTTAAATCAACCAGATATCAAAAGATAAAGACATAAAAACTAATGAATCTGGCACTTGTTAACAAGAGGAAAGGTAGAATGGTGGAGGGTTTGTCAGAAGTAGAGCCTATTAGGCCTATACTTCTTATATAAACACCATCAATAACTAATGGTTCATAATTTGGTAGCAGATAATATAGAAACTAAATTTGTTATTCTTGGGTGGTATGAGCGTGTCGGCTAGCTTGGAATCCGTAAGCCATAGGCAGGCGAGACAGTAATATGTATGGCAATTCGGAGCTAAATGGTACATGCTAGCTATTTTTAATCCAGCGCAGTGGAATGCTGGCTATAACGACCCTGCATTGGTGAGTATTAGCTATATCAACTTATCGTTGTGGAACGTTAGCGATGTCAACTCTGCACACTAGAGTATTAGCTATATTCACTTAGCGCAATAGAGTGGTAGCTATATCTATCATTGTCGAATGCTAGCTATATCATCTATTTATATATATAGATGACCAAAAAGCTCAAAATGAAAGGCACTATATCCATATCAAAGTATCAAACAATGTTATGTACCAAATGCTGTCAACATTTACATTATAGACAAATCCTATGCGGTCTACATGCTAGGATAAGAGAAATATATATTTGATAATATGTTGCCATCATTGGTGAAGAGACTCCCCCTACTGAAAATGTATACTTCCGGTCTCACCAATTCACCTATAAATGTAAAAATTAGCATTTTGAAAAATGATAAGGGCATTGTAGAGATTTCAATTACGAAACCAAGATTGACAGCCACATAACAGGTGGTCAGAAGAAACAGTAGAGTTATCAATGTTTTATTTCAATGCTTGGATCGAGGGGAGGAAGAGTCACTTGAGAGTGCAGTTTGCAGCCAACATCCTTAATCAATGGCATGCAGGATACGCAGACGATGGCTGAACAAAAACGAATAAAATTTGGCAAGGTAGTGACATCATACAAACACCCACGAATACAGCAGATAGCAACAGGCAGTGATATCACACCAGGCTGTAACCTTTCCATCACCCATCTGTTTTATTTGTGCAAATTCAACATCTTAATTTATGGACTTCTGGATCATAGGTTGAAAAACCATGCCAATGATTTGCTGATTGATTTGATTTGCCCAATAAGAGGATTTAAGCCGAACCCGGATGCTATGGCTATAGGAATGCCTGATGCAGCCAGCCAACGACAGACTGTATGATGTCATATAAAACAATCTAACGGAGGAGCAGACATTAAAATAGTAAAAACAATGTTTGTACTGCTCCGTATGAATCATAATAAGGTATTGCTTATGGAAATAACTAACTAGCAGATCCTGGTCGACCTGTTTCACAGGCTGGCTCTGAGGTCACCAGGGAGAATCAGAAAAAGTTAAATTTTTATTGTGCAAGAATTGACCAATCATTCTAAAAAATAAAGAGAATTTAAACCAATTCTGTTAATTCTTTTAAGCAGATCCTGTTTTGGTCGAGTCTGAATGCACCTCAGAGCAACCCACAGACAAATGAATAAACAACAAAGGTAGTAGGCAATACCAATAAGACTAGACTTGGCCTTGTTTGTCTGTAGAACTGCTAAAAATCTGTCCTTGTATGCAAGAAGATTCTTGCTGTCTGTTTGCGTGCTGGACATCAGCTGTTGGTAATGTTCTTTCACTGCCGGCTTCCAGTCTGTCTCAATGAAGTCGTGTCTCCCATATTTCTCTATCTACATATTATATCGATCATCAGTCTCAATAGGAAAGCTAAGCAAAAGATTTTTGGCACTGAGCATGCGAACCACAATTCTTATATGCAATCCATCTCAAAACATTATGTAAGCATTGCTGTGCGCCCCAAATATCTATGCGAGTTAAGTAGGTGCCAAAGGAAAATATCTTTTGAGTTTCAAGTTATTATTTTAAACAAAATATAGTAAACAAAATGAACATTCGAAAGTGTTTTCCTAAAAGATCAACTATCAAGAAATCTCGCAGATGATATCGTTCTATAAGTAAACTGATGATTACGACGAGAGCCAGTCGACACCGTGTGCCACCAGTTTATTTGACTTCTTATTGCGGCTACTGAATCACTCACCGTTAGAGACAAACATACCTAAGACTCTAGACCAACATCTCACACTTACTCACGCGTTTCACAATACAGCATATGCTGGCGAGTTTTTTATTTTTTTATATAAAAATGCCCCGCTGAGCAGTCTGTGAAATACGTGCAATAAAAGAGAAGTGTCGCCAGACCTTAAAAAATCGTAAAACTAATTGCATTGAGTGAGATTGATGAACTAACATTGGAGTAAGACACTTATTACATCACAAAGAAAGAAGCATAAAAAACTTCTTAACGAGATGAAAAGGTTATGTAACAACTGACGGCTTATGTGAAAGCCTGGGAACAGACTAGCTCTACAGGAAAATACTATGAATCGGAGAAATGATAAACTCATAACACCTGCCGTAGTTATTACAATAATAAACAAATTGGGGTTCATTTAAATCCTATTGCAAAAGACCTTACAAAATATGTTTTTCTGTTTCATTACACATAATGAGAAGTCTTGCAGAAACTCTGTTCTTTTGATACGAATGACTGATAATGGGTAGTGGTAGCACGGTGCTCCTGACCATCACTATGAATGTTGTTGCTAGAGTTTGAACTCTACTTCTTATTTGTCATTACATTTCTAAATTAGAGTCACTAGAGTGCGCATGACGTGTTCAGCTGTTATCATGTATAAATGCCTGATTGGTACCAGCTGACTGGAAATCTTATCTAAAAATAGGAGCATAAGGTAGTGAGTGCATTCTCTGTAATCAAGAGTATGCATGCCCTTTCTACTAAAGCCAAAATTAGCACCAAAAACCTCAAGGGATAATCATTCGGAGAAGCAACAATTAACTGTTGCAATGGAGATGAAGTGAGTTTGCGTTAGAAATGCTACAGCACTTGACGAAGTCGACAGGTGACATCACTGGTCAGTGTAATACTATGCCCTCCTGGAAAAAGCTATGTCTGTGATCAATGAGAACAATTAAATATGTAAGCTATACAATATCACTGGGTCCACCTGTGAGTTGTTCGAATAATTAAAACTTGCAAGAAAAACAGGATCAATATCTTAGCAATTCAATATAAACAGAAACATCTGCAGAAAACATTTGTTAATACTCAACAATAACTATGCCAAACATAAATCAAATTGAAATATACAATTTGATGTGACTGCAACCACGCATCTATGTGTTACAAAAATTAGTTACGTTTAGAATGAAACGAGCAGCAGAAACCGAGGTTTCTATGATCAGATATTTGCAATACTGCTCATTAATGAAATATGTGAAATGTTGCCAAAACAACCTTCCATGAAATTTGTTTACCGTATAAATCTGTATCTACATATCTTTGGTTGTATAACTTTAAAAATGATTTTCCAATTACATGCCAAAAATTGATTGATTCACTATTTTGTTTATCTTCTAAAGTTTGGGAGGTCATGAATAGCGACAAATATCGCTAGGAACAATGGAACAAAAAGTACATATACATTATAAGCATCCATCGTCAAAGTTTTCTATAGCATGATATAAATAGTGTCCACCTGCATTAATAGTGTATTGGTATGACCGCTACAATACCTTACACCTTTAAACTATTGGCATTTGAACTTCAAACTTGAGTATGTCTTGTGATGCCGTTGTGAGACAATGGCATCAGCATCACTGATAAGACAATATGAAAAGTTCCTGCCACAATATTGAAATGTTAGCGGTACAACGATTACCACACAAAGCCGTAATAAACTTGAAATACATATTTTTATACAAAGTGCAAACTGGGGGTATTTCGAATGATTTGACTGCTGCCATGCAGCCTTACTTTCCATGCATAATTAATTCAATATTTGAACTTAGAACCAGCTATCAACTTTTGCAATTGCCCAAATACGTCCAATGTTTAAGATTTATGGCAGGTGAGGACGAGTGAGTTGGCCTGCAAAAGCTATTATTGTGATTCATTCTCTTGAAAAGGTCATGGCCTGGTAGGTAAAATCGTATGACTCTCCATCTTTAACACACGATACACAAGCGACCCTCCATCTTTAACACACAATACACAAGCGTTGTTAAAACGTGAACATAGCTTGAAAATTAATAAAAGCAGAAAAAATGAAAACATTGGTAGGGGTTGAGAGTGGATGGAATGTGAGCTTTGATTGGCCAGAACTACTTCCTCATTAATAAATAA
Organism: Watersipora subatra; assembly: GCF_963576615.1. Taxonomy (NCBI): domain Eukaryota; kingdom Metazoa; phylum Bryozoa; class Gymnolaemata; order Cheilostomatida; family Watersiporidae; genus Watersipora; species Watersipora subatra. The sequence continues at coordinate 52,156,000 of NC_088710.1, read as the reverse complement.
ACAACTAGAAAATTGCTAAAGCATGTTTTTGATTTCAGAGATACGAAAGGAGTTTGATATTCTGAAGCCATGATCAAAATTGTTCTGATAGTATGTACCTGCAGACAGGGTTGCGAGGCTAACGAGCACAATAAAGATGGTGGTGCCAAGTAATAGCATTACAGGGAACAACCATAAATCAACAAGAATTCAAAGTACCGAAAGAACAAACATTTAATTTGCCGACTAATGCTATTTGTAGATGCAAATATTTGATGAACTGTAGCTGCTGTGTGCTCATCATGCAAAGCCGATGATTTATGCTTGTCCTGTATTAATCGCGTGCAAGCCAATGGCAGATTTTGACACGGTCAATCTAACCACTAAACCTTCATATTAAAAATCCTGTAGTTAATTCTAAGAGACAGACATCTTTTCTCTCTTTTATATATTCAAAATACTGAGAAACATATCAGAAAATCTAACTAACCAGTTAGATTTCAGCAAGTTGCACACTTTATGAATATACATGTGTGCACAGACAAACAACCACACAGCTTCACCCACACACATACATACATGCATGTAAAGTTATATATGCGCAGGAGGGGGAGGGGGCACAAACAGTCATCTACTGTCTCAGGTCGTCAAATGATTTGGACAAGCCCATATCTAATTAAGCATTGCTAGGAGGCTGGGATAAATTACACTCCCACTGCAAGTAGGACTTGCTGAGACACGCATGTTTATTATGATAGAATTCCAAATGAAAAACAAAGTATTTTTAGATCAACACCTTCCAGTGACAACATACAAGTACTGAATGCATCACCGTGGAGAAAGTAATCATGCGTGTCCTTAGTAACCTTTGTCAACAACCGGGTTTATTTTCACGTATATTTGAATGTTCATGTCCAGTAGCTACAACTGAATATAACATGAATACATCTATGAATAGTTTTATTACAATGACCTCATTGGCTTCCTATTAGCAGTTTTAGTAAGCAAAGCTTTCCATGTTGTTACACAACATTTGAAACTAATTTTATGAGTTATTTATGCAAAAGCATATTGTATTTGCGAAAGAATACAAATGTTTGCAGCAAGCCATCACTTATTAGAATAAATATATTGTTATGGAAATTGGTCTCGAGCCAGGAACCCGAGTAAACCAAGAGGCATTTTTGCACAACTTGCTGGGAATGAAGAGTAAGTTATAATAAATAACAACTAACCTCCAGTTGAAAATATTAGTTGTTGTATTTAGCTATATTAGTTGCTATATTTAGTTATATTAGTTGCTATATTTAGCTGCCATATTTAGCTATATTGGTTGCTACATTTAGTTGCCATATTTAGCTATATTGGTTGCTACATTTAGTTGCCATATTTAGCTATATTATTTGTTATATTTAGTTGCCATATTTAGCTAATGTTATCTTTAATAAGCTTTTGATAGGCCTGGCATCTACATAATCATGATAGGTTTAATCTTGATACCAGTCTTTATACAAAAACATAACTCCAAACCATAACTGTAAAGATTTGTATACCTTTAAGACACAATGTGGTTTTCTGGTCCTGACTGACTGTCTGGAACCTGACATTAGAGAGATGCTTAATGTACATGAAATCAACAAGGAACTTGAAAGTACCGACCCTGAGATAAGAAAGGTCAAAGATACGAAAACCACAACTCTCAAAAGGCATGAAAAGGACCAAGAAGCTACAAGTAAATTCGACAAAGACCAATCCAAAAATTGATCAAGTTAATGTGAATATGTGTAGTTCAGTTTATTCCGAATACATTAATCTGATGGTTGTGGTAGCAAAGAAAAGATTATACATAGGGCCTATATAACTCAAAGTAATAAAAAACCTATAAAAAATAATACTAAAAAATTCAATTTAAGTTTTAAATTTTTGGTGGGAGTGTAAAGAATTGTATACTTTTAAGACACTTGTAGATGTATGCTGTACATAGACTCTCTCACGCAAAGAAACATTTACCTGACAAAGAAATGATTTCATCCGTTTGTATGGTCATTTTAGCAATAAAATACATATATTTGGTGGTCAAACAATTTCCTGTTGTTCAAACTTAAGCTGCTTTGCTGACCTGTGTTTCTATTGTTGCTGACCTCATTATTGTCCCGTTTACTATACTATAGTCATTGGACCGAAGTATGGTTCCAAGTCTGGGGGACCAATAGAATAGTAACGACTAAGTAAATATCTTTGTTTTGCCCTATATATATATTTTACCTGCACTCACCCTAGTCCGTCTGGTTTTGCTAGCCATTAAAGAAACTGATATGTTTTTACAAACTTCATTTAAAATTTTTATACACTATTGTTGTATTTATCAAATATTTTTGATAAAGTGCTAGAAAGAAGGCAAAAGGTATGTGTTATTTTATTTCATCTACCTTTTTTTTACAAACTAGTGATCATTGAACTGTGCTTAGCCTTGAATGTTTTCACACGTATCAACTGCTTGATTGATGTAATTTGCTCGAATGCCTGAGTAATGTTCGGCTTGATCACTTTTCATAACCAATTACTTTTTCCATAATATTGCTGTTTATATTTAGTACTTAGTTTTAATATTTAGTTGGTACTGTTGTCAATGTAATAAATAAATGTCCAGTAACCTCATCATCATCAGTAAAGTTCTACGTCAAAAGTTCTAGCAATTTTAAAAATTCCTATAACTTTTAATAGATTTCCATAGTTGTACGAGAAGATTTACTGTGTAAAAGCATCATTCGTGTGACATGTTATGCCATGGCTAAACAACGCGCGAGACAATGGGTGTCACAACTAACACGCATAATGAGAGAGACTTACGAGTCGCATTGACTCACTCCAGTGAGAGCCAGTGATCAGAGTTGTAATCGCCTCCTCAGGCTGCTTTGCATAGAACTCTAACAAGGTTGCGGCATCACCGTATGCTCTTTGTGCTTTAAGCTTTTCTAAACCAACCAAAAGAGAACATAACAACCAACATGGTAGGCCTCAGTTACATTTCAAAAATGCAATCTTTTGTGAAAAGTAGAAAGCGGGGATTGTATTAGCATAAATATTTAATAAGCTATTACATAACCGGATTATGAGTTGAGACAGGTTTTGATTGGTTGATGCTGATGTAGAGACAACAAAGCTTGCGGCCTATTTACAATAGAAATTAACTGATGCTCATAACTCATTATTAACAGCTGGCGACTGACAGTTCTATTAGATAAAGTACATAAACAAATTCAAAATAGAGATAGATATACCCCTTGGCACATACTTAGCAAAAAACAAAGAGCTGTCAAATATCAATGACTTTGGCTTAACGATTGTGCAAACCAATTTTATCCGATATTACAACAGAGTATCCTAAACAGAGTTATGTTCAACTTATGAATTCTGTGTAGGTTGAGGCTTTTATATGGTAATTAGCGGCTTCCAGCAATACTTAAGGAACAGATTAGAAAAGTGTAAATGAACACAAAATTAGCTGTCTTTAAGGAATGCAGGATCTGGTATTGCGTCTAAAAGTTGCAAAATACGCCACATTAAAACAGAGATTCGTAAGAAGAACGGCATGTCTTATGTCATGGCAATTCTTATGTCTCATTCCCTCAAAAGTTGACATTGAAGTAAAATATGGAAAGTCTTTGGTGTTAAAATCTAAAATGTGTTTCAGATGCTTAGATATAAGTCTGGACAAAAATCAAAATTCTTCAAAACTGACCAAATTTAGGTGGAAAATCCAAAGTGAAAACGCGTAACCAGTTTCTGGTCATATAGAAGGTCATCTGCATACACCATACCAGATAGTAGAGTTATCTGTTGAAGATACTCAGTGTTGGAGAGAGAGAGCTTCTGTAGAGATATAACACAGAGTTGCCAGCTTGCACTCTCCAGTAGACACTCAGAAGCCAGTCTGTGTAAGAAGAAAAAACCATCAATCATGACTAAATATACACCCAAGATCATAAATGTGTGGTCTGCCCAGTTGCATAAAGTACAAAATAAGATGATAATTAAATTTATGCAACCAAAAAAGTTATGTAATAATTTTTGCGGTTATACCATGTTTATGTAGATAAGAGAGCTAAGCAAAAAAAATGTACAAGGCTTAGTAGCCCTTGTCATTTCAACATCTGCAGGCTTTAAAAAGTTGCCTGTGGAGCGATAAGCAGAGGCACACACAGGTTGAATGTATACTTCTACATCGATAAGGTTACTTTTGTATGTTTAGCTGCAGTTTATTATTGAGGTAACTTGGTTGAAAGATTTGATTTTATCAAAGTATCAGTGCCAAAGGTACTAAAACATAATGAATCAGAATAATGATAACAAATGTTGTATCAAGGAAAGTGCAAAGGCTATCACTTGGCAAATGTCCAGGTAGAAGGTTGATTTAGTTTTCAAATTCATCGTGATACTCTACTCGACAAATCAATGCATAACGATATAAATACAACAGTACAGTAGATGGATTCTGAGAAAGAAGATGAATTATTCAACAGAGCTGACAAGGTCTAAAAGCACTTATGCTCAAATTATGTGTTAGGTTAGGTGTTCATGCCACAAAACTCCAATTGATATACAAATGAGAATATGTGGTAGAGAGTTTTGGTGCTCACAGAAATATCTCTAACAAACTCAGACACTAGTGCCCAGACTTTCCCCACCCACCACCACTTCTTCTCAGGAAACCCTGTAATGGGCAACCTCGATTCGAAAACATTAAAATCTGTGTTGATCAAAAAGAGATTGGAAAGTGCATATATAGGCTTGCTTGCAGCCCATGCTTATCTACTAAACAAAGTCAATTACTTCCTATATGTCAACAATTGTACTGAAAATAACACCACAATGAGAAGTTAACTTTTAATATGTTTGAGTGCATTTCCATATAATGCTAACATGCCAAAATTGAAAATATGATGTCATTTTTTCATCGTTTAGGTCGTGTTAGGCATCGCTACTTGTAACAACTTATTGAAATGAAGAAACATCTAGTTCTGTAGACTGCATATTAGAGTCATTGAAAATAAATCTCTTCAGGACAGCACATACTGTCAGCTGATAATACTGTAAACGCGGAGAATGAAAATAAACCTTGTTAGTTTGATAACCTTTTATTTTTTAGGTTCAATAAATTAGTGCACATTCGTTTGAAAAAGTGAACATGTGAACTAGAATGAATATGGCTTTATGCTCACTTTCCAAAAGCTAAGCCAGTTAATGAACGAAACAATGCATAAGATTTGTGACAAGAAGCAATACAAAAAGCTTCGTCAGATACATTATACAACAAACAACCTTCAGAGAATATTTATACTAAACGATCTAGAAATGCAATATTTGCAGCAAATTCTCCTTAAAATCAATATCTAGGTTTGGTTCGACAGTCACAATCACACCAGTGGATGATTTGTACCTCTTAATATCGATCAAAATACTTTATTTGTAACGCTAAGTACAATACATGATATAATCTAATACATAATATGATGTAAGTGTTTGCAGATTGACTAAATTCTTGAGCCTTATCCAAATAGTTTTGATATTAGCTGTCTTGGCAAAGTCAAACAACGTTGTATTTATACTGAGGAAGAATTGGCAAGCGTAAAAAAGTCCTTACGAAAATTTCCGAGTATTTTAATGTTTACAATGTTTTTGTGCTGTTGCAATTTTTAATGTCACAACACTATTTTAAAGGATCATTGACAGAATTAGACTATGAAAAAACCTAAACTCTGTTATTGCAGTCGATGATGTAATATTTATGTTTGAATTCATTATATTAAACGACTATCCAAAGATAGTCTAGGAACTTGAATATTTCATCAGCTAGAAAAAAAGTCAGAGTCTAACAAAGATTGTTTGTTAAAAAAGGCAAGCAGTGAGTGGTTACGGAAGTGTCATAGATAAATACAGGAGATTCAAGTGTGGATGGCTCACGTATTATAAATATTTGGCAACCAGCTAGAGCTAAAAAATGTTTAGTTTTTGCTGGTCTGTGACACTTGACATTTTATTGAAATGGTAAAATGGCTTAGTAAAGTAGACCTTTTACATATGAGTGCTATTGAGAGAGCTTGAAGATATAAGATAACTCAAGGAATAACACCATGTTGCTACTTACACAACTACACACAGCCATAGCAAACAGAAAGTAGATGCGGCTGCAGTATGATACAGCTAAGGCTATACGAGCAATGTTTTCCTACTAAAGCTACAGATGTCGTAAAGAGTGCATTGATATAAAATACAATAATGGTGAGGAAGGACTCTAGATGCTTGACCAACATAATTCAACAGGTTCACCTTTCTGTTTTACTCAAGGAACTGCATTACAATGGCAGAGTCATGAAATCTAAGGAAGTGAGATCAGCAATAACAGGTTTGACCAATGAGATATAAGTGAGCAGCACTATGATGGTTGTGAGCACTAAATATATTATCAGTGTAGAACATCTACTTGGTTCATATGACAGTAAATAATCATTCGCAAGAGTTTAAGATAAATGCAATGAATTACGCATGTGCCGCAAATGTTACATGTTTTGTAATATTGCTTGAGAAATACTGCTCCGAGCCAAACAGATTAAACTAGAAATTTTTCAAATGAACAAGGAAGGGCAATTTGACTGTGTATTCAAATCAGTGACTCCTACTTCTGCGGATAGCCCATTGTTATGATGACTGGTCAAAAACAGTTTGACAAATTTTCAAAGAAATAGGATGAGGAAACTTTTGTGCATTTGAGTGAGACATTTCATGGAAAGAGGCTAATGTATATGTGTACATACATTGATGATTAGCTCAAATTGGTTGTTTTGATGGTTTCATCCAATCTGGTGACGTACAGAATGTTAGAATTAATAACAGTTTCAATATTAACACTGCAAAGGGAACCATTTTCGACGATTTTGGTTGGTAGATATAAAATAGTGAACCAGATTTTTACCCATCATTATATAAAATACCAACCCTATTCTAACAAAACTGCATTGTATTAAAACAAACTGTAATCGAGAAAAAGAAAACTTTTTTTTCGCTGAAAAGGAGCTGTGTTAAAGTCGTTACTTTTCTGAACAAAAATGGTTCTGCCAACCAAGATGTATACACGCTCTGATAGATTTAAAGGTTGACTTGCAACAAAATTCACATTACAGTTATTTGGTATCAAAAGATTCACCATGTCTTACTCTGTTGTGTTGTAAGTGTCAAATATGTGGAAATGTGATTACAAGCTCTTAAAAGCTCAAAAACGAAAAGCCGCCATAGATTGGAATCTCTTTATTTCGATGACGTAACCACGAAATTTGGTTATCGTCTTGTCACATATGTTCTCATGTGAAGTGAAAGGCCAATAAAAAGCTCAATATAAAACTTATCGTAGTACTAGTTTATGACAAACACTTCGGGTTTTACCGAAGACCCCGTATCAAATATAGATGCTCGCTACTTTACAGTTTTGTTTCGGCATTATTCAATCGTCAAGTCGTAATCCGATCATGTGACTCAATACTTCGCAAATAACTTTTGCAGCACTTTTCGATTATCACAGGTGACCAACGAGCTCGTCATGATTATCAGACAATGATATGTACTCCTTCAAGCTAAGATTAAAAAGCTTAACGATTTTTTACGGTAAGTTATAAGATATCAGTGCTAAAAGTGACAGCATTACAATGACGATAAAATAGACGAGTAAGAACAGTAGACATAGTTTTATTGAATGCGTGAAGTATATTTGTGAAAATATTTCGACGAATAAGGTTGCAAGAAAGTGTAAACAGAAACCATCTCTCACAACTACATCACATTTGAGCCGTTTTGGAAAGAGAATCCAAACTACGGCGGTCTCGTGTGGCTGCGATTTTCTGATATTCGTTTTTGAGCTTTTAAGAGCTTGTAATCACCTTTCCACATATTTTGCACCTACAACACAACAGAGTGAGACATGGTGAATCTTTTCATATCAAATAACTGTAATGTGGATTTTGTTGCAAGTCAACCTTTAAAAGGAACAATGAGACATTTGTAAAGAACATAGACGTTTGTTAACTAACTCAAGGAAGTGCCCAAGAGTAATGGATTTAATAGAGCAATTTGCCTGATAAGCAATAGCAACAAAAACTTAACATTTCATCCTTTGATTTTGTTAGCATCAAGGCGGAAAGGTACATAGGATAAGTAGATCCAGTGAAATTATATGTCTGAGCCGATCTATTTGCTATTTTTAGCCAGCAGTCTATTGCAGAACACATAAATTTGTAAATGCACTCACTAACGCCCATAAAACTTTCTTATACTTTGATCAAACTTACCATACAAATTTTTTGTTTCTCCTCACCTTTCACTGACACATACGTCAACATCTTAATGGTGAGCATATGATTAGTGTGTAGAAAAGATGAAGACAACAGTTTTACTGTATACCAATGATCAATAGGTAGACATTTTCATACTTGAATGGCTGCAGCTTACTCGTATTCTTAATTAGTTATACTTACTCATGATCCCATGATTACGGCGATAACTTTCACAATATTGCTGTGAAATGTTTTTGAAAAGTCGTGTGACCAGTTTGACAAAGCTAATAAAATTGAGTCCAATTAAGAAGAATAGCAGATTCTGCTCACGTCAAAAACATACAGTTATAGTGTCAGTTGTCTTAACAATTCATGTATAAAAACAGTTCAGGCAAGCAAGGCGTGAGAAGCTTATGGTTTATATGGTAGATGTGGAGACAAATCATGAACAAACCCTTTTTACATTTGTTTATTTTTAAGCTGTATATTTTTGGAGGCTCTATTTAGAAGAATTTGTGTAAAATAAAGTAGTTTATGCAGTTTCCCCGAATGCTAAAAAGCGCTCCAGCACTTCTCTTAAACCAAAAACACAGCACCTTTCATGGATACTACAACCCCACTGCTACCACACCACTACCACTGCACTACCACCAAAGAGTTTCTCTCTATTCCTCCTGTATCAGGCTCAACAAAATTTTAATATCTTTTGGTTCTGGCAAAAGCTTTTTTGAGACAATGTGCCCGAAACATAGCTGTTGCAGAGGCACTACTTTGGAGGACCAACACATAGACCACAATTAGGCTGTCAAGCCAAAGTCAGTGATGCAATTAAATAGTGCAATGCAGATTAACAGATGAATCTGTTAATCTTGTTATCATTGTCTTTCAATAACATAGCAATGTTTATGAAAGACAATGAAAGTGATTCACAGGACTATAATAGAAATATTAACATTCCTTGAACTATTTGAGGAGTTTGTACCACACGCGGACTGATCCGAGCGGCTTTTTTATCAAGACATTCTTCAAAAATTATCTTGTCGGATAGTTTACTGCTTCAATATTGAGACCGTTATCAATTCCAACACGCTCTACATGCCAAAAGGCTTGATAAAACAATGCAAAACAATAACCAAATTAGTCATCGAACTATTTATATGTATATAAGTGCCTTCCTTTTGACATATTCTACTTATATACGCACAAGGATTTCATCATTGCATTTCTTTGAAAATTTAGTTACAGTGCCTCTGACCAGTCATCATCATGGACCATCTGGAGAAATAGGAGCGACCGACAAGAATAACAATATTTCCTCCTTGTCTAATCGAGAAATATAGCCTAATATTTTTTTAGTATTCTACCCCCATTTGGATTATAATAGCAAGTTGGTGGTTACTATCTACATGCACTTTTACACGCGTAACCTTTAACATTTTACATAGCTAGCACCCAACATACCTGTGCTGGTCCGCCTGGGCATATAGAATTCCTGCCTCTTCATATTTTTTCTTCTGTTTCAAGTAATCAGCAAAAGCCAGAAGTATTTCCTTCAAATAAGTGATCATTATGATACTAGTTGACTACAGTAGTGATGCGTATACGATAAAATGACAGACAAATGACTGTTGTACCGAGAACTGCAAGAAGAATTTTTGGCATACAAAGAAACATTATGACACAAAATCAGCTGCGGTTGTAATAAATAAGATTTGAAAATAAATATACATGTATATAAATTAGCTAGCAAAAGTTAACTAAAAATATTACACATAAATATTAGAACAAAAGAATAAAAACTGCCATAAATCCTTTGTTTAGTTAATAAACATTTCATATAGATACAACCATATAGAGTTCTAACACAGTTTGCCAAAGGACTTACAACTATCTTATTGGCAGAGCATTACAAGTAACTGCCCTTAAAACCATTTCTACAATTTAATCATTTTCCTAACCCCAAATCTGATGGAATGTTTGCTTGACTAATCACGTAGAGCTGAGGAAATAACATGAAGGTATACAAGTGAATGTGGTTTCCTTCTAGAGACCACAATGGAGCATACACCTGCAGATTATTTATTTATGTAACAAAGAGCATATCGCTGTAATTGTTTTTATATTTATCATGAACTGTACATGATAAATGTACAATAGCTGTAATCCTTAAACTAAATGGTTGTATTACTCAATATACCCGAGACTTTTTATCCTTACCATGATTGTACTTTTCAGTTAACAATAACCAAGTTTGAATAATACAGAACGATATATATACAATATATATACAGTATATATACAATGTATATATACAATGTATATATATATACTGTATAGGTATAACATATATATCACAAAATTATACAACTACTAGTGAATGCTCGGCATCGCCTGGGTAATAAAAGTTTTTGCACAAAAAATTTATTTTTATTTAACAAATAACAACAGTAACCATTCTACCTTTCAAACTTCATATCCTGAGGAAAGTGTTTTGTGCAGTTCAAATAAATTAGGAAAAAAAATAAAACAACTGTAAAGTTTTCAAAATACTGTAACTGTTAAATTTCATATCATAAAAAAGTGTTTCGTTGAAATAAATTAAGAAAACAAACAAAACAACTGTTAAAGTGTTTAAATGTAAATATGAAATCTTTAGCAAGTAATGGCTAAATAAAATCTGTTTCACTACAATTACAATGAAGAATTATTTTGTATACAACTACATGTATATGATTTTAATTCGTTTCAGTGTTTCAGCAAAAATATCGTATAGAGTGGTACAAAAACCCATAGGAATTATCTAATGCAAATACCCACTAGTAGAAATCATCAAAATTTTATAAATGTACTGTACGTATTAAAAATTAGTAACAGAAAAATATATTATCCTTCGTAACTATAGTTACCTACAGTAACTTTGGTGCATTTAGTGGTTATGATCTGCAAGAAAATGTAACATTACAATGCACTACATGCAGTATGTACAGTGAGGAGTACTTACTTTCGAAACAGACTATAACATAAACATTGAATTTAACTTAAATGTATTTAGCTTACTAAACCTAATTAAAGCTAAATTTTACTATGAACTTTACTAAACCAAATTCTGGAATTCTATCACTTATTTGTTTTCAAATTCATCTTCACCATAACTTATAACAAATAACGCTGAACTAATGTAAGATAGTGAGTAACATATATCTCTTTCAGGCGTTATGGGAAGGATTTCGGCGAATAGCATATTGGCATTTTTGTTATTTCGTCATAATCAGTACACAGACTGTCAATTTTTAATTTCTTGAAAACTTTTTGTTGATATCGTATGGCAGAACAAGTCGACAAAAATCATCCGAGGACATAAAAAAATTGTGTTCCATATAGTAAGGCAGAAAATTTTATAGCAGTCATCATGACCAAAGGGCGCACTGAATTAATTAATAATTTATCATGAGCAATCGCGAAAAGGGTATACAATATATGGTAGGAACGTTGGGATAGGTAAGAATGGCTTAGCCTTGTGGTTTGGTGCGCATGTTAACATATTGCGGTTGCAATCTTTGTGGGTTCAAATCCAGTGCGAAGCACATTGATCATTTTTATATTTTAATCGCTATAGCTGGACTGACGAACAGGCGATGAAAATATATGAGATTTATAAATATATATATATACTGTAAAACTTATGTTTGAGTGAAAGGAACCCTTCTTCCATAAAATCTGTATTATGGGAGAAGGGCTGAAAAATAAAGCACCATGGTGCTGAAATAAAGGTTTTACGGTATACAGTGATATATATGTATATATATAATTTTGTAATATGACGCTTGACTGAACAAAGATAAGTGTTTGAAGGTGATAAAAACTTCTATTTGAATTTTCCATCAAGTAGCTAATTCAGAAGAAAACTATTTTAACATGTTTTTTTACCAATAAATAAGGGATCAGTCGCAAATATAATATAGAAGGTCACATTCCATTTAGTTAGACACACTCAGATACTGTTTATGATCAAACGTTCATCTTACTAGAATGTAAATTAGCGATATTTGTTAAGTTATCCTTGACACAAGATCGACCTCTTTTAACCAGTTTCATGATGTCTCACTCTAGAAGCTAATGCAGTTATAATTGCAACAGCCATTATCAACAGTAGTTTTACTGCAACAATTCATTGCTGGAAACACCTTTCATGTGTACATAAATTTCTTACTTTACGCGGTGACACCGCTGCTTTTTCTTTTGGCACAGCTGGCTCGACTTTTCAAAGCTGACTTTTGTCCATGAACAATATTTTATCAACAGGATCTATCAGTCACGTGGAATCGATCCATTGTCTATTGATATCTACTGGTGCAAAGTCGATCAATAGTATCGACCTTTTTATGCATCGACTTTTATTGATCAACTTTGTGTCAAGGACAGGTTCAGGTTTACTAGCCCCAGCAAGATAGAAACTTGGAAATTCTGATTGCAATTACAATGCTTGCATTTCCCTAATGGTAACCAAACCATCTCCTTGCAAGCCAAAGCAGATAACCGCATTTACCTACAATATGGAATCAACAGTTTCATAGCTTTTTGACAACAATTATCAAATAATATATGACTATCTGGTACCACGCAGCAATTTGACCCAACCACCTACCCACCTACAACTTCCTGAGATTTGCCTGAGGCAGACTGGATTGGACAGATATTGTTGACTCTATCCAACCATAAGATGCTATGATTAGAACAATGGCATAAAAGATCAGAGTTGCATGAATAATTTTGATGAGAGAATTATGCAACAAATGTCCGCTACCATAAATAAACTCTGCCTACATAAGCACATAAATAAAAAACGTAACCTAAGACAATTGGTAAGTCACGAACTATGTTCGGTACCACCTACAGTACAAGAAATTACAACTATGATTCAGAAGGAAAAGCGCTAACTTTTCATAACGAGCAAAGCTATATTTAATACACTGAGCATTCATTAGGGTTTTAATCACCAATGTCTTGACAGGATGTAGACAGTGTGTTAATCTGTACAAGTCACAACCAGCAAAATGGTTGAATTAATCAACGATAAGTTATTATGAAAAATGACTTCCTTGTGGAATCATTGACAGCATAGGAATGGTTCTGGAGTGAATTAAGAGCAAGAATGGTTGTGATGTGGTTTAAACGCAGGCCTATGAGTCAGCAGATATGGGATGTTAGGAGCATCCCAGTGCCTTCATAATCTTTACTATAATAAGAGCCAAGTTCGGTGTCTGTTCGAAACCACGTTATGAGTGTTAGGAAAAATAAAATTGCATAGATAGCACAGAAATTGACCGCAGATACTCAGCTTAGTAGCCAGTCGCACTAAACACTGCACCACTCGAACACCTTGCTGCATTGCGGAATATTCGTGCAGTTGGCTATTACACAGGACAATCTCTTAAGGGGCGCGGGACTGTCAGCGTACTAGTGGTTATAATAAGAGATGTGTCTTGTCTATCCGCTGCCACACTTAACAGTAGTTAGGAAAAAAATTCATCGCACGGGATTTAAACTCAGCTATTCAGCTAGGCTTCCAGGCACAGAACCACCTGCACCACTCAGCTAGGCTTCCAGGCACAGAACCACCTGCACCACTCAGCTAGGCTTCCAGGCACAGAACCACCTGCACCACTCAGCTAGGCTTCCAGGCACAGAACCACCTGCACCACTCAGCTAGGCTTCCAGGCACAGAACTACCTGCACCACTCAGCTAGGCTTCCAGGCACAGAACTACCTGCACCACTCAGCTAGGCTTCCAGGCACAGAACCACCTGCACCACTCAGCTAGGCTTCCAGGCACAGAACCACTTGCACCACTCATCTAGGCTTCCAGGCACAGAACCACCTGCACCACTCAGCTAGGCTTCCAGGCACAGAACTACCTGCACCACTCAGCTAGGCTTCCAGGCACAGAACCACTTGCACCACTCAGCTACCTGGCTGCATTTAAGAATCATTGTGCAGATATCTATTACACATGACAATCTCTCCAACTGCCTGGGGACAAGTGACTATAATAAGCCAGCTATTGTTCATGACTGCTATGCACTTGAGGCCACATGCAGAATTAGACATTTGGGGCTTTTGCCGAAACACCAGACGGATTAAGTAGGTTCGGCTGCTCTGATTCATCTATTAAAGGGCATAATCGATGAGCAACTGCGGTCAGCTAGTGCCACAATCTATTATAGCTTATGCTCCTAGCATATGAGTCAGATTCAATTTTGTGTACTCTGCATAACCAGATTTTCTTTACACAACAATAGGCTGTGGCAGTGAGTTACCACCTAGTGATCGACATAATCTGTGGTGAGTCATAAAAGAATAATGTATATGGTGACAATGTGTCTTTTCTGACAGTAACAAAACTGAAAACAATAGTATAGTTCCGAATCTAAGGATGCATGCTACAAGTATTAATTAATTTGATAATTTGGTAAAGTTGACAGCAGACGGACTACTTGTCGGTGTCGAAAAAAGGCTGCCAAAACAACCTCTACAAAAAAATGAGCTTCTATCCTTGAGCGGAACAGGATCCATGAGTAACCGGCAAGAATTAAACAGATTAGCATTGGCTTCTCTGAACATGCAGAGAATTACCATATAAAAACGCTTGCCATTAGTATCTTAAACTTCTGAGATTTTTTGTGGTATTGACTGCATAGTCATAGATATTAGTATGAAAAATTCATTTTGACGAACGGAGATCCTGTTAAATTTTTGAGAATACGGAACTATATTTTGTTGAAGTCAAAGCGAAACCAGGTACAAATATAGTCAAACCTTCAGATGTGAAGTTAATTTGTGAAATTTTTTTTTCATATATTGGAGCGCGTATTGCCATAAGAATACACAGTGATTTGTTTAATTCACTCCACAGCTCAAAAACCAGCAACTAATGCAAATAATGCATTAAAACAAAAACATTATATTAAACTATGTAAAAAACTATGTGCAACAAGCTAAATTCTATGTGAAAAACTAAAGCAATATAAGTAATAAAAAGAGACTTTTATAGCAATTTTACTGTAGAAGCACATGAACAGAAGTACATAGTTTCAGAGGTAGATGCGCTGATAGAGATATGTATCATCATCTGAACAGCATGAAGTTTCAACTAACTTAACTTTGTTTATTTTATAATTTATTTTTAATACATAATTCTTACTTTTCCTCTTTTTTTCTCTTAATTTAAAAGAAAACTTAACTTAAAAACTTGTTATTACTTTGATTGAAGAGTCAACTATTTGCTCAAAGTTCACAGCGCACATGAGACAATTGGTATCTTGAGGTAAATAGAGGTTTGAATGCATATGAGTGCATAGCAATTATGCTTTTTACAGCATATTGAGTAATCACTTAGTTCCCTAACTGCAACCCGGCTAGCTTATTATGTTTTATTCACAATTACCATTAAGCACAAACGATAACCCAAAAACTGTCAAATTACTTGCTCAAGAACTATGGAACACTCTCAAGAGTCTGAACTGATCTCATTGATGAGCACCTGTAGGTAACTGTGATGCATTGATGTTGAAAATGCTGTCTCTGCTTTTTTAAAGACCGTGGAGAGTGTACGATGTGTAAGCTTGTGCTATAAATGTTGTTAATGCGATTATATGAAGTCACATTCAGATAAAATAAGTTAAAAAGTTGAACCTGATTTTATGGTTAATCTTTAGATAACATTCAATCCAGCAATAAGTCCATGATTGAAAATTAAATAAAACCCAAATTGAGCATGATTTGCAAATGAGAGGAAATAGAGACATAAAATGCATATTGTACTGTTTCAAATAGTAGCTTGCGCTGATGCTTATTTTGCGAGTAACCACCTTTTACTTGAAAAAAAATAGACAACACAAAATATCGTAAAACCTCTAATTGAACGACATGGCGCTCTATTTTTCAACTTTTCCTCTATAGTGGCGGTCAATTAGAGGCAGCGTTCAAATAGAGGCTGGTAGTGTACTTTTCAAATGGCTGGTCAGAATTTCTGGAAGATAAATTTAGCCCTATTACGGGCAAAGCGAATGTTGCCTATATTTTGCTCTCTTTTTCTGGTGAAGTGATATTAAACCTTTTGGATGCAATAAATCTGCTAACTTGCCTCCAACTTGTCAAATATTTCTTAATAAATATGCATGGAGAAACCGAGAAATATCTCTACCAGTTCATATCTATTGCTTGCAATTAACCTGCGATGATATTATAGCCTGCGACTTTCATTGCAAATTGTTAACATTTTAAAAATTTTATGTCCTTTTTAAATTTGAAGACATATTTCTATTTTATATCTATATCTAACAATGTTGCAGAAAGGCTTATTGCATTCATTGATATGTTTGCTACAGTTTGCAGCCAAAACTAGCTTTTTATGTGCAATAGAAGTGGAGTTATGAGCATCAATCCATTGTAAGCAGTGTTAAACCATAACTGTCACGTACAACTTTTATCGTATGTACTAGGTAAGTCAGACACGCTGATTCCAATTTTGTACTCAAAATAAAGATTAGTCCACTAACTTTCAGAGTAATGAAAGCTTTTTAACAGCGTTCTAATATTGGTCTCGAAAACAACACGATCGGCACAACAAGCTCCGCCCATAAATACGTGACGTAACCTAGCTTTTTAGGAACAGAAGTTACGTAGGGATGTTCAGACCGATTTAGAATAATAGAGATGGGTGTTTTAAAATCCATTAATATCTAAATTCAGCCTTAAAAATAATCTCAGTCTTTTCTGAAAGGTAGATTAGCTATCTAACATTGCATATTTAAAAAAGCGCAATAACAACGCTAGCTTGTGATAAAACCGCGCTTTTTGAGCTAATTTTTCTCGGCGTCCAGCCTATTTAAACATCATGTAACAAGCTACGAGCAAATTTAAATAGTTTATATGCCTTTCATAAAAGATTGCGATTATTTTACAGGCTGGATTTAGATAATAATGGATTTTAAGACACCCATATCTATTCTTCTAAATCAGAGTAAACATTCCTAACTTCCGTTCTTGAAAAAGCTAGGTTTCGTCACATATTTATGGGCGGAGCTTGTAATACTGATTGTGTTGTTTTCGAAACGGATATTGAAACGCTTTAAAAAAGCTTCAATGACTTTGAAGGTTAGTGGACTAATCTTTATTCTGAGTACAAAATCGGAATCAGCGTGGCTGATTTACCTAGAAACTACGATAAAAGTTGTACGTGACAGTTATGGTTTAAGATAGCCGCATGGATGCTATTAAATAACATGCTATAAATCTGCATATTTATAAGTTACATAATGATAATCTATCAAATGATACAAATACATATTCATGGACAAGTGACATAAACTAACCATACTTATATTACACGCAGAAACAAAATTTACATTTTTAAAACAAAAATACTTCCATCATTTGCTCGGATAGCTGCGTTTTGATTGTTGCTTTCGATGGAACGAACATCTTCTAGTTGCCCAATACCTTCCACAATATCTTCTGGCCTCAACTCTTCTTCTGCACTGCTGAGCTAGTCGATATTAGCGTCCAAACAATGTTTTGGCAGAGGAAAACTTTTACGCACTGCATTTAGCACAAATGCAACGCGTAAAGGTTTGCTAGCTAAACGTAACCTTTGGCCCAAAACTTGCAAACCGTATTTTATATGCATGTTCTTCGAAGTATTAAGATCGCGTTAAACAAGGAACTACTATTAGCCTGTGACAGTAATTATTTCTATGGCGTTGCTTTGAAAGTTCATCTACCATCATAAATTTAAACCATTTTTTGTTTATGTAAGTTACGTTGAAGTTGAAAGACTGCATTAAACAAGGAACTACTATTAGCCTGAGACAGATATTAATTATTTTTATGGTGCTGCTTTCAAAGTTGATCTACTAACGTAAATTTAAACCGTTTTTTATATAGGCACACGTACTTCGATGTAGCAAGACCGCGTTAAACAAGGAACTTCTATTAGCCTGAGACCATTATTGGTTATTTCTATGGTGTTGCTTTCAAAGTTTTAACAAAAAAAAGCTAAAAGCTTTGGAGTTGAACAATTTATAAAGATCAAAAATAGTTAAAGTGGCGGTCAAATAAAGGTGGCGTTCACATAGAGGATTGCGTTCACATAGAGGATGGCGTTCACATAGAGGATGGCGTTCACATAAAGGGTGGCGCTCTATTTTTCAACCCTTTTCTTGTAGTGGCGGTCAAATAGAGGTGGCGTTCACATAAAGGATGGCGTTCACATAGAGGATGGCGTTAAAATAAAAGTGGCATTCAATTAGAGGTTCTATGGCATATCCGTTTGCTAGCAATTCTGATCAGTTGGTATCTGATTTTGTTCATCATAACATAGATAAAAAAGTGAAATATTTTCTAGTCATATTTCAAAACAGACGAGTTTTAGCTTATAGCAGATGAGGGATGGCATAAAGCAGTTGAAGTGATGCTTCAAAGCAAGTTAATAGCAGCATCACTGAAAAAACTTTAACAACTCAAGGAGATAATGTTTCTATTGATGCAGAATTAATAATTTAATTGATACAATAAGAGGTAGAAAGCCAACTAACCTAAATAGGTTATAAGTCTGTCAGGCTGATCGCAACATAAAATCAGTTCATCTTTAACGAGTAAGAAGACTCATTAAATATGAACTTACAAAAATCTTTAGTAGATTTATCAGAAAATATCAGTATTTTTCTATCATTTGTGACTGTTTTTGACGTTTGAGGTGATCTGACTGCCAGAATGTTTCACGATTAAAAAGAACAAAACTTGATCACGATAAAAAAGCTCAGAAAATGAATAAAAATCTCTACATATACAGTTAAGCCTCGACTTATGATCACCACTACATACAGTTTTTAACAACTTAAGTAAAATTGAGCGAATGCTTGTCTAGGCAAACTAAGTTATTTCTAATATTTGACTCTAGAATTTAGCAAAACATTACAAAATAGAAACTATTACACTTATATAAGTTGACCTAAACTGTAGTTTGTAAAAGTTAGAGTAAGTTACTCAGCATGTTTTTATCACTCACTTGACTACTGAAATTACGTGTTGTTGAGCAGACATTTTCCCTCACGTGTCTTCACAGTAAAGCAATAATAAAAACCTTGTTTTTACATTTACTGCTTTATTGATTTATTTTGTATTTTAAAATGAAATTGTTATAAAGTTTTATACAATACTTTTGTTTTTCACACTGAGTTCATATACTTAAGATATTTGTTATTTTTGGTTTTTAGAAAGAATTAAACACAGTGCAATATATTAGTCTTAGAATATTTTCCCAACTTTTCACAGTTTTGCCACACAAAGCAAATATTGTAACAGATCAGCTTGTGTGTTTGGCTATACTGCAAAACCAAACAGAACAGTTGCTATTGTACTAGTGAGTGAGATGAGCGTACGCTACCAAAATGCACCATGTACATGTATAGACCTAATAGACATAGACATTTCCTTTGGTGCTAAGAGATAGGTTTCCTGTAACCAACAACCGGCATTGCTGCATCTGATAAAAACATAGGAGAGGTAGGAGATTTGACTAGACAAACCACAGTACTAGTTACCCACTGTGGTATTAGGTAGGTTTTATCACATCGCTGAAAAAAACCACAACTCTTACATAAGAGACAAAAATAATGAACAATGAATATTTTCTTAGCAGTTTAAATTATGAGAACAATCATGCTAGACAGGTGACGCTTTTCATTAGAAATATTAAATAAGTGATTTGTAATGAACCTTTAACAAAGTAGGCTTAAAATAGTGGCAAAGGAGTTTACAATAATTAGTAACTTGATTATGTCTTGCGAAACCGAAAATGAATTGACTTAGCGGTTTAAGTGCAATAGAATACCTGGAGGTGATAAATAAACAAGCGAGTCTACAGTTCAAAAGTTGGCAGTGATAGAACTACCAAAGTCAAATAACAACATTTTTTGCAGCTATTAACTTTTATGACTGACCAGACCTGGACACTAAAAGGCAACTTAAAACTGTCAAAACAGCTGGTTGGCAATACCGCCACAGAACAATAAAATAGAACAACATTTTAATTTATTTTACAAGATGAGTATGTATAGCAGCATAATGTTCATTAGGAACTGCAAAAGCACAAATAATCGGTTTACCTTGTTAACAATACAATACGTACATGAAAGGCCCAGCATCTGGTGGTTGTTATTTCACTAAGAATAGCTGACAGAACTTGCCCCATGCCTAGCTAGGTTACTGACCATGAGTACCTTTTATAATGATTTCGCTAAGATCATCTATGAACGTTAAACCATAACTGTCACGTACAACTTTTATCGTATTTACTAGGTAAGTCAGACACGCTGATTCCAATTTTGTACTCAAAATAAAGATTAGTTCACTAACGTTCAGAGTAATGAAGGCTTTTTTACAGCGTTTTAATATCGGTCTCGAAAACAACACGATCGGCACAACAAGCTCCGCCCATAAATACGTGACGTAACCTAGCTTTTTAGGAACAGAAGTTACTTAGGGATGTTTAGACCGATTTAGAATAATAGAGATGGGTGTTTTAAAATCCATTAATATCTAAATTCAGCCTTAAAAATAATCTCAGTCTTTTCTGAAAGGTAGATTAGCTATTTAACATTGCATATTTAAAAAAGCGCGATAACAACGCCAGCTTGTGATAAAACCGCGCTTTTTGAGCTCATTTTTCTCGGCGTCCAGCCTATTTAAACATCATGTAACAATCTACGAGCAATTTTAAATAGTTTATATACCTTTCATAAAAGACTGCAATTATTTCACAGGCTGGATTTAGATAATAATGGGTTTTAAGACGCCCATCTCTATTCTTCTAAATCGGACTAACCATTCCTAACTTCCGTTCCTGAAAAAGCTAGGTTTCGTCACATATTTATGGGCGGAGCTTGTAATACCGATTGTGTTGTTTTCGAAACGGATATTAAAACGTTTTAAAAAAGCTTAAATGACTTTGAAGGTTAGTGGACCAATCTTTATTTTGAGTACAAAATCGGAATCAGCGTGACTGATTTACCTAGAAACTACGATAAAAGTTGTACGTGACAGTTATGGTTTAAGGTATTATCGTTTTCATCCAACTTTCATCGATGATTCATATATACACAGTGTTTCCATTCTGTTTCTTACACACAGAGGACAATTACTAGCACAATCTTGATATAGCGTCTAAAATAAAGCTATCAAACAATCATTATTAATACCTGAATTAGCTTGATGATGCCAATAAACAGGCATTGCGATTGTTTGTATCTATATTGTCACCTTTACTAGGAGCTATTTATATGTAAAGACGCTACAGCTAGTTTGGGGATTCAAGCGTCCCCCAATATTGATTGTCCATATACGAGTTTGCCAGTGCTGGAAAGGGAACTATGGCTAGAGTCTTGCAACTACTAGTGTATAATTATCACTAGTCTGCAGAGTTATCTGGTCAATGATATAGTATATACATGTAGACGGTTGTACATGCATCTACGTACTTCTATTAGTAGACCATACAGATACTATGACAGGTTGACAATCAACACCGCCTCCCAAACTAGTCAATGAAGTTGGAAAGCGACAGAGCACCGAAGTAAATACATCTAACCACTAATTCTAAAACAAATCCTCCTAAATGAAAAGTTTTCTTTAGTGAGGCAGTTATTAATACAGCAGCATGATCGAGATGGATATCGGTAAATCTAAAAGACACTTGTGTCAACAACCTCTCTCTATTTATATTTGGCTACTCCAACAACACTGTCATTTCTTTGTCAAATCTGTAACTGTGCAATTGCCTTGAGCGTTGCCAGGCAAATCGTACATGTTATTTTAATGATATTTCTCCTTTGAACAATCAAAATGAGCTCACGTTGGTATATCTTACCATCTTTTGCATAAATCTTACAGCATGTTTAATATCAATTAAAATTAAAGCCATATTCAAAGCCCCATCAATTTTATTTATAATAGGTTTAAGAGTCAACCTAAAAACGGAATTTGTAAATGAGACGGCTGAGAGGAGAGCTTGAATTGAACTCTTTATTGGTCTTATTATTGCTTACAATTCTATTAAAGATGCGATCTCACCAAATTCTAGTAGATTTATCAAAAGTAGATATTTTTCTACCATTAGTGGTTTATTTTGCTGTTTTAGGTGATCTGACTGCCAGGGTGTTTTAAGATTAAAATCGACCAAACTTAATCAGTTAAACAGCTGAATCGTTTGAAGAAAAAAATGCGCCATAACTTCCCCAAAATGACATCAATAATCACGCTTCCTGTTTATTGTTCTATAATCGTCATTTTGAGAGAAGTCTGGGAGCATCTTTTTCTTCTGAGCATTTTAACTGCAATCAAGTTTTGTCAATTTTCATCTTGAAACATCCTGGTAGTCAGATCACCTAAAACAACAAACAAACTCTCAAATAATAGAAAAATATCTATACTTTCAGATAAAAAATATTTTAGAACTCGGTGTTATCACATTATTAAAAGACCAAAGACACTAACTGACAATACCAGATATTATTAACAAAACGGAAACAATTAAGGCATGATAGAGTGTGAACCAACAAATGACATCAACTCAGAATACAGAAGAACCTCAACTAATAGAAGTCACCAAGTCATTACTTGAAAGTGTGAGCTAGGCATCAACTAAGGATATGAGATGAGATAGCTAATAGAGAGCACATGATAGTATTAACATATACAAAAGGTACCAATTCATGATATGAGAGATCTCCAAGCAACAGAAAGAACCAATGAATAAAAGAAAATTGCTGTGTCATTGATCAGCCTCAAATAGTTTATCGATTTAACGAGTCTGAGCAGATCCTGTCTGCTGTACAGGAATTATTTTGAAGCAGTTCTGAACAGAAACCAATGGAAAGTTACGATGACTTGAGAACGTACATATAAATAGTATAAAATATTTGACTTGACAACCAGATAAACCTATGAAATAAATCCTCCACGTACCATCCCCTTGTATAAACAACTTGCTAGCAAATGCAGAGCTTGTACAGATTCAAGGTCATCGATTTAACGAGTCTGAGCAGATTCTGTCTGCTGCACAGGAATTATTTTGGAGAAGTTCTGAACAGAAACCAATGAAAAGTTATGATGACTTGAGAACGTACATATAAATAGTATAAAATATTTGACTTGACAACCGGATAAACCTATGAAATAAATCCTCCACGTACCATCTCCTTGTATAAACAACTTGCTAGCAAATGCAGAGCTTGTACAGGTTCAAGGTCAAGCAAGGTTACCCACCACCAATAATGGACATATTGCATCAGGAAAGGTAATCAACATGAGTCTGCATTTTGCCTTTTCCTATTTAAATGCGGAACTGTTAGTGAAATCATTCATCCTGCTGTACAAATATAACACACACTAAAATACCTATACAGATGAATTGGCATGGTAGCTGAGAGCAAAAAACTGAAGTAATTTATAGCTACAAAAATACGTCAAAAGTTAAAAATATGGATATGTTGAGCTTCAACAGAGAAGGCACAAACGTATACAAACGTTGAAAAACAATAGCGGAATTTTTAGTCGATGCACCCAATTTTTAATTTTCAGCTTCTTAATGAGTTTTACCATAAACAAATAAAAATATTTAATATAAAGTTTTCCCAAGCTATTTACATCTAAAATGATGGAAAAAGGTTCCTATTTATCTATCTTGATTTATATTTCGGCTGTATAAATAGGGACCATTAGTTTGGGCCAGTATGAATCAGAATTGACTTTTATTTCTTAACATCAACTCAATGTACAAGTTATGCCATTACCTCAACTCGATGAACGCGTTTTGCGATGAACCATTTGCGTAAGCTAAGTTTTTAACCTCATACAAGAATGACACCAAAAACTCAGAGTGTAAGTCATGCCATAAAATCAGAGTACAGATAATGTTATTGAGCCAATGCGGGAAGTATGTCATCAACTCTAGTGTATGTTTTATCTTTTACCTAATATGGAAGTTAAGCCATTAACTCAATGTACCCTTAATACACTTTGTTTAGGCTATGCTATAAAATAAATGTGGAAAGCATGCATCGATTGAATTTTTAAATTACAATTCAAACATGCATATACATTAAACAATTAACTGGGTAAATCTTGCCATGAAACCATATGTGAAAAATCCCCTCAGCTCACTACATGAATTCACAACAAACTCAATGCATATGTTACTTCATCAGTTAAATGCACTAAAGACACCATCAACTCTAGGTGTAAATTACACTTTCAACTAAGTAGGTAAGTTATATCATCAACTCTATGAGTAAGTTAAGTGATTAACCATCTACATTATGCAACAAACTCAATATGTACGTTATGCATTCATCTAAATGTCTAAATGAAGGCACCGATCTATGTGCAACTTATGCCAAAGACTATATGTAGATGTCAGATATCAACTTATTGGATAAGATGGTTATGCTATCAATGGTTATGCTGGAGACTTTTGGTGACTGTCAATATTTTAGCACAACATCACTCTGAATTTAGAAGTTCTTCCATTTTTTAAAATGGTATCTGTATGTGTTTTAAAACTGATGACTACTCTCTTAAGTTACATATTCTAGCTCAAGTGGTAGATCTCGTTAAAAATCTTTACAAAGTTGTAAGTAAAAGTCAAGTTGAAAAAGCTAGAGTGACGATCATCATCGGCTAACAAGATGGCTGGTATGGTCCCCAGTTCTGACCTTACACAGACACGCCTATTCATAAAAACAAGCAATGGAAAGTTAGTGATTTGTAAAATAATAGAACAAACCTATGAACCATATCAAATGATGAAAATTGAACCAGTTTGTTCGTTTAACTCATAAACAGGTAGGCAGACGATGCCATATTCATGTGTGTTGATGATGCAATAACCTAAAGGTAAGATCTGTCACAACACTTCTGGTCCATTTGAAACCTTCCCAGCAACTTCAGTTGAAATAGCTAATGTCGGACAGACCTAAAGAACACTTTGATCGCACCAGTTTCAGTTCTGTCTATGACTCATCTGGTCGCAATTGAATTTTCTGAAGTTTTGACCAAGTTAAAATTGCGGATGTTCAGTAATTTTCTGAGATTTGACCTCTGAACCGACAGCAAAGCATGAACATAAATAGGGCTACTAGTAATTTGAGCTTGTAAGTGAGCATCGAGACAAGTCACTATGGTTAATAAAAACGATCTTCTAGATCATCCATCATCATCCATGGCTGAATGGCAAAACTTGATTCAATTCTGAGTCTTTGCTACTGTTTGTTTGGAGCCTGATTTTTAGAAAATATTTCTGAATTGGCTATAACTTTATTGCAAAATCTCCTTAGCTAGATTGTTTGTTGTTTGATGGATGATCTTGAGGAAACTCATATTGAAAATTATGTATCATAAGATTGATTTCATGTGATGTTACTAAGTTACAAGCAGAGCAAGTAAAACATGTTAAGTTTATAAACAGTCTGAAAACTGAATCGTTGCTAAATGGTGATCACAGAAACTAAACGCATTAAAGGCTTTGGAACCTTTGCAATGAATTGGTATTGTTGTAATACAAGTATGAAAATGACTGTTTAGCCACACATGTCTAAGTGTTTGTTCAATTCTACAGTAGATCATCAACAATGTTCTTTGCTCATTCCTTTTGTAGACAATATCTCAGTAAATGTTTGTTGCCAAAGCGACATGTACGTAAGTGTATATATTTACTAAGAGTAATATGCAGACAAAATCGTAAGTTAACACGCATACCAAATCATAACACTAACACGAAAGTAATCCTCACAGCGTTATACTAGTCATTACCTCCCCGAAAGTCAACAAAATATTTACATATTTGGAAATCATAAAGTAAATACCACAAATAAACAATGACAAAGATTATAAATAATTGTGTTTATATAACAGACTGATAATTTTAATATGTCAGTTTATGGCAAGTTTTATGAGAAGATCACATTCCTGAAAATTCTTTTGTTTTGGTGGGTTTTCAATTTGACAGGTTCATATTGAAATTTTTAATTAGTCAGAACTAAAATAGACATG
This sequence comes from Watersipora subatra, assembly GCF_963576615.1. Classification (NCBI taxonomy): domain Eukaryota; kingdom Metazoa; phylum Bryozoa; class Gymnolaemata; order Cheilostomatida; family Watersiporidae; genus Watersipora; species Watersipora subatra. The sequence goes on along the minus strand of NC_088710.1, from coordinate 52,129,589 downwards.
ACTCTGTCGGATGATAGCCAAACTTGGAAAACTATATGTTTATGTTTACCTTTACAAATGGACAGAATGGAGATATTGGAAACGAACAACTTGAGAGGTAAAAATACCTACTTGTTGTCCTTGTGACGTTGAAGAATGCAGTTCTAGAGCCTCTCTGTACAGATTGTGTTCCTTGACTAAGGACAACAGCTCTGCAAATCTTGTTGATCCTAGATAAATGATGATGATCGTTTTGATATATGTGCAAATTTTCACCCAGTCAGTAAATGTTATATAGAGATACAATCTACGCAATTAGGGGTTGTTATCAGAGTTCAAATCAAATAATAAGAAAGCTAAGGCGTGAAAAGAGATTGATGGGTGGTATACTTGAACTGACTTTGCTATTCAATTATGGTACTTCAATATGAAAGCCACTTGTATGTCATCTCAATGATTTTGCAAAAATATGTGAGTATAAACCGAAAATTTGCCAACTTTCTCGTAGTTTTCCAGGATCTCAAAAGCCTATCTAGGTTTTACTAGAATGGTGCCGACATTACAATGAACTTAGTTTGGTTTATGACTACTTTTACTATTAGTACTATTGCAAACAAAACATAAAATTCGTGTAATAAAACTTAACATGACCATTCTGGCCTTTTTTAGTATCAGTGTATCAGAAACAGTAAAAGTGGTCATAAGCGACGAGACATCCAGTTCAATTTCATTTTACTAAAATTTGTATACCCTAACAAAAACTCACAGAACAATATAAATTTAGCGATATTTATGCTTACTGAACAAAATTGAGTAAAATCTGCATATCAATGCTTTGAAGAAAAGAGAAATATATAAACATACTGCAGTGTACACCGGGAGGATGCCCTGCCGTAAGTTGTCCTTCTCTAATTGACCCGTCTCACAATCCCAAATGTATTTATTAGAAGAATTTTACAATTTGTGAACAAACTATCATTAACTTACACACAAAAAGTAGGTTTCAACAGATGAGCGATAAATAATCATGCGATCTGCAGGTATATGTATTCTTTCATATTTTTAGTTATGATGATATATATGATGTATAACCAACCTATGATGATATAAAACACATGTAGAATGTTCAATACCAAAACAGCAAAGTCAGAGGTGATTGTCACATATTCATGCATCATAATAGCCAGTGAGCAAGTGCAAACAATTTGGTACATTGGCCTCATACAGAAAGTATGTACAGAAAGTGAGCACTAAATATACTCTGCAAGTCAATGAACAGGGAAGTTGTGAATAATTAACTTATTCCTGCCATGTAAAACAATGAAATATTCATTTTGTAAGAAGATCATCAATCACAGAGTTATAGTTTGGAAAAGCAACAGGTTTTGGATACTAACGTCAACAAGGAGGTATTGCGCCGCATTTCCGACTTGCAACACTAGTATAAAACGTGACAATCCAGATTTTTGGGTGGAGCAAAGTCATTTGCACAATACAAAATGAAGCACAACTTACCCTTACCTCAAAACAAGTGATATGAAATAAAAATTTGTCTAATTACCACATTTGGCGATGTGAACAAGTGCTTTGGAGTACCGCTTTAGATGTCGATCAATGGTGTACCTCTGATAATTGGTCTCCAACTGCCGCACCTCATTCAAGAAGAGCAAATATTCTTTAGGATCCTAAAAAAATTGTGCAAGTTCTCTCTATCACCTGCTATGTGTTGACAAGGTTAATAGGTCTACAGCTGAATCAGACTCATGGCCAAAGTGTCTCCCTTCATCACTCAACTATTTACTTATGTCATTGACCATAATCCCCTCTTTGGCTACCAAAGCTGATAATTTTGATCTGAGTAAGTTCGAATGAAACAGGTATTAAACTGTAACAAGCACTATAGATGTGGACAAATCAATAATCCTTGAGAATTTTATGATGGAATATGCATAAGAATGGAGTATAGCAAAACTGCGGGGCTGCGACAGTTCTACTGACAGTTCGACCGACAGTTCTACTGACAGTTCTACCAGACAATGTAGTGCTTTGGGCTATTTGTCTTTCCGTTGCTAACCCACTAGATATCAGCAGTAGCCGTTAAAGCATTTGTTTACATTCGCAGCTGCATTAGGATTATTTGTCTGGACTACCAAAGAACATGCAGTCATAAAAAAGGTAAAAAGCACCACAAATATGTAAGGAATCTGTCAGAAGACACCCGCAATCTTGATTTTTTGCTTAAATTCATACCATAAATTGACTTACTCTACATTAGTGATGAAAAAGCAAAGTTTCTACCTACGTGACCAGATGGTATGATTGTATTAGAATGGTACCTGAACGATAGGAATAGCAATGATACACGTGACATACAAAGTGTACTAGGAAAATACTCAGCAAGCGTAAACAGCAACATATCCTACAATAGTGTCTGTAGGATATGACATAATTTAGATGGCACATCTACGATGTCTCATGTACTGAATGGTATCTGTAAAATACAACAATGTGCCAAAACGTCACTCACAAAGTGTAACACTTACAGGAACAACCTGTAAGATACTGTATAACATGTTTTGGAATTGTACCTACAGAATATGGATTGTACTGGAATGGGACCCAGATAAGGTAACATGATCTGTAATGGAATTTGTAAAATGTAGCATACATGTAGATTGGAAAAGCACCTGTAAGATGGGTCAATATTGGTACCAGTAAATTCTGAAACACTCCAAGTAGTACCTGTAAGAAGTGACATGTTCTAGAATGGTGTCTGTAAGATAGTAAACAGACTGCAATCTTTAAAACATGGCTTTCACATGCAGCTGAGAAAAGAGTAAACAACATTCCACTGTGATCTGTCACATGATGTTAGACTAATCATTTATTGATTTCATGATTTTAATTGGACGATGGATGTGAGCTCAAAACTGAACAGCGTATAACAGCTAGGGTCGTATGATGAGGTAGAATAATTGGTGGTTTGTAAGAAATGATACTCTAATGAAATTCTAAGATAATATTTGAGACGATCCTTAATTTATTTTCCATTAGAATTGGTTGCCTTAAATCACACAGTTAAAATTTCTCCTTAATAACAACACAATGATTGGAAAAGTTTTACATGAAAAGCTCTCCAACTTTTCCTGTAAACAGATTTGTTTTAAAATGTTAATAGAAGAAAAACTGGTTGCTAGGTGATTGAATGAGAGATTATGATATTGCGAAACACAAATGTTTTCACAAAGTTGAAAACTAAAAAGGAGGTACAAAGTGCAGACATAGAATGCTTTGAACAGTTTGTGTATAAAGCATGTATACAACAAACAACCTTTTGAGATTTTTCAGCCACCAGGAGAACCAAGTCAAAGTCGTACATTCCGAGGGCAACATCGAACAGCTCATTGATGTCGACTAGGTATGTCAGATACTTGAGAGCCTCTTCTGCCCGACTTCTCTCTAGAGAACCAAACAAGTGGGCCCATTTAATCAAGGCTTACTTCAACCCTCACATAACATAAATGACTTGCAAAGGAAATGGCTCAGTAGTCATGCAAACATAACTGACAAGATGATCTTACACAATCAATCATGGAAGAAAAACAAACACATCACATCAGTATTTACCGGAGCAACTTTGCTCTATGATTGACATCGATTGTAATGAGCTTGCGTTAGCCACATATGCATATTTCTTCGTGAGGCAACAATCAGCTTTAGCAAAATGACACCTAGATTTGGCATGATGTTAACCAAAAAGGAAGGACCTAAGAAGGCCCGAATGTTGCAATGTTAAAAAAAATGATTTCATAAGTTTGAGGAAAAGCCGGAGAAGAGCCATTACTTTAACCACTGTAAAAGGCATAGTGTTTAAACGCTATCAAATAGCCCATCATAAAACTTTTATTGAATATCATCAATATGCTCGTTACAGAATAACTGTCATATCAATAACCAAAGATGCTCGAACTCATAGAAACTAGTTAACAATTGTGTTCGCCTCTTTTATAACTACATACATGGGCCCAATATAAATTTGTGCTGTTGTATTTCTTGTTGCTCAGGGGATATGCATAAAATACTTGAATCAATTGCTGCTTAACATACCAGAAAGGGCTTTGATAATAGTGAGTGATGTTTCCAACTCAGGCTCAGTTTTACGGACATAGGCTGTCAGAATACAGAAGAGATACCTAAAGTATGAGAAAGCATGCATAACTTCAAATTTCGGCATTGTAATGTTAAGAATCTGTTCATATGTAATAGTACAATGTGCTTTAAGATTAAATTTCTAGACTGGATATAGCATTTTGGCAGAATAATGCCAAATAACTCTGCCTATTAACATGTCACATGACTGACTAGGCTATGTTCAATTATATCGATGTCGAGTGGATAAAAGAACAGCCAATGGTAGCACTCTTTATGAAATAAATCAAATACTTATGATGTCAAGCGATTAAGCTAATCCAATTCAACGTAATCTGAGATTAAAGGCCGTTAGAATCATTGTTTGGATTAAGTGAGAATATACAGGAGGTAATTCACCACCCTAACAACATTGAGCATCGGTCGGACAAATAGATAGCAACTTCATACATATGTGACTAGCGGTAAGTCCGGCAATGTCCGAGAATTCTTCATTCTCAATCAGATAGCCTGTAGGTGGGTGTTCAAGAGGCTGGTTCACAGGAACCAGAAAGGGTTTTTGAAACCAAATAATTTAGTGACCTGATGGAAGGTACGGAGCATATGCGTGTGAAGATGAAATTGACCAAAAAATGTAGAAATGCAGAGTTTATATGGACTAACAGACAGACACAATGAGAAAGTAGGACTTATTAACATAGATTTGATGTAATGCTTGTGTAACACTTCCACAAGTGACATAAAGTGATGATTTCAAAGTTTCACGTGAAAACGAAATAGAAACGAATTAAACCACGATCTATCATAGATCAAACACTGGTCAGCATCAGTCATACACACAAAATCCTACAAACAATTTCATGATGGCCGCTGAAATATAATTAAACGAGACCTGTATGGTGATATTATTGGCTAAGAAGTGACATAAAAACCCTAGTGTAAATCCTCCCTAATACCTGGTACTAGCACTGCAGGCCAACAGTAGATGAGGTGAAAATATAGATTAAATATTTATCATGAATCTTACTTGTCAAAGTCTATTGACTTGAGGGCCAATATCAGGCTATCACAAACCATATCAACTTTTGTGCGTGATTGGGTAGCTTGCTTCTCCCCTGTTCCTTGATCATAAAATGCTGTGTACATCGTTGATGTAACATCCTCCTCGCTAAAAATGACAACAGAAGCTTTTATAGCTGACATACAACATACTAAAAACAAACAGCCGACTCATGCCAAACATATCTATATAGAACATATTATTATATTATAATATGAATATTATATAGAATAACAAGTTTTAAAAAACACGAAGCATCAAAAATTGATGAGTTGAACAAAATCCTAATGATATCTTCGATGTAAATATTGGAATATCTAGAATTCTAAAAATTAAAGTTATAAAAATCAAAGAAACATGATGCAATATGCCAATTAGACGCACCAGCCACGTGTACGACAATAGAATTTTCTTAGGGTCATTGAAATACAAATTTATATATAGAAACTTTCCAATGATGCTGGATTGTTGTAACTCACCAAAGATCAGAAATGAACTGGTTAAGGTATGACACAGTCTCAACTTGCGATATGAACTTGTAGACATTATCGAGGAACAGCTTTCTATTGTGGTCACATATCAAGTTCATTTTAATTCTATGTCTGTGCATAAGCATAAACGCCTGCTTGTATTCCAGCCTGTAAATAGATAGCAGTGCAGACGTCTGATAAAAACTAAATGTTTAGATAAGGTAGTAACTCTCTTCGAACAATCATAGAAAGGTTAGTGAAGCTAAAATCAACCGTTTTAGCAAGTTTAGAAAGTAACTTTATGAGTGAACATATAAACATCTCATACACATAAATGTGTGCAAATACATTTATTTCTAAAACACCAGTTTATAATAGTTTTTTGACAGCTTTTCAAATTTTGTAAAGACAAGGAAAGTACAGATATATGATTTTCCTAACATATAAAGTGGTTTTAAATGATTGCTTCGAAATTTGCATGTGGTTGAACATTTATAACACTTGAAAGCCTATACATTGACAACATATGAAAATGATTGGCAGATCATCGTGAGATTTGAGACTAAAATCATGTATAACAAGCTGAACGAAATATTGTTGATGTGAGATAAACAGCGTAATCTTGTTAACTGCTAAAATGAAGACATCACTCAAGTGTTAAACTTGAGCATAACATATGACCTTGGAGTAACAAAATAAAATTGTGTATTTCAGGACCTAATTATTGAATTATTAGATAAGCATATGTTCTATAATTTTCCGATGTGTTCATAATATTGATGACTTACTAGTGTAAAGGGTTTATGCTATAAACATCCAAGTACTGATGTTTGACCAGTACCTGAGCGTTAGTCACTGATGACTAACCAGTATACGCACCCTAACAACTGATGGATCACAGATATATGTGAGCCAAGATACATGATATATGTGAGTAGATATACATGAGTAAAGATACAGGAGATATGTGAGTAGATATACATGAGTAAAGATACAGGAGATATGTGAGTAAATATACATGAGTAAAGATACATGAGATATGTGAGTAGATATACATGAGTAAAGATACATGAGATATGTGAGTAAATATACATGAGTAAAGATACAGGAGATATGTGAGTAAATATACATGAGTAAAGATACATGATATGTAAGTAGATATACACGAGTAAAGATACATGAGATATGTGAGTAGATATACATGAGTAAAGATACATGAGATATGTGAGTAGATATACATGTGTAAAGATACATGAGATAAGTGAGTAGATATACATGAGTAAAGATACATGAGATATGTGAGTAGATATACATGAGTAAAGATACATGAGATATGTGAGTAGATATACATGTGTAAAGATACATGATATATATGAGTAGATATACATGAGTAAAGATAAATGAGATATGTGAGTAGATATACATGAGTAAAGATACATGAGATATGTGAGTAGATATACATGTGTAAAGATACATGAGATAAGTGAGTAGATATACATGAGTAAAGATACATGAGATATGTGAGTAGATATACATGAGTAAAGATACATGAGATATGTGAGTAGATATACATGAGTAAAGATACATGATATGTGAGTAGATATACATGAGTAAAGATACATGAGATATGTGAGTAGATATACATGAGTAAAGATACATGAGATATGTGAGTAGATATATAAGTTGAGCGTAACTCAATGAGTATGACAACAACAAACATAGATACATGATTCAACCTACACAAGCACCGCTACATCGTACACTAATGTAATTACACATCTACATACATAACTACGAGAATAAATATAGCTATAACAAACTTATGGGTCACACTTAAGAGATATTTTAACTTTGATGAACAACTTCAGATCTATTAAGTATACATATGTACCATCTCTAAGAGCATCGCTAACTACGACCTCTCGACGACATTACAGCCGTTCTTATTTGACTTAGTCACCTATTATGGGCACTTTTAAATACTGCATATAATAGTGAGACAATCATCAATGATACCTGAGCCTAAAAGCTGGTTCACACCATATCGACGTATGATGTCATTGTCCCCTCGACCATTATTAGTTGACAATGTGCACCGTAAATTGATGGCTTCGCGAAAAGTCAGACAAGATTGCTCCTGTCAATCTTTTCCTATCATTCGCCGAGCTTCCCAACAGCCTGTACAATGTGTACCACTTCAGCAATGATGATTAGCCGGTTGCGAATCGCTTGATCTATATTATCTACAGTTGCTGCGGGACTAGTATTTCATCAATTCAGTGAATGCATTGGATAATGAGAATGCTATACCACTGACTATATGCTGATGTAAATGTAGATGGGTTTGGGATGGTGTGAACGAAGTTATCACAGGCAATAACCAAAGTTTTGTGAGATGAACGCTGACATATGACGATATAGCGTGAACCAGCCTTTAGAAAGTATGAATGAATAAACAGCAAATACAATAAAATAAACATTTTTGAAATGACTCTTAAAAGAATCGTATTCATGTCAGTATAAAAACTAAACTGAGAGCCACTAATCATGAAGAACAAGCATCAAATGAACTTAATTATTCTGCTATAAACAGCTTTGACTATGATTACTGTCGGACTTCAGTTATTGAACACAATTGGTTAAAGATAACTGTTTGAGTTGTAAATTTTTGTTGGACATCTGAAGCAAACATATCTCAAATTTTTCACTCAAACTCCGATATGCCTGAGATGTAAGATGTATGAAAATTGAGGTTGCACCCTGGAAAATGTCAACAAAACTCCATCAGATATTCTCAAAGCACTGATGGCCATAGCGTCACGCTATGTTTTCTACATGTAAGCAGTACAATTATTCCTTACTAAAGTTCTGAAAAAAGCCTTAGATCTTGTTCTTCAGAAATGCCATCTTACTGTTACAAATTCTTAATTAACACGAGTTTAGACATGGTTTTGTAAAACGCAAATCACAATAGAAAGTTCTTTGCAAACACCTACTTATTTATTTGCATCTAATGTATGTACCAAGATATTTTATATTTCATGATCAGAAATGTCTTTAGTTGCAGATGGCATAAAAGAATGTTTAAAAAATGTAGGAGAGGCAGCTCTAGTACATTCTCTTTGATGGTAAGTTATAGTTATTACAGATCTCTAATATTAAACTCAATTGAACATTGCATCGCTATCATATCATATAAGCTTTTATACCACAAACTTTGCTAATGCAGAAGTGTGGACCATCTGACCAGATTTTCATTTTTAGCTTATATCATAGCAATGCCTGTCCAACGGTGTCCTAGCCTATGTAATAGCAATACCTGTCCAACAGTGTCCTGATGGTAGAAAGAACTAAAGCTCTTGGGTGAATAACTTCTAAATTTCCCCTTGGCATTTGAAGGACAACTTTGGTGCCATCTGTGACACAAGTCACTATTCTGGACCCTCTTTCTACACGTCTAACAGTTTCATCAAAGATATGTGCCTTGCCATCTGTCAACTTGGTCGTGAGCTCTAGAAAAGACACCAACAAAGAATGTTTTAAATGTTGACATAGTTTTACATTAATCTAAATATAGCTCCATTTTGCCAAAGCTATAAACGACGGTAATTTGCAAAAACTTGCGATTCTGGTATCTAATATGGTAATGCAGCGCATCCAACGCTTGACACTGCCAACTACATTGTAACACGACAGTTGATGCCGGATATGAAGTTGAACGGTGCAAAAGCGAAGACTGGGTGGACATATACTAAGTTTTCATACAGCGATAGCCGACAAGCAGATCTTACTCCCATAAGGTGCTATAATAGAGCGATGGTTGTGTGATGCAAGACCTATGCACACGCACAAGTACGATAGCGTTGGTCGCTAAAGCCGTTTCCATTCGATAAAAGGTGGCGCATCGCACGAGTATTTCGATACAAAACAGAGACACTGAATCTTGAAAGGATGAGAGCGACACAGCTGTTTCAATGATGACATTGCAGCGGCATGATGGGGTTGTGTCACTTCACTATCACTATGTAGAAAATTAGTTATATACTATAACTGCTTCTAATTTTACCAAATACAAAATTAGTCCTCAAATATCTGGAACGAGCAGATATTTGGAGCGAGCAGATATCTGGAGCGAGCAGATATCTGGAGCGAGCAAATATCTGGAGCGAGCAGATATCTGTAGCCAGCAGATAACTGGAGCCAGCAGACATCTGGAGCTAGCAGATATCTGGAGACAGCAAATATCTGGAGCGAGCAGATATCAGGGAAAGTCAGCCAATATATAGCACATTACACTAGCTAGACTAGTTCTATATACAAGTAGAATAAAATACGCTTACAATAAATAAGACAACATGGCAGACACATGATAAAATCAGGGTATGCAAAAGCTGTGTGTGTTCAAAACATTTTCCGCTGGTTAGTTTACGATACTAAAAAATGGAATATTTTAAGTTTAAACCAAGCAAAGAAAACACTTGCTGCAATTACAAGCAACAAGAAGGTGAACTGAAAACAACTTAAGTAGTATGAGTCAATGGCTAAAGGGCAATTTGTTTATTACAGATGCTCATCTCAATTTATAAAACTTTAGCGCTTGGTGAATGTACAGGTAATGCTAAATAATACTAATACGTAGCGAGGTAATATTGTGTAACTTGCACCGGCCAAATTAATTCAATGATATTGTCCACAAATCTGTTTTCTTTGTATAGTGCCAAGACCTGAGTCAGAAGGAGAGCAGCTGAATTTTTACTGCGTAGTGAACAATAGGTAAAGCTGTTTCAAAGCGATAGTGAGATGGATTGGATGTTATCTTGAAGCGCTGAGGCAATAAAAATTATTAGAATAGGTTAGAAACTTTATTGAGAATTAAAACGAAAAGTTACATACGACTGCAACGCATTAGGTTCTTGGGATTGCTCAACATCTTCATGCCCACTTATTAATATCTACATGTAAATATCGAATATGCAGAACCGCTGTACTAGCTTCATTCAGTGTCTAACTTATTAGTTTAAAAATATAATGAGCGTGCTTAAATATAGAAATAAAGTACGTCAAACATAGAGATGCATAGTTTTTTTATGAAATTAGCATTCATTGCATTCAAATATGACTAATCCTCAACGCAGTAATTGAATAAAATTACAATACAGGACACAGCAAAACTAGTCATAGAAGAGAGCGACTCTACACTTAAACAAGCAACCAAAATCATTTATTTCTTTTAAAGATGGCTCGATGTTTATGAGAGTAAATAGGTTTAAATTTTTTGTTCAAGACACATGTTTGCTGTGCTATTTGTTTTCCATGTTTGTTAGCTAAATTATGTAACTTATCAAGACGACTATAAGACTTACAAAAAACCATGTCTTCATAGAATTCTGCAATGCGAAATTAGAATTTTTTTATAACAACCAGTACCCTGGCGGTCTAGCGAGCCACGAAGGATTGTCAGGTGCAATGACTATGCGTATGACTTATCTGACACCCCAGTGGGCAGTCGATCGGCGCAATTGTCAGAGCGTAGGTCTATCATGCTGAAAGTCGCGCGTTCGAATCTCGTACGACGCAATCCTTTTCCCCAACGTCCACCCGCGCCTCGCACAGATGGACAGACGTACAAAACACATATTGGTTTTGTAAAATTATTAGTTTAATACTTATTCTATGCATGAGTTTTTTGTAAGAGCCAACCGTGTGTATTAACTTTTGTTCCTGCGGCTCATGGGCGTATCAGCAGAATACCTGTAAACCAATTTTAACGTAACCTACTAACATCTATGACAAGGTATAAAACACAAGGACCTAGACAAAAATGGTGACCATTCAATTCTTCAAAGTTGAGAACAAAATATTTACTGAGTTGGGGCAAGATTTTCATTAATATAATCATGTAATTCATCTACAATAGGTGAAGTATGACTCACTGTCGAGAGATGTATTTCTGCTGAGACAGCGAATTGTGTGGTTATGAGAGGTGAAGAGCAAGAAACGGTCATGCACTGCAAATGACGTGCAGTTGGTAGCAATCTCTAACGTGTTGATGAAGAGGCGGTAGCGCAGGGACAGGCCGACCACTGCCTCCTAGAAGAAAAGATTGATGACAAGGGATTGACGAAAACTATACATATTATGTAAATTGTCAAGACTATTTATTATATTGTCTTCCTATAAGTCTGCATAGACACGCATTTTAGGGCAATTGAAATATTTTTAAACAAGAATTCCACATCATTTACATTCTACATCCCCACCCTTCAAGACTGTTTATTGAGAATGCCACATTAGTCTAAAACAATTAATAACGTCACCAACTCTTACAATGTTGGCACATATGAGGACAAAATTGCGTCCTCGCAAGACACACAACAAGTTTAATAGAATCAACAATAATAGCTGCAAAATTTAAACTTGTAATATTTGTCTGATGGAGAGACTGTGTAAAAACATCCTTGAGTGATTTTACTATCATATTTGTGAAAAACATATTTCTGGTGGGGCCAAATGAAATCATGATATGGGTTGAACCAATTACAATGATTTGTGTGTTTAGCTTTAAGTTTACAAGTATGGCGAACATGACGACATAGCCATTAACCAATTGCCGAAGTTTATCCAAGCAGTAAGATAGACGTGACCAGTAGTGGCAGTGATATCATTCCGGCGAGCTCTAAGTAGGTAGGTAACTGGCTAGCAAAACGCGCTTAAGGGATGTGGCAAGAATCGCAAGTGCTTGCTTTTTATTAGGTGACGTCAATAATGACAGGCGATGTGTCAACCGTGCAGTGGTATGGAAAGACACGCTACGACTTGATTTCCTGAATAAATGTAATGGATTAATTAAAATTGCAACTAACAGCTGCTCGCCTAAACATTTGGCACCTCTTAACAGACAACGAAAAGTAATAATACATTTTAGTGTTGAACAAATAAGTTGTTGGTATATTTGAACATCACTAATAACTTCCTTGAGAAGGCGATGATATCAGAAAACCCATTGGATGACATCGCTAAACAAAAACCACATATGGAGAGGAATCAGGGTTGTCGTTCTTCATATGTAACCCTTGCATCCTGGTGAAATAGTGAATCGACTGAATTTCCCAATCTTGTCAAGCTTTAATCACACACATATTCATCACAGAGTTGACTTAAAATAGCGCTGAGGCTTTACTTACTGCTCGGTAATTGTTAGTTAAGTTTTCTTGACTTGCTAATGTTAACTTGCGGAACAAAAGCTTGTTTAGCTACATTTCCACGAGCTAACGTGACCGACTGACTCAAACTACTCAAAGGAATCTAACATATAGGCCTATTACATGACACAGCATTTATAGTAGAGCTGGCGATCAAGGAGCTAAACAGCTGAAGTAAATGAAAAATCTCTTATTAAACCTGACAAAAAATAACTATATTTTTAGAATAAAATCAGAAAAGAAAATGGTTTAAACAATGTATTTCACATGCTTCAAGATATGCTATGAAATATTTTAATAGCAAGGTCAATGTAGCCAAAACAGAGGAAAATGCTCTGGTAATTGGGTGAACTAAACAAGGCGATGTAGCAGAAATGCTAGGAATAGTACAGAATGACAATTTGTTGTTCTATTGACCTTCATGTGATGATACAAGTTGAGTATATTAGTTGATACTGACTTAAATTGAGCTATATTAGTTGATACTGACCTATATTGAGCTATACTAGTTGATACTGACCTATATTGAGCTATATTAGTTGATACTGACCTATATTGAGCTATATTAGTTGATACTGACTTATATTGAGCTATATTAGTTGATACTGACTTATATTGAGCTATATTAGTTGATACTGACTTATATTGAGCTATATTAGTTGATACTGACTTATTTTGAGCTATATTAGTTGATACTGACCTATATTGAGCTATATTAGTTGATACCGACCTATATTAGTTGATACTGGCCTATGCTGGGCTACCCATATTAGCTGATAAAAAATGTTCATGACTGAATATTAAATAGTAAAGTTTGCCTAAAGCAATGTCATGGACCACATTAAATAAACCTAATTTGATATTGTTGTTTTCAGTTGACAAGCGAAAGCTAATTCAAAGAGGCTATCTGACAGTGAGTCCCATACCAGTGGTTAGAGGGCATAAGAAGTAGCATGCATCACTGTTATTATTAATGCACAAAACCAGTGCATTGGAATATTTCCGGCCGATACCAAAAGCATTATGTCCCGCACAACAAAACTGTGAGGCTGGTAACATAATGCAAAAAGATTGCACCAACCTTTCCAGCAAAGGTACAGACTTGCATTTGATTACAGAGAACAGGAAAGACAAGAGGTGAGCCGCCAGATGAGAATGGCTTGTAATCTGAAATGTGACAATGCATATGGTTAAAACTACAAAACTGTATCAACAACAAGACGGTTTTTAGGACACAAGCGAATAAAAAATTCAGTGATTTCTGTGTTTGCCTCTGAGAATTTTCAAAGGGTTTATGACCAACCATGAATATACCTGCAGTAAAAACATTTCTACTTGAGTTGTATTTGAATAGCAAGATATTTTAGAAGAGATGATATAGTAACACATTTCCTTAAAACACAACAATAATAGACCACCATAGAAGATTTAGATAAACTAAAAGAGTTACACACTCTTGATATTGTTAATTTTGTAAAATTTACAGCAGCTACATGTACCAATATTATCTCCTAAAATTTAGTTATAGCCTTTGCCTTATTTATTTGTAAAGTGTTGAGCAGTAACCGACTGAGCCGAATATACTAACACACGGCATAGTTTAATCATAATAGTTTTATAGACCGATAAGAGATCAATGAATGCATTTAAACTCAAATTGTCAGTTTACAAAAACATACCTTTTCAATGAAGGAATTGCTCCCCTTTCATACCTCAGTTACTATTTATGGAATAGATGTATTTATACAAGACTGGTTTAGACAAGGAAAAATGTTTAATTTTCCTGCTGGTGGAAGCCTTGTAAAGAATTTCGCTTCAACACCACAGCCTGGTGAATACGAATGCATAAAACTGCCATTAGCTAAAGATGATAAAAAAGAACAAGTGAACCTCTATAGTTAACCATTCATTTCTATACATGAACTGTGGAGAATAATGAATAAAAACCCTTTAAACATAGGTAAAACAACTCCAATGCAACAACAGTTTTGAACACAGATATTCAAATATGGATGTTAATTTTGGATAGCCCTCAAATTTTAGTCTGATATTAGTTAGAAACGAAAAACTGCGACACAAAAGTGCAACACAATTTGCCCTCACAAAACCATCTAAGCATGGTCTCTTATTCAAAGATAACAAAATTTATGAGTTGATGTACTTCGTTTCAGACGCTGGTCTCCAAGTCAGACTAACACAAAGGGCCAGAGAAACTGCAGTAGTGCGCAGTCTTTACCAAGATAAGGCTTTGGTTTGAGCCTTCAGCAATGACTAAGTAAATTGTAACAAAAAGGTTTCTCATAAAAACACAAATTACACAATTACTGTACAAATTGGCAGTAAGAAGTTGAGTACAAAGCTTTCCAATTTGAGCACAGTATGGGAGAACAAAGTAAGAAACTGTGCATAAACAGTGATTGACAAAAAGGTAACAAATGAAATATAAAAGCCAGGTGATATGACAAATGGGTTTGGTTAGCCTAAACCTACATATCCTACATATTCATTCATAATAACAATAACACTTATCTTAGCCAACCCAAATTGTGGTAACGGATGCTTAGGCGTTAAATTTTTGTTATTACATAACAAACAACAAAGTAGCACCGGCTCATGATCTAACAACTCCTATTGGTCACAAACAATGCTAATTCACTGCCTATGCGGCTGCATAATGAGATTAAAGTCTTTTGTTTACAAAAGATAATCACTAAAAAGCAATTAGTCTAGAGTTATATTCACCATTATTCCTGTAAAGCCAGACCGACCCATCTTTATATTGCAGGAGCAGCTTATTATCACCACTGCACACTGCCTTTACCCTACCTACTTTTTGCTCTTTTCTACAAAACATGAGGAGGCACCCGAGATGAACAAGCAACTACAGATTTTACGAGATAGTCAAACATAGCAGCCATTTTAAAAAATGGGTCAAGTATAGATCCAGATCAACATAGATGAAGGGAAGTTGTGGGGTACGCTAGCACTGCGTCCAACCTTATCCCAATATTCTATTAATAGCAGTATAATATGCGTCGTCGAGTGAAAAACTCAATGCAAACAAGCCACGAAAGAAGAAAGCACATAGGCCTATCATAAATCAAACAATGAAGTCACCAAGCATAATGCATGTATGCAGTCTAACAAGCTCTACCTCTATGGCCAATTACTAAGGTAAAATTGCCAACTTCACGCGTTGCTTATGTGATTCCTTGACATGATAATGGCATGATGGCGGAGGAGACCATTTGAGCAACTCCTATCCAAAAGACAGGACGTTGTTTTATGATAGAAAGAGGGATCAGCAGGAGATAAGAAATACCTACACAATCTCAAGAGCTTTGGAAGAGCTAGAGAGACGAAAGACAATGAGCACATCGGAAGAGTCTCTGGTACAGACCATACAGACGTCTCTGGATAACCAGCAGAGGTGACGCAACGACACTGCTGCTTCCTGCACACTCGCTGGCCTACATAATAAACAACATGTTTACAAAACTTGCATAGCTCTGTGCCATAAATCATGAGAGCAATTGACGCTGTTCTGAACTGAACATCCTGGCTGCGTGATGAAACTATAGAGTAAGCGGTTATACAACCGGGTGTCATCAACCAGCTGTTAACACTGAAACAGTTTTCTTAATTTGGGCGCTAAATTGTACGACGCTATAGCGCTGGTGACATCACTGTGCCACGACTCAGCAGGCTCTATAAATCATCTTTATTAGCCTGAATGTCTCAATACTTCGATTAAGCAGTTATTGCTTGCAATTAGTGACAAAAGCAAAAAATACAGGAAATGGTGATCGTCTATAAACACACTGCTGATCTCCCTATACATCTATAAATATTAGTGTAACTAGTGCAAACTAAACTTCTCACAAAAATAGCAATATTTTTGAACATTATTTTAACAACCTACATTTCAAAAAATGTTTGAATAGAAAGGAAAAGATAAACAGTTGAGGACTGTAACTGTGAAGAAGCAGATATTTGCATTGAAATCTACTATCCTTTCTAGAGAAACCACCCCAAGCTCTAACCGTAGTCATGTGACCAACTGGGAAATGAGCGCGAGTAACGCAAGCCACAGCGCAGTTTGCGAAAGCACTCTATGCCATCTGGACAGCTCTGTCTAAGAGCACTGCCAGTGGGCCACTACACTAGAAAACAAAAATGGACCATACCGCCGCTGGTCGGTTAATAGATCAATGGGTCGATGATCGCTCGCCATTTTTATTTATGAGCTTAAATGAAAAGGTTGACTTTTTGTTTGCAAAAGGAAACAGCGCAAACGGTGACATGACGTTATTACAACAGCAAACAACTTGGTGCATGACATTCATAATCAGAATAGCTCATGTTCATCATAAAGCCGAAATTTTTAGAAGTTCTTGAATGTGAGATCTTTTCATTTAATTGGCCAGCAAGGAAGATGCTGGCTGGCAGAGACTAGAGTGTACCTTGTAGTAATAGTACATACACATTTTATTTAGGTTGAAATAGAAATACAACTAGATAAGATGCCTCACTCACAGCGAGTAGTTAGTCACGCACTGCGGAAGATTACACCTCACGCTAAACCCGGTGCCCCCGGCACCCTTGAGCCTCAGTCCTTCCAACAGCTTGTCTGAGCAGCCTGTCAAAACATGCGATGTATGCATAGATGTATGCATAGATGTGAGTATAGTGAGTCATAGAGATTTAAGGGCTCGCTTCAGCAAAAAACAGCAGACCATGTGCTAGTAATTTCATTGTGTGTCTATTGTTTATGATAGGAATAATCTACAGATTCACCAAAATAATTTGGAACAAAAAAACATTAAACTGATAGATCTTATGTAGTTTGGTAAGTTTTATGACTAGACACCGATTACACTTTGGAGTTATGTTTTTCCAAGGAGACTAAACATTAAATTTAACTACAAAGATGATGCAATACTAAGAAGGGATGCGCTTAAAAAACCCACAACAAAATGCCTTCTCATTTATTGCATTAAAAAACTGTGACACTAACGAGAACTATCCAAAAAACCTTTCACTCCATCCATGATATAAAAACATCAACGAGCAATACGAAGGTAGTGTTACTATACCATGTACATATAAAGAATGAAGCATACATGTATATCAATATCCCGACATGTATACAACATATATGTAACAGAAGCACAGATACATCGCCTATACCCCGACCATATTATGATAGAACTAACTCTGCTCAAAACTGATGCTACCATACAGCTGATGCTTAACTGAAATGCTTACAAATTTCAAGGTTGGCCACACAATAACCTCTAAATAGCATTCCAAGCGTGCTTTTTCACTAGTTTCTCTGGAATGTTTTACTCAATCTTTTTAATTTCTTTTTTGATCTACTGCCAGAACTTACTCCTATTTTTAACCATGTTTATTATTTACCGCCGCCATAAGAGTCTTAGTAGTTAGTACGGACATGACTCAATAGAATCAACTAATTGCAATCGTTTTCCAGCTATAATTACAAAAAAGCTGGCTTACTTGAAATAAGTATAAAAAAACTACAACGAAACATAAAAAATTCAATTGTTTTTCCAATGGCAAAGGTACGTATTGTAAAAAATGGGCAGGAGTTGCTACAGACTGACGGTTAAACAAATGAGGGAATGAGTAGAAGACATTAGCAAACAGCTGTTCACCTTCGCCTGCTGGAAACTCATACACCAGCAAGTCTCCTCTCATCAGCAAGATGGCCAGCTGGTTGTAGGAGAAGGAGATGCAAGCCACACAGGAGGACAACTCGATAGAGTAGGCGCACATGGGAGGAGGCACGACCATTGAAGAGAAGGGAGTCACATAAAGTTTATCTGCAAACCGGAAGATTATAGTGAATGACTCGTTTATCTAAGAAATGGTTAAAGAGGTCATAGCTACGCCAGAAATGACAGAAATAGAGGATTAACCATAAGCTTGCGCATAGACGAAGAGTCATAATATGTGTTCAAGCGTACAGTCACTGGTTATATTTGTCAAAACATGCCTTCCGTTAGGCTTCCTCAATGTTGATTGATTGTATATGAGCAAAGTTGAAATAAGAAAAATAGTTCCTAGTGCATGGATGAATAATACCAACAAACCCTAGTGATTGCTGATCTGGTTGGAGCCTAGCACGATTGTTACTTGTGGTACAAATCATGTCGGGACTAGCATGCGGGTCTCTAAAAACACTGCCACTCACCCTATCTTACTGGTCATGCCTTATATAACTAATGGTACAAAGTTAATGTGTTGTTTATATAACTACAGGTGTTAAGCAAATTAGTTTTATAACTTACAAGCAATGTGATTGGTTAAAGACATCTGTCTAAAATATTCTGTTCTCTATCCGTTAAGGCCTAAAGAAATAGGTCAACTACAGGATTACATCGCATACTCACTGCCATCTATAACAACAGTCTCATGGTGTGAGCCAGTCTGAGAGTTGCTGGTCGTAGTCCAGTTAATGTAGTACTTGCTGAGCGCACCATTTGCGCAGAGTATATATAATATGGAGGCATCGAGAATGTCCCACATCACATAAACTGGAAGCTCTTCTGTCTCTGTAAACTCAAGGCTCTGTTTCAGGTACCAGTGATAGTTGCTCATCGTCCAGAGTTGCACTGAAGTACAGCGATACACTAAAATTCTGAGTTGAAGGACACCACAGACAACATAACTTTGGGTGATTTAAGCAGAAACAAATATAAATCATAAACAAGAAAAAAACTACTGATTTTCAATGATCAAATTAGTTTTTCCCAAGTGGTGAGAGGATATCCTGAATTGAACATTTTTGGCTGAATTGAGCAAATCACCAAAAAAACTCATATCAAACATCTAAAGCAAAAGTTAAAACTTAGTGATAAGGAGAAATCTAACACCTGCGTACCGTAGGATTTTGGAGTGCTCATGTTTTCCATCCACACACACAGGATGTTAGACTCATTGTTCCAGGAGACCTCCCTGACCTGTGACAGAATTGTATAAAACAACAAATAGATAAGCATGCCGATGGTGTGAATAAATCACTTTTTTGCAGCATCATACAGATGTCAAGAATTTAATGTCAATGCTGCAGCCTTAGGGATGAATGATCAAGTTAATTTACAAGAACTGAAGGAAGAGGCTTTAGCATATCCTCATGAGATGAGTGCCAACAAACCCTACCTATCTCAAAAATAACAGATGCTATCTGTCACTCAGCAAAAACCTTCTATATGGTAAGCGGACAACTTTCACAAACAAATAACACTTTGTATTATGTGTAAATGCTACTACTATGCAGCTTGATAGCGATGTGGCTTCTTACAACTTTTAAAATTAACATTACTACTTTTTAGTACACAAAACCTTTTCCATGTCTCCAATCTTACAAATTGTGAGTAACGATTTACAGTACTCTTCAAAAGCATGACTAAATCAAAATGTTTACAAATGCAATAAATGGGCTTGGTTAAAACCATTTCTCTGATTGATTTTTTTAGACCAAGGTAGACTGGGTATTGCTAAGAGCAATGATATACAGCCCCCCAAGGATAGGCGACGGGCATCATATGGGCGAGGTTTAATGATCGAGCTCTGTTGGGATGAACCCGAACACGGCACCCTAACACGGCACCCGAACAAACAAATATGCTGAATAAAGCCCCCTGTAAATTTACAAATATTATGAACTATAGTGGTTATTTTACTGATCTGTTGAATTCATTTTGTTGTCAAATAAATATAGTATCCCAATATCGTCACCGTTATGATCAGCCAGTTGCCATTCACAAGCATTCGTGATATTAATAGTCACAATCGTAAAATAGCCCAAATTCGGTTTTATATTTAGATTTTAAGTATGAAAACTACACTGCACAGCTTTGCCTTCTGTCCCATCTTATTGGCCAGGTAAAACAATGTGACAACGATGAAAGACTTTGTCATTTTATATTAGGGGTGGCAAAATATTAATCAAAAACTAGGAAAAAATGGCCGTTGTTCGGGTAATTTTGGGTAAATTATATTCAATTTTAAGCATATACAACGACCTTTACCAATTTTAAAATTAGCAAAAGTAGGTAATTTGAAATGTTTTATTTTGCATGGATCCATTATTTTGGTTAGGTATTACCCCTACATTGTAGAAATTCAAGGTTTGCTATCGTGAACCGCGGGGTCTACTGACTTAGCCTTGAATGAGCTAATGAAACGATAACAGCGAGTCATGTTTTCCAAAACCTAACAAGGCAACGCGACCGCCCCGCGAGAGTTGTGTTAGCTCCGAAACCCAGGCTAGCACAATCCTAACAGAGAACGATCATTAAACCCCACCCATTTGATAGCGGTCACCTATCCTTGGGGGGCTGTATATCATTGCTAAGAGTAATGCTTATGTCAAAGTTCTCTTCGACAAAACAACTTCATGAATAAATAGCCACGAAGATAAAGCAAAATTTCATCGGAGTACTCAGATCTCCAAGAGACGTCTATATCTGGAACAGGCCAGTCCCGAATTTTCACCCTACTATCTGTAGTTGAATTTTAGTACTCATCTGGTGAAACTATATTAATCACATTGAACTAGAAAAGAACTGAGCAATTGTTATGGTTATGTATAAAATGTCAGAGAATTCTCTTACCCTTTATAAGATTTGCCATGAACTTTTCACGACGTTTTTTAAAATAGTTTTGAACATCTCTTCCTTGTCAACACCAATGCTACGAGAAATAAACTACTCCGACTTGATGCCTAGGCAGTATTGTGCTTTAGGTAAATGTTTTATTAGGGAAATAATACTCAAGGATGTGGTATGGGTCATCATAAAAAGGCAGATCACATAGGTTAACCCATCCAGACAAAGCAAAGCTAACCTTGGTGGTATTAATAGAGAAAGGAAGCGTAAACTCGCCATGCCTCAGGCCATTTCTTTCAAAAAAGATTATGTCATGCTTGTTCTTGTGGGTCTGCGCGCTGGCTATGAGGTTACCAGATGGCCTATAAAACAGCAAAATTTAAAATGAGAAGTTATCAGCTCAACAACATCCAATTACTATTTGGATGAATATTAAAACAGCTAGTGTGGAAGCTAAAACGTGCCGAGTACATCTGAATTCAATCAAATACCCTCACCATTTTTTGCTCAAACATATTATTAACTGTTGCACACAATGGCTTGCTCGAGAAGGGATCAACATAGCTAACAAACCATGATGGGTATGAGTTTGCATTTTTGAATAGTGAGAAGGTGGAAGAACTTTCTCTGGATGTATCAGTAAGCACTTTTATTAACGAATTAATCCTAGCAAAGCATGACGGAGCACAGCAAAAACAGCTCATATTCAGTGACACCTAGTAATTGGCTATTCTAAGAATAAAACCAAGATTCCTTAAACTTGTACCCACCTCCAATCTAGACTGTGTTCTAATCCAGTGAGCAATTCAGATGTAGAGTGCAAGATGCCCTCTCTTGTCCACACTCGAATCTTTCTTACACCTAGAGCTGAGTCTATGGCTGAGATAGCAAAATATCGCCCATCGCCAATCCACCTATTTTTCACACGAGAAACAATATTGGAGAAAATACCAAAATGCAAAAAAGCATAAAAAGTGACATGATTCTGCAAGAAAAATATACAAAAGATGTGCAAAATGCAGGCTGCTGTAAGTACAAAAGGAATATTAGCTGATTTGAGAAGCCAGCAACTTCAGGGACATCCAGCTTATTCCCAAAGTAAAACACACACGTATCTGGTAGGAAAGCAAAACAAGACGCATATTTCTTTGACAGTGAAATATTTTGGAATGTCATACAAGCTGCAACAAAAGAAGCGCTTCTTAGGTATAAACAATATATAACAAAATAGTCAACAAAAGATAAGCAATAAAATACTGGTGTGAAACAATGTATGATACAAGAGTAAGAGCGGAAAACTCTAAATTGGACTGATGAATGGGAACTAACTGCACATCAACATCACACTTAAATAAATTAAAACAATGTCCAATCATTACTATTTGCAAAAACATTTTAAATTTGATTATATAAAAAATGTATGAGAAACATTTGCAAATATGCATGTTCCTGCAAAGATAGTGCCTTGAGTTCTTTATATTCTGTCTTAAGAAGTTGTTTACAAAGGTGTGGCGCCTAAGCGAGGCAGAATAGCTCTGCATGCCAACCTGGTTTATTTTACTGCACAGATTCACCTGGTGATTACTATTGTCAACAGGGTAACAAAAGTCAAAAGAAGCCCATATATTAGTATTTAACAACCTCAACACATATCATTTACATCAACACCAAAAAAATTACAAAAGGGCATTAATCAGTTTTGCATTTAATTAGTTTTGCATTAACTTCCTGGAATTGTGAGTGCCAACAGTGAACAAACTACAAATATTTTTTAACCAAGTCTGTATTAACCACGTCGAGCTGATTAGCGTAGTGATATTCACCTCAACTACAATTGTTTATCTTTGGTATATAACACTACTCTTGAGATCTTTTCATATGTATGGTTGTGAGAACAGATCTTTTTAACAACTGATATGCTAACTAATTATTTACCGCAAAACCTCTAATTGAACGCCACCTCTATTTGAATGCCACCTCTATTTGACCGCCACAATGAGAGAAGAGTTGAAAAATAGAGCGCCACCCTCCATTTGAACGCCACTTCCATTTGACCGCCACCTCCATTTGACCGCCACCTCCATTTGACCGCCACCTCCATTTGACCGCCACTTTGACAATCTTTGATCTTTATCAAGTAATACGTAAATATCAAGTGACCAATAGAAGTGTCCACAAAATCGTATTAATAATGAATCATTTACATTAATAACAATCAATTCTCTTATTGTTCAACTACAAAGCTTTTTGTTTTTGTTTTCGCTAAAACTTTAAAAGCAACACCATAGAAATAATTAATAACTGTCTAATGCTAATAGTAGTCCTTTGTTTAACACGGTCTTGATACATTGAAGAACACGTATATAAAAAACAGTTTACATTTACGATGGCATATGAACGACTATTTTTAGGGCAAAGGTTACGTTTAGCGAGCAAAACTTTTACGCGTTGCATCTGTGCTAAATGCAACGCGTAAAAGTTTTACTCTGCCAAAAAATTGTTTGAACGCTAATATCGACTAGTTCAGCAGTGCAGGAGAGTTGAGGTTAGAAAACATTGTGAAAGGCATTAGACAACCAAAAGATGTTCGTTCCATCGAAAGCAACAATCAGAACGCAGCTATCCGTGCAAACGATACAAATATTTTTGTTTTAAAAACATTAATATTTGTTTCTGCATGTAATACAAGTATGATTCATCTATGTCACTTGTTCATGAATATATATATTTGCAGCATTTGATAGATTATCATTATATAACTTATAAATTTGCAGATTTATAGCATATTATTTGATGGCATAATTGCGATAATCTGATCTTACAATGGATCGACCTGCGTAACTTCTCTTCTATTGCACATAAAAATCTAGTTTTGGCTGCAAAATGTAGCAAACATATTAATGAGTGTAATGAGCTTTTATGCAGCATTGGCAAGTATAGATATAAAATAAAAATGACTTCAAATTTAGAATGAAATAAAAATTGAAAGCTCCAACAAACTGCAAAGCAGGACAAAGGCTATAATATTATCGGAGATTAATTGCAAGCAATATATATTAACTGGTTAAGATATTTCTCAGTTTTTCAATGCATGTTTATTAAAAGATTTTTGACAAGTCGGAGGTAAGTTCGCAGATTTATTGCATCTAAAATTGTTTAATAATCGCTCCACCGGAAAAAAGAGGGCAAAATATAGGCAATATTTGCTTCGCCCGTAACAGGGTTAAATTGATCTTCCCAAAATTCTGACGAACCATTTGAAAAATACAACGCCAGCCTCTAATTGAATGTCACCTCCAATTGACCGCCACTATCAAAGAAGGGTTGAAAAATAGAGTACCAAGGCTCAATTAGAGGTTTTACGGTATGTATCTTAAAGCGAAAATAGGGTAGTTCATGCCCGTTAACCAGGGAGATCTTACCTAATCCTAGCTTTTTCGTCATCAGTGGGCCGAACTTCCACCTGTACAGCTTCCTTTTTGGTAGCAGCATGCTTACCTTCGGAACCATGAAATTGCGTTTCCTTTTTACCCCAACCAACAGTGATTAACTCGGCTGCATAACATAACAAGTAAAATGAGTTACATCCACAGTGCATTATTGTACAATAATGTAATGTGCAAATTGTACAATAGTGACTTCGTTTTACAGCTGTGATGTGTGCTAACAACCACGCAAAAAATTTCTCAATATTATGTATTTCGCTACAATGGCCCTAATAACAAAAAATAAAACAAAATGATGACATAGATATCATCATATTGTAAGACAAAAAAATTATATTTATGACACCGAAATCTCCCGCAATTTCCTGAGTTTCTCAATATTGTAAATGACCTATATTATAACCCGGCATAAACCTGGTTCGAGAATTGGCTTTTGACACAACGAATCTACTATATAAACATGAAATCGCAAAATCTACTAAAGCTCATTGGCTTTCCACTGATATACATACACGCTTACAGTTTTAACTTAGCGGTAGGTCAGGGGCCACAACTCTTACAGCTGTTCAATGAGTGTTAATTGATACATAAACAATACATCAAATGAACATGGAAACAAGAATAATATCAAATGAGTCTCTTGCTAGCGCTTGAAAAATTCCAACATGTAAAGTAACTTGCAGTACTTTTTAGTTTACTTCTTTAATAACCTACTCTCCTTTGACTTCAGCTTAATTAAATATATATAGCTATTAAACAGTATGTATTTATATAAAAATTATACCTCTATTAGTTGTTGAGTAGGAGATGCAGCTGAGACAGCCAACAAGACACAAAAAAATCCCCATATCATTACAAGACCAAGCATACCAGACAGTTAGTAAGCAGACAGCTAGTAAAATCATTAAAATATGCCATACCTTCACCAAAGTTGTCGCTAGCAAATGGAAAATCGGTGAGTGGCTGGAATTCACTCCCATCGCATATGATGATATACACCTGAGTTTGCTCTGTGTTAACTGTTTGTGAAAAGATGACCAGCAATTCTCCATCTGGGCTCCAGCTCATTGCTGATATACCCTCGGCAATGCTTCCAACAAGCTCCACCTGTTTGCAACATACAAACGGATAGGGCGCTGCATACATTATAGGTGCATATCTTGTGTAACAGTAAAGTATCGTACACAAAATTTACCTGTTATTGTCTACAAATGAAAATGTAACAAGTTTATTAGAAAGCCACGCGTTTTTTATTCCAATCGTTACAATCCAAAAAGTCAAACAGTGAAAAACTGTCATGAAATATGCATGCGACCAAATATAAACAAATAATTTTTAATTCAGTGCACAATTTTCAAATATGTGTGATTTTATATGGACTTTATTGGGATCAACCACATTCAATAAGGATGTTTAATGGATACAAGCCCAGAAAAAAGAACATTAAAAAAAGGAAACAGCAATGACATTAAAATATCTTTGAAGCGTGGAATAAGTTTGATTACTGTTTAGAAGCAAGTCAGTTAGAGAGTAAATACAAAGGTAATTATAACATGTAGAGGAAATAGTAAATACAAAGGTAACTATAACATGTAGAGGAAATAGTAAATACAAAGGTAACTATAACATGTAGAGGAGATAGTAAATACAAAGGTAATTATAACATGTAGAGGAAATAGTAAATACAAAGGTAATTATAACATGTAGAGGAAATAGTAAATACAAAGGTAATTATAACATGTAGAGGAAATAGTAAATACAAAGGTAATTATAACATGTAGAGGAAATAGTAAATACAAAGGTAATTATAACATGTAGAGGAAATAGTAAATACAAAGGTAATTATAACATGTAGAGGAAATAGAATTAGCAAATGGCCTGACATTTGAAGTACGTAATATATAATTGTCTCTTAGAGGATTTTAACTATTCGTAGGATTGAATGACTCTGTAATGAAGTTGGACATTGTTTGTGATGAATCTTGTACCCAATAACACAAGTCAAACGCTTTGTTAAAACAGGAAAAGTAAACAAATTTTGGAAGTTACCCAGTTTACTAATTGAAATAAGATATGATAGCATCAGTGTACATCGGCTATTATTCTAAATAGACATTTCCCCAAAGCAAAAATTTTGCTTAGGGGAAATAATCTGGGACATTATTATAGCTATGTATACCATACCATATATTAAATGGCAAAAATAGACTAATAATAAGACTTACTGTCGTAGTATTTAGAATTGGTCAACAAGGTTGTAAAATATTAACAGCCTTGATTTTTTGCGGTGTATTCTATATGACAGCCCCAACTGATAATATCATTGATTACCATGCCCAATAATTTAGTTTTACCGCGTTTTCGTAACAGATGTCCATAAAATTTTACATTGAATTTCATATTATTGTAAAGTAGAAATTAATTGACACTTTGTTTGATTTACATCAACTATATATTAACTGAAGATCAGTGTGACAGTTAAGCTCTACGTGTAGCCATGTAAGATACTCATTGCTAGTAACAAACAGTATCATTTGCTTAGCAAAGCTATTAGATCTGATTGGCAACTTTAAAAGATCATATACAAAACTTGTCATTAAATGTTTTTACTAGTTGCGCCCTATTTTTTAAAAATAAAACCAGGATCTTTAAAGCGTTATGCTCATTACCAATCTTCTGAAGCTTTTTTTTAAAGTCAATGATGATTAACACAACCAAACGACATGAATAAAATCTAAAGCTGTGAAAGCCAATGATTTATTGTTCAACTTAGCCTTTTGACACTTGAAAACAGTCTTGTAAATGACGTCAGTACAACGTGAACCTTTTCTAAAATCTGTTTGAGAATCAGCTAGACTATTAATTGACAAAGAATGTTTGTGGATATGTGAATTGATATCTCATGAGCTTTGAAATTGAAATAGGCAGAAAATCTGATGGATAGCTGGTTATCTCTCACTTAACGTTGGGCATGATTCCGACAAATTTCCAGCAACCTGAAAATGCTCCTTCACACAAATGTTTGTTAAA
Source organism: Watersipora subatra (assembly GCF_963576615.1). Taxonomy (NCBI): domain Eukaryota; kingdom Metazoa; phylum Bryozoa; class Gymnolaemata; order Cheilostomatida; family Watersiporidae; genus Watersipora; species Watersipora subatra. The sequence goes on along the minus strand of NC_088710.1, from coordinate 52,101,617 downwards.
ATTTCCAAAATGAATGGAAGTGTTAGTTCTAACATTTTGACAGAAATGCCATCAAAACTTGGTGGTTTGTGATCAGAAATAGAAGTTATAGAACTGAAGTATTTTACGACCTGGTCGGGAGTGAACTTTGGAAAATCAAGTGCTTTCTTATTACCTTCATAAAAATGTGATAAAAAAATTGTGAATGCTATTTGATGAGTCACATCATGTGCTAACATCGTTGGTTAGTTTGTCAGCTACAGACTCAGTTTATTTAGCTCTTCAGGTGGTAGACAAGTTACCACTAGAGTTTGCATGACTTGTTTCAACATTTAAAATCATCCAAAGTTTATTTTGGGTCGCCTGGACTTGAATTCCTTATTAAAGATTCAAAACATCTTTTTTAAAGGTTCGTGACATAGTTACATTGAATTTTGAAGCGTTTACAATGAACTTATCTTTTTTTAATATCCTCATAGTTTTAGCTCCTGTTGAGCCTCTCTATCCAACCAATCTGGTAACCGTTGTGATTTAAAGTATCTACAAATTACTTTTGTTAATTTTGAAACCAATGAAGATAATAAGCTGATAAAATTTTTTCTATAATTTTGTGAGATGATTCCTGCAAAATCAAATGCTGCCAGTTTACATTTGAAAATATGAAAGCAAGTTTTTTGGCAGAAAACCGGAGAGGTCATTCATTAAGAGTCCTTTTGGATTCCATACATGAACCCGTTAATAATCTAATAAATAAATGATTTATTCATAAACATTTTAATAACCTTTAAGAGGTTACGTGAGCAGCTGTTATGGCGTGTCGCTGCTTAAATAATATCAGCTCACAAAAAATCCCATATAGGTACAAATGTATTTCTACTGCCATAGCTACTAGCATTTCAGTTACACCGACTGCCATTAATTTTGCAAACCAATTCTTTAAAATATTACATTTTTCCCGAGACGAAATAGTTGCAATATAGACATGAATTGCCACCAACCTATAAGTAGTAAATACTTCTGCATTGAGTCTCTGATATTGTAATCAGGTTAAGCTTACAAAATCCAAAGCAATCTACACCGCGAGTGTTTGGATAGCACACTCATTTACACATCTACAGACCTACTAAACGTAAACATCGTACCATGAGTAGGGGGTCAACGCATTCCCTTCGATGATAAGACGTGGGCGACGCATATGGAATGTTTGTATGTAATTTAATATTTAGATTTTTAATGTATTTATTATTTAAATGGTCTGTTTCTTCATTTGTTAGCTAATCTTTGATTTAATAACTTGATATTAAAGTCTCCAATATCAATAGACTTGACAGATCGATTCACCTTGAGATAAATATCTTTCAAATTCTTGTTCTAATTGACGGAAGAGCTTTGTGGTCTATAAACAAAGAAACCTAAGAATGGTTTTGAACCATGGAATATAATCTTATGAAATGTTTATTCAGTATTGTGGCAAGAAATGGCTGTGATTATTGCAGCAATACAGGAGTTGTGTATTTCATACAGCAAGCCTTCCCATTATTACTTTTTCTATCTTTACGAATCATTTTATAGCCGAGCTACTTATAAAAAGCGCTATAGTTTTTCCCAAAAAATGTCTCAGACATAAATACAGAAAGGTTTGAATTTGTGATCATACATAATTTACCTCAGAGGTTGAACCCAGCACATTCAAATGTTCAACATTAAACATGCAAAAATAATTTTACAGAGCTTCAGCCTGTCATAAATTATGAAATGATGACAAGTTGATACCTAAAGATATGACACGCTCACAAGATGTTGAGTTTGAAGTTTGACCTTGAAAGCTAGAAGTCTTCTGTTATCTTTAAATATGCATTCAACAGAAGCTTTCTTATCGATAACTAGAATGTCCTGTAAAATCTCAGTTTCTTCTGCTTCAGTAGAACACATTTCACTATGACAGTATACTTTAAGGACCTCCTCGAATGGATAGTCTGGGTGAGGCCTCATCAATGAGAGTCTTATCCCATCAGTCACTGATATTTTTATTACTTATCTACATTTCAATTGCGCCATGATGCAGGAAGTAGCGGCTCTATAACTATCTTTATTAACAAGTTTGATGATGGTAGAACCAAAAAGTGCACTGATAGCTTTTTTTCACTTTATTTTGACTTGTTGGGAAAATCTGAACTTGGTTTAAACCTTTGACTGCCGCATTACTTATGGTGCAATGTTCCTCAGCGACGCATTTTTTAACTCAAAAACATGTCATTTTGTTTTGGTTCTTTGTTATTACTAGTTCTCGCTAATCCAGCAATCTAACGATCTATCATTAGAACCCCCTTCCACTACATATGATGAATAGTACCTGACTTAAGTGACCACCGAACCAAATGATGCCGAATACAAAAAATGTGTTTCTTGAAATCAAAAACAACTGTCTTGGCTCTAGTTATCTTGTATAAATACTAGCCATTTTATTTTTTTATTAGAAGTGTTATGATAACATGAAACCAGTTTGAAAAAAAGAGAAAAAATTAAAGCAGAGTTATATAATTCAGTATAAATATAAAACAAACCTGGAAGTTGAGCTCAGGAAAAACGTAAGATTAATCAACTGATACATTTGTATCATACAAAATATAATTATCGATAGTAGAAACCTTCTAAAACGAATGACTGGGAATGCTTCACTAAAAAGATTTTGAATTCAAACCAATAGACATAACAACATTAGACAGAAAACACCATATAAAACGTAAATCTTGTTTAAAGGAACGAAAGGTTTCAGATCATTGACTTGTCAAAAACATCGTTTTTTCTATTAATGAGATCCACAATTAACAAATATTACATTTCCTTTTAATATTTTATAGTTGTATCGAGGTTTATAGTGTGATGGAACTCGGGTTAAAGGAGCTATTATGAAGATTTGAAAGTTTAGATAAATAGAAATAATTTGGAAAATGGCAAAAAAATGTGTATTATTTTGTCGTTATCCATTTCTTTTACCACTATTAATGAAATACTCGCACAAACTGTTTAAAACTGCTTCATAGGAAATCTAAATAGGTTTCCACTGTGAATATATCGGAGTTGTAGATATTCTTGAGAACATATGCTCATTTACCAATTGTTAAGTTTCATATATCTTAGCCACTGCAGATTGGCAGAAGTGCGAAAATGGCACCCAGAGGGTTAATGGATATAACATAACTGTAACATAAAGAGTAAAGAAAATCATATCTTTAGGGGAGTCTACATAAATTGAAATTACCAGAACATTCTCATTTATTTTTATAAAAGCAGATGTATATGAAATTGAAAACATTTAAGTTAAAAGCTTGCTTTCAGAAGTTAAATTAATTAGGGATACTTGCTAGGGTATAAAACTGAATAATTGTAAATGTCAAAAACACTCAAATATCTATTGTATTTCAGAAAACACTTGGAGCAAAAATAATGTGTTGCTAGTACAATGCTTAGGTACTTAATTATATTTATGATTTGTTTCAAAACACAAATATATGTATTTATAGCGTAAGCTCTCATGTGCATATAAAATGTTGGAGTTGTCTGCCCAAAGAGAAACAACGATTTTGAAATATAAGCTAATGTATAATGTACACAAATGCAACTTGAATGAATGCTAGAATATTACAAGCAAGGTACTACTATCTCATGACTATTCACATATCTCAATGAAAAACTAGTTCCAGCCATTTTACATAACTGAAGGTAGTTTGTGTTAGTCTAATAACTAACATTGACCACTAGTTGTCGCATGCATGCGGAGTGAAAAATTGATGCAATCGTGGTGATGCTGCACTTTGCTACACAATAAGAGCTAGCCTGGTGAATATAGTTTAAAATTTCGCTGAGAGTGAATTGAGAAATTACTTACACATCTGATAAAAAATAATTATATATTCTAAAGGCTGCAAGATGCAACTCTACATCTTCTACACTGGAAGATGGAGAGTTGAAAACAAGCAAAATGTACCTCTGTGCTAGATGACGAGGATAAGATGTCTCCACTAGACAGGGCAATACACAAAGACATGTCATCAAGTCTATAGTGCAGACCAACTATGTGATCATCGAGTTGGAGCAGCTTTGTTGATCTCAAGTCGAGCTCTCTAATAACCTATAGGATTATTACATGTTAACATAAGGTGCTAAGATCAGATCCTTTCTCGCTAGTCAATACAAACCAGTTAAAATATTCGGCTAAGGGGATATAGATATATATATGTATATATACAGTAGATAGAAGCTGACTTATTTCAGAATATCACAATTTTATAATGTATAAAATTTTAATATTAAAAGCTACAAAAATGAGCATTTAAGATTAACTGACCGCACAAATTTTTATTGCATTAAACAGCAGAAAATAACATTACGGACTAAGGTACCAGTAATATTTTTGTGGAATTCCAAGCAAATATCAGATTTTATCAACATTTTAAATTCATAAAAATGGGCAGGAAGATTCACAATCTGTGCAAAATATCGCCCGAAAACGACTGAAACACTACATACATTATTCATATTAAGATCGCTTATTTTTTGAACTAGATTATCTAAAAACTGTTCATTCAAAACCATCTTTTGTAATAGCAAAGCATGCATTAGTAAGTTTTAAACATGAGTTCCGGAAATAGCTAAATCCTTTGAACAGGTTTAATTTTTTATTTGTGTGGAGAAATAATTTTTTGGTAGTGCACTCCACAAGATGCATGCACAAGCTGATTGGTGTAATTCTATAACCACCGCTAAAAAGGTAATAAGGCACATATAAACGCGCCGCAGGCTGATGGTATTGGTGAAATATGCTTCGACCTCGCGTCATGATTATCTGCTATGCTGGACAACCATAACAACGTTACATGTCAACTAGATGGGGGAACATTGAGTGCTTAAAAAAACATTAAGAAAATTAAGGAAAACAGAAGTGTTTTTGTCTCGTGTTCATGCATTGGCTGATCGTTGAGATTGATATCATAATTCATAAGTCTGTGTTTTGCCGAAAAACTGACTGCTTGCATCATGAGTTGTTTGTCTGCAAAACTGGCCTTTTGTTCTTCTAACATCAAATTACTACTGAAAAACGAAATATCATGGTTTTATTGGTATAAACAGATGCAATTTAAAGATTCTATAAGTTAACCTTTAGGGCATAAACAATGCAGATGAAAACTAAAGAAATGTGAGAATTTGAGATTTGTTAAAGGCATACCTGTTTATTCTCCATGTCGAAGACAGTGACTCCTCTCTCAGTAGCACAGTAGACATGCTCATTGTCACTGTCGATAGCCAGACAAGGACATTTCTTACACACGGAAGAAAATGTCTTACCATAATGCTGATAATCTACCACAGTGAGATTTCTCATGGTATGCTAGAGTTCCAGCCTAAAACAAATGGTTTGAGAGTAATGTTAACGTGTTGTTCCTTCTCAACACTTGGATATTGTACCATACCTACGACACCAAGCTTTCTGTTTACATGTACATGTTTACTATACCTAACTTTTTAATTCAAAACCCCTCTGAGTATGGCAAGAAATGCTAACAGAATAACACAACTCTAAGTTTGTGCATCGTCATAGCATAATCACATAGCATCCCTATATAACCGAGAAGTGGTAGAGCAATACTAACTGATGCTTATCAGTTTGTATGTGTGTTGTAAGGTTACTGACAGTACTGTATTTACCATATTTGGGTACACTGGACAGTTATTTGTGTATGCATAGACAGTTATTTGTGTACATTGGAACAGTTATTTGTGTATACTGGGACAGTTATTTGGGTACACTGGGATAAATATTTAGGTACATCGGGACAGTTATTTGGGTACACTGGAACAGATACTTGTGTACACAGAGACAGTTATTTGGGTACACTAACACAGTTAACTCTGACAAGTCATAAATTTATGTATATCTCTGAACGAATTGCAAAACACAAGCAACCAAATGTGAGACAACTTTATTTTTGTTACAAAAATAAGTAGAGGACAATAAGGACCTCCACTTCTCTGTAAGGTAATTGTAAAATTATTTGTATGAAATAAGTCGAGTCAGTGTTTCATAACTTCATCGCATTGTTAGAAAAGCACTAGCTAGAAAAACAATTGCCACTGATCAATATTTAGCTTCATTTAAATAATAAAGCAAATACCTTTTAGACGTATGTTGGTTATTATTGTTTTATACGCGATTATAAGGGATTTATAGTTGAGTCCTTTTATTATACAGCCACCATTATCAGGATACAATCAAGCAAGGGAAGAAGAAAAAGAATTGTGGGTAAAATATAAGTTGAATAATAATAAAGACGAGCAGACAACTCTAAAACATAATCCAACATTATCTAAACTACTATGATATAATAATATTTGAACAGTTATAGGGTGTCTTCAATTGCTATTTGCTTATCTTTGTCCCTCTTAACATCTAGATAGTGAACCACATAGAAGTCTCTTTCTATAAATGTAATAAAGTTTAATATCTGGTCTAGAATAGTCCACACAAACTAGAATTTTTAGCCACGTCAGTCAAATACTGGGAGAAGCATCTGCGGTTGTAACTGGCAGAACAATCAATAAAGTTTAATTTATGTAAAACCTCTTGACAATAATTAGTTGTTCTGAGCATTCAAGGCTTTAGCAAAAGAGTGTCTTCAACTTCTATATTCAGCAACTTCCAACAATTTTATTCTTTTCATATAGCATAAACTTAACGGAGAAGTATTATGAACCTTTCACACATAAGTATAGATCAGTGGTTCCCCACTACATTGGAGCCATGGACCCCTGAGCTCTTTATCTAAAAGTCATGGACCCCTTTATAAACATCATAATATATGGTGTTTATAACAATGCATTGTAAATTGGCGTACATTATAAATTAGAATAATATAAGAGTCAATAGATTTGACATGTTTCTATTTATTTACTTATATAAAGAAATGCTATACTAAATTGCTTTGACTGTTAATTTTTAGTAGTCAGTTTGTTAGTGGAATGAATTGTACTTCTTATTTTTCACCAAATTCTCAATCTTTGGGGAAATGGTTGACAAAGCGCATCGCATGTCGTCTTCAAGTCCCAGTCGTTTTCGTTGTTTCGATTTGAGAACAACCATGGAGGAGAAAGCGGACTCGCATAAGTATGTAGACACAAATGGGAGCAGAGTTCGAAGGGTGTGTTTGGCTGTCTGTGGATATGGATGAATCATGGAAGGCCAAAATTCTTCATGATTTAGTTTTATCTTCATAAACATCTTTGGTTATTTTACCGATCTGCTGGGTTCATTTTGTTGTCAAATAAATATAGTTGCCAAATATTGTCACAATTATGATCAGTCAGCTGCCATTAACAAGCATTCATGATATTAATAGACGCCATTGTGAAATGACCCAAATTGGGTTTTACATTTAGATTTTGAGTATAAAAACTAAACTGCACAGTTTTGCAGCTGTCCCATCTTATTGGCCAGGTCAAACAATGTGACAACAGCAAAATACTTTGTCATTTATATTATAGGTGGAAAAATATCAATTAAAAACTAGGGAAAAAAGGCTGTTGTTTGGGTGATTTCGAGTAAATCATATTTAAATTTAAGCATATACTAAGACCCCTACCAATCTAAAAATTGGTAAAAATAGGTAAATTGAAATGTCTCATTTTCCATGGATCTTAGTATATCGCTGAAATTGAAGAGGGAAAGAGAGAATTGCGTGTTTGCTGGTTACAGGTTTTGTTGTTTATACTACTAACAGAAAATCAGGTACTATCCAGCGGTTGAAGCACATAGATGATAAATGTCTAAACCCAAAAACCTAACAAAACAACGCGACCACCCCGCGAGAATTGCATTAGTCCCGAAACCCGGGCTAGCACAATCCCAACAGACTTCGATGATTAAACCCCGTCCATATGATAGCCGTCGCCTATCCTTTTAGGGTTTTATATCATTGATTCAACCACTATGACATAAATAGCTGTAAATATCTAGCTAGAAAAACCAATACTGGCACCAGCCTGTGGACCCCCTCAAAACCTCCTGTGGACCCCTAGGGGTCCATGGACCACCAGTTGGGAACCACTGGTATAGATGGACTAACCATGAGACCACGAAGATATACATTAAAACAAACCAAAAACAATGTGACAATGATATGGCATACTCTATGCGCAGGTATCACAAAGAATATGGTACTGCACGTGAAGTACTCAAGTGGCCAACATATATGCCTATACATGTTCAGTATTTGTGATGTTGAAAATGCAATATTTAACAAGCAACTAGACCTTTTTCACAAGTCTGTTTACGAATTACGACAGAGAATTGCAAAACTCATTGTATGCTGGCGCTTACTTATGTACCTGTCAGCATTTGAGTCACCTAATGACTGAACATTTTTAGGAAAAAAACTAAAATGTGTCTTTTTTCCTTGACGTGTTATGCACGCACTTTTGATTTTATATATTTTAGATATAAACAGGAGATAATAAAAGCAACTCAAAATGAGTGATAAGCAAATGGATACACAAATGTTCAACATCACTTTAAATGCTTGCAAATTGTTGATGTGAAAATGTGTATTCACAGTGAATGAGTTAATTGAATTATTTGTGCGAACACAGATTAATGAACATTAACAGAATTAATATAATTAAAGTTAATGTAAAGTATAACAGATTAACAGAACTACACGCCTGAGCAACCACAAAAAAGCGGAGATATGCCGAGGGTGCCATCTATTAACTGCCGGATGGTATAGGCCTAAACTAAAATATGAGATTACAAATGCAGTTTATGTGAAGCTCCACCTAGCCTAAACGCATGAGTGATAAAAGCTAACAAATTTGAAAGCTTGACAGGTTACATTGGCCTTCCATCATAAATGAATCGAAAATTTACAAAGCCCGAGTCAAAGAGCTAGAGCAAAAGGATTAACAAAATTATACAAATTGGGAATACACTAGTGTTTCTTGATAACGAGTTGATAATTTCTATCAACTTACACAATTAAGTTTGTCATCTCACTAATATCTAAAGACAAAAAACAAATCTACACTATATGAAATTGTGGCATGTGGAATAAACCACAGGTGTCCTTTAGCGGAGATATTGCCGAAGCCGAGACCGGGCCGTAGTCTACACACACAAAAAAACAACAAAGGTCTACGTAGTTATGAGCAAAAACAAAAGTATCCACCCAAATATCTCACCAATCCGATGAGCAGCACACACAAAAACTAAACCAATCAACTGAGCCACACATCATGTCAAAATATTCTAAGTTTCAAGTCATGTCTTGCTCAACTCACCTTATGGTTTGTCAAAACTTGTCCTAAAGTCCCTATTAATTTGAGACTGTCCAATATCTGTTTAAAAATGGTCGCCGCTAGCCTAGCCTAACGTCCTGATTCAACATCTTAGTAACTATCGGGGCATTGCTGAGTGCTCCCGATCCTTTTGAGTCCCTCTTAAGTTTTGTTTACAATAGTGTTAACCCGATTTTGATTGGTTTTTGCATGCTTAAGAGAGACTCAAAAGGATCGGGAGCACTCAGCAATGCCCCGATAGTTACTAAGATGTTAAATCAGGACGTTAAGCTAGGCTAGCGGCAACCATTTCTAAAACAGATATTGGACGGTCTCAAATTAATAGAGACTTTGGGACAAGTTTTGACAAACCATAAGGTGAGTTGTGCAAGACATCACTTGAAACTTGGAATATTTTGACATGATGGGTGGCTCAGTCGATTGGTTTAGTTTTTGTGTGTGCTGCTCATCGGATTGGTGAGATATTTGGGTGGATACTTTTGTTTTTGCTCATAACTACGTGGACCTTTGTTGTTTTTGTGTGTGTGTAGACTACGGCCCGGTCTCAGCTTCGGCAATATCCCCGCTAAAGGACACATGTGGAATAAACAGACTCAGACATCTGATAGATTCTAAACGGCATCCCACATTACACGAACAACCTCATGAAAACATTGTTTCTTAGTGGAGCTTATTATAAAAATATGTAACTAGTATAGATGTGACCACTGAGGAGTATTTAATTAGGTATGATATACTTGATTGGTTACATTTTATTTTAATTTTGTTTATTGAGGTCTTAATTTCACAATTAAAATCTAATGGATGGAGATATGCCATGAAGCAATAAATGATACGTTGATATATCCACCAAAGTAATAAAGTTTTTCTTTCTAAAATTCAACTAAATTTCTAGACATGATAAGGTCTCATTCATGCATGCCACCCATCTTTGAACAGGATTGACTGTAAATATTGCATGGAGTGAATAACAATTAAAATTTAAAAGTGTGATGAAATGCAAGCGTGCAAAAAAGGTTATAGCAGCTAATTAGCGATAAAGCAGTAATTGTATTTTATGTTACTTCATAAAGATTGGAAATAAACCTATTATTGCCACCAATGATATACAGCCCAAATTGGGGCTGTATATCATTGTTGCCACGCGTTTGTACAACTCGGCTCAAGTATAAGAGTTTAAAACTGAGTAGAATTCAAAAAGTTACATAAATTGAGTGAAGCAGAAGTAATTTCAAATGGAGTGATTTATTAAGCTACCAACAAAACTTGATGTAACCACAGTGTTGCATAATGCCAAAAAACTACAGGCGACAGAAGAAAAAGTGCACATTTGTAGCTTTCCGAAATACCCTCTCTATGACTTTTGTCCAGTTGTTAACAATAACTTTTTGTGGGTTACAAGATAAATAAGAGTGTTGTTGTCCAGCTATTAGTACGGCCTCGACCTGTGTACTTTACAACAACGGTGTAATTTGTAAAAAAAATAAAATGTGTAAAAATTTTGATTTTTTATTCATGTTGTAGTAATTTTTATTCTATAACAAAAACATATTCAATGTTTCGTAAATTTAGTATTGCTAAGCGCATTGCGATAATTTCCGATTTTCTGGGCCACTCCTAATAATTTTGAGATACTAGATACGTGTATATTTTTCCACAGCGGACTTGCTGATAATTTTGAAGATGGTGTGTATTATATAGTAGTGAGCTATGAAATTGATTTTTCTAAAGCATGGCTGATATCTTTGGTGCAATACGCAAAGTTAATCTATAAAAATAACTATCGATTCAAGCTAAGTTGTGCTGTGACAATCTGAGCAGGTTTTTTTAAATTTTACATAAATTGTGCGTGCCATGTATGTTGTTGTTATTATTGAATCAAAGTTTTTGGCAAATAATGGTTGGGTGTTGCATTACAGTACAACGGCTTTTTCGTTTCTTACTGATCTGTTTTATTTTAGTCGCGAGGAGGATTAACAGAAGATATGATTGGAGGTTAGTAATTCTGTATATTGGCGTATGTATTGCTTAAATTATGTTCGTATGATAGCATAACAGTCCCAACATCGACAACTCCGAACCTAGACAAGTCCCAATCTCGACAGAGGCTGGTCCGAATCTAGACAAAGGTTGGTCTGAATATCGACAATTTATGCTGTACAGTTACACCACCAATATCGCGGGAATAGAAGAAATTTTACACCCTCAAACTAAAAATAGCCTCCAGTTGTTATCTGATGAAGTATATAGGCCTAAGCTAAACGAGTTTTAAACTGATAGCATGCCTTTGCATAATCATCATCATTATCATAATGATGATACCGGAATTGTAACTGAACTGCTCAAGAGAGGAAATTGAGAAAATCAATGAGCACAAGAAAATAATAAGACTATAGACTGTAAGACTATAAACTTCCATAAATAAAATAATAATGCAAAAATATAATAATTATAATATTAATAAATTTACTGATTAGGCCTACTATGGTTAATAAGATTTGGACCAACCGCTGTCGAGATTGGACCAACCGTTGTCGATATACAAACTCGTCGAGCTTCAAACCAGTCGAGGTTCGGACTATAAACCGTATGATATTGTGCTATGTATATCTTTCTCTGAAAGGATTTCATCTGGCTGGGTTAGCCAGTGGAGATAAAATGGTTCAATTAAAGTAAAATAGAGGAGAAAAGTTGAAAAGGTTTGTAGATTCAAAACGTGAAAACTCGATTGAAAAATCAATTTTTCATTGCGTAAATGTTTACAGTCTGTCTTATGTTTTTGCGTCTAGTAAAATATTGAGAATTGGTTTGTGTGAGCCGATGAATAATTATGAACTTCAAGATCTTGAGATTGGATTTTACTCAAGGTGCGCGGGTCGTTCAACTCCTGTCTGCGTTCAAGGGTTTCCCAGTCTCTACCTACCTTTTTTTAAATACGACCTAGTTTGCTAAACCCATATGTCTATCTAAGAGCCTTGCGATTAATTTTCTCTAGGTCTTCAGCTAAGTATTTCAGATCTGGGTGGCGATGTCGACAGAAAAAATTCTATTAAGCATACTGTTTAACGAGGCAACAGAATTTGGTTGTTTTTTATACTTGATGGTATTATTGTTTGCTCTGGTACTTTATCTTTTTCTTTCGTACTCTGTCAGAGTACCAAGAGACATTCAGCATATTTGACAATAGAGGAGATCAAAAAGTCCATGTATGGCAGATTGGAGAAGTGCTCCGTGCCTGTGGTCAAAATCCAACTGAAGCTGAGTGGAAAAAATACATGGGAGAAGATCAAGGTTAGATGTGTGCTTATTTTATGTAATATTTGTTCAATCTGTGCGGGTTGTTACTACTAACAATGAAACTCAACTTTACATTTACTCTATTAATACATTTATTTTTGCTATCATTCATGACCTTTTACTAAAATTTCTCATCGAAGTCACTAAAAGGCCAGACAAACTGAACTTTAAAGCATAAATATTATTACAAAAATTATCGATGAAGAATACTTATAATTTGCAGAAGACAGAAGAGGGTGAATTTTAATTTGTTTTTCAATGCCACGTTAAGCCATTCTAAACTGCTGAATTTGCCAAGCAGGACTAAGGTATAAAACTTCGGGCTACTATGATAGTGATGACAACCTTCAAAGTTGTATCTTGTTATGCTTTCTAGAGAGAAGGATTAATTTCAATGAATTTCTGCCGGTCCTAAAAGAAGTTGCCAAGAATAGAGACACATCACAACCAGAAGATTTTATTGAGGGCTTCAAAGTGTTTGACAAAGAACAAAATGGGACAATCGGCACTGCTGAACTACGTCACTTACTGAGCACGCTCGGTTAGTTTTGTTACGACTATTTTTCTGGTGCTATTTAATAGCTTCTTGTAGCTCTGCCGATTTTTTATGGATATATTTTAATCGATTTTAACAGGTGAAAAAATGACAGAAGAAGAGTGTGAACAACTGTTTCAGGGACAGGAAGACTCTCAGGGCAATATCAACTATGAAGGTTAGTGGCTGGATAGATAAGCTAGGGCATATAGGCTTGTATGATAAGGTTGCCATAATCTTGATGTTTGCACTGCAATCAGATTACCAGTTGGTAGTCATGATGGCATATGGTGATTTTGTTATTGGCTGTTGATATCAGTTTGAGTATTCACTAACTTAATGAATAATTGGATGTTTTAAATAAGAGAATTAAAGTTGTTAGCATATTGCTTTCAATTTTTATTCCGTCATTTCTTGTTGCCTCTACTATTTGATGATATCATTGTGTTGCCAAATCTTATCTTTTAGATCGGTAATTTGCATTCTATTCCTCAATGTCAAACTAAGTGTATAAGCACTGTCTTTGTTTGAACTATTTTACGATTGTCTATTGCTTGAGTGGTTAACGTATGAAACCAAAATACAAGTCTCAGCTGTAGTACTATTAGGGAAAAAGTATCAATCGGTCAATAATGTGTGTAAATCAAGCGAAGTTTGGATATGTATGTCTGATGTTACTACAAGTAGTTTATTAGAAGACTACGGCAGACTGTTGGTGATCATTAGTAATAGCCAAAGATTTTCTTACATTGTTGGATATATTATTAATATATCTTGTATAACAGTATAATATATATTGATAAATTTCATATTGCTGTCTTAACAAGCTGTAGCATCATTGAGTAGATCCACAATCTTTAAATGATTCTTCAATTTGGCTTAATGCTTTTTAGACTTTGTTCATCATGTTCTTCATCAATAAGGTTTGCCAGTAGACTTTGTTATGTACACAGTGTGTTGTTTGCTTCACGCTTGTACCATTTACATTGTCTAAATTCATTAGCTCAGGCTTCGTTTGATTGCATTTGACAGCGGATGATAATTTTATTTCAAGAACCAGTCACCATTATTTTGTAAAAATGGCTTGAATCCAATAACTGCCTCCAAGGATGTAACAGTAATTTTATTTTTGAAATAGATTTGGCTTTATACCACATTGTTGCTTGTGCGCATATTTAAATGCATTTATGATTGTTTCTCATCTGCATATATGCTAAAATTAATCAAAGATAGCCTGAGCTGATGTCTGCCTTTTCTGCCCGTGTGCACGTATTGCTTGTAGATAATTGGATATACTTTTTTCTTTTGACTCCTTATATGATCTCAGTTCAGCTAACTGGTTGTTATCATGTTTTGCATGAATGTTTAGATGTTTTTGTTGAGCTTTGCTGTTCAATGTGTTACATACTTCACAACGATCAAGGATCTATTTAAAATGCCATTCAGGTAAACATACCTCGACGAGTGAACTTATCATTTGTTTACTCCAATAATTTAGTTTTTTAGCATTATAGACCATCCTTAGCATGCTTTGATCTTTATCAAATCCTAGCATCGCCTCACTGTTGCACCCCATTTCAAACCATGAATCAACAACTCAATAGTGTGCCTTTTTAAAAGCCTTTAGTTAGCTGTGCTTAATGTTAACAATAGAGCTTTTTCGTAAATGGTTCGCGTTAAATGTATACAGTATACCACATGTATATATTTTCTAGATTTAGTGCAGAGAGTGGTATACGGAGGAGAAAAGTGACACTATTTCATTACCCCTATTCTATACTCCACAATCTCAGAAGACATTCACCAGATTTACTTACTAACCCACATCTTGCATTGAGTTTCCATAGAACTAGTTACATTGGTAGCGGCTTGATGTAGTCAGGGCTTTATTTGATCTTTGCACATATACCATATATATTGGCCAAGGGAGCTCATCCAGATTAGCATATGCTGAGCAGCAAATCTACCACATTTTTCAGGCTTATATAAGACATTAGGACATGTGATTTTTGTGGTGTTGCTGTTTGTTTGCTTGTTGAGAAAATATACATCACACCTAAACCATGCTGCGCAATGACTTATTTCTGGTCATCTATAAATTTATAAGTGTATAAAGGTTTTGCAAGTGAGTGTCTGATGATATCATTTGTGCTACTCAGTTCACTAAAGTGCAGATACCAAAGGAGATTGGCTGACTTTAATTGTATTGAAGCTATTGATGGATCCTGAAAAGAAAAATGGAAGCTACGATTGTATTAGCCAAGAAAAAATAATCTAGCTCCAAGTGTTCATAGATAAAAAGTAGGAGTAGTTCACAGGTACAATAAATATAAGCACTAGAATTATTGAATGCATTATTGAATGCATTATGACAGAACGAAGAGCTTATAAATATCAGCAATAATAAAAAATGGACCAGTGCTAAATCTTCTAGTAAAAATGAACAAACAAAAGCAATAGCTACTGTGGCTATTATGTGCACGCTGGCAATTTCATGTGTACCTGGTGATATAGGATTACCCTATAGGCAATAGCAATGGGAGCAAAGATTAGAGTGCCTACTCTCTGAGCAGTTGCACAGAAGCTGAAGGCTTCATTTTAGCTCCTTAATTAGCAAAGAAAATGGAGAAAAAATATAGCAGTTGAACACAACTTTCATTGTAACATAGTAAAATCTAGTGCAGTAGCACTGAGAAACGAGCTAGATAGTCAACTGGGTTCGTCATGGCAGTAGAAGAAATGACCATTATAAGAAATGCAGGCTGCAACAAAATACGTTATCTCTAAGTACCAGCGATCGGCCGCCCTTCAGCCCTTTTTATGTACAGGTTCAACAGTTTCATCTGTAACAACAGATAATGACAGTGATTAGAAACTGATTTTATAGTATATAAATGAAGACCTCAACGGAAGAATGATCAATGTCACAATTGTTCAAAATTGGGATATAGCCATTTTAAAGTTTACAAACTTTTTTTTTGAAAGAATTACAACTTATATCATAGAAACCTTTTAGTTGGTGGTCAATAAGGATGTTGCCCGGGAATGTGATCAACAAAGAAGCGGTAGACATAATTTGGAGTGCCACAACATGGCCTAAGTTAAAGCCACTATACGGACATTGATCGATTTACTTTGGAAATCATTGATTTCCAAAGTAAATCGATCAATGTCAATCCAAAACTCTCTACGCATTATGTTTTATTAGGTGATAATGTTACAACGTTATAATATTCCATATTTAAATGCTATATTGCAGTAAAATATGGGGTTTCTACCATCCAAACTTTAACCAAACAAAAATTAACACGTCACAGTACTACAACAACTTTTTTTAATGTGTCCTAGAAAAACTGCAATATTTTGTTTAGCATTACGCTACACGCTTTTGCTCACACTTCTTTTTTGCTTATTGGTACTTCTCAGATATTCCCCTTCACTTCCACTGCCTCTGTTCATTGTATCAAGTTATTAACCCTTTCACTGCCATCCATGTACAAATTTAGCTATCGTCCTACTGCCAGCCATTTTGCTGAAACTTGCAGATGTTTCTTCATGATATGTATACACATTTTTTCAACTTGAACCTCTATCTAGAACGTTTTTGTTATATATTTTATTTTTATACACTTGTAAACAAATGACGTTATTAAAAAAATTGAATGTATCTACACTTTGTGCGTTGTTGAAGCTATGTGAAGCTACGATTGCCACGAAGCAAAACGATACTCAACAATGTTCTTTATTGTTACACAACTATTAATTTCACCAGTATTAAAGTCATTGCTACTACTTGAATTGTCTGTGTAATCACGAAAATCTGAATCTGAATTAGCAATAATGTCATCAACATACGTAATTATCTGTTTTCTAACACGGGTGGCACTTAAAAAAACTTACACAAAAATGTTCGTTTTCAGGTTGGGAATTCTCAAACAAAAGTTTGAAATTGCTTCATTGTTTTGGGATAATTTTATAGACAAGTCTGACATAATCAGCATAAGTAATTCTCTATTTTCTAACTTGAGAGGTACTTAAAAAAGCCATAATAACACTAAATAGTTCAAACGTCCCAAAGAAGTAAATCCCAAACAAGTACGCGTTGCTATTGGCTGAAAGTAATCACATGACTGGAAAATGATCGTTGTTGCTGTGTAGCCCTTGGACATTGATCATTTTTGCAAAGAGCTAGTTTATTTTAAGCAAGAATATCTCTGAACCTTGATCATTTTTGCTGAAACATTGTCACAGAGACTAAACTGCGGCCAGAAGTATTCAAGAGAAGATAAATCTAGTATTTTTGGAAAATGTGACATTGATCGTTCTTCTGTTGAGGTCCTCAAATACTTTGTAGACAGTCTTCAACTGAAATTGCCACCATAATTTTAGCTAAATATGGAGGCTATGAGTAAATTGACTATAATAATTGTAAAATATTTTAAACAGGAAGTAGTTTGATACAAGGCAAAAACTAAATTCTTAAAAAGTAGATACTGACCTTACTACCAGTAAGAGCAGTAAGGTAGGGTTTGAGATCATCCCCTATCTTCATGTTAAGAGCAACCAATGCGAAACAGCTGGCCTTCCGACAAGTCGACTCATCATGCTCATAGCCCTGAAGTATTAGCACAGTAACAATCTGATGATGAAACGTACTTGACCAAAAAATAAATATAAAACCTATTTGCGAGACATTGCAAGTCTTGTTTGTTGAAAAAAGCGTGTAGCAAAATGATAGAGTGTAGATCAATAAGCACAAGTGAAATGGTTTGCCTAAGAGATTTGTGGGATTTCACTCAATGGCTTCAACTATGGAGAACAGCATTTGATAAGTTTGATGTCGAGAAGCATTTGATGGATTAATGCGGAGCGGTTTTATTCTCGTAAGCATTTTGTGCGGTTCGAACCAATTGATATTTTGGTAATTTTGTATT
This sequence comes from Watersipora subatra, assembly GCF_963576615.1. Lineage (NCBI taxonomy): Eukaryota > Metazoa > Bryozoa > Gymnolaemata > Cheilostomatida > Watersiporidae > Watersipora > Watersipora subatra. Next base: position 52,083,524 of record NC_088710.1, on the reverse strand, counting down.
TATCTTCCCATTTCAACTCTAAAACCATGCTTACAAAACTGATCAATACAATTTTAGTCTGAAAATAAAGCTACGATATTTGCTAGAGAGCTCATGTAGAGTTTATGAGGCCATACATTTTCTTCCACCGTGACACAAACACACCCGAGCTTTAAGGCTGTAAAGTGACGCTATGCTTATGTTTAGTCATTGAATACAACACCTACCTTGATCAGCCCAGGAGTGAGTCGATGTATAATATCCATCAATGCCTCCTTGTTCATTTGCTCTATAACCTGAGTGAGCGTTTTTATAGCCGCCACGCACAAAGGATACTCCAATGTGTCCGTAAGCTTAGCTAGCACAACTGCAGAGTGCTCAGGCTTCAAAGATTTTGCAAGCGTAACTGCACACTCTTCTGCTGCTCGGAACACCTACAGCGTGACGTTCTCAACTAGAACACTAATCTTCGAAATTACATAAATTGACTCACGAAACAAGCAATGATCTTATATCGATGAATGCGTGAAAATCTGACAAGGCTCTATGTAAAGCAAAAAGTTAAACCGAGGCTCACTCCTACCTCCTTATTCGAGTCCTTGTGAGCCTGAATAACGTTGAGTATCGTCAACTCAGCATAGTGATCAAACCTGCCTGTTTCCCACTTGATGAGCTCACGAAGAACCTGCAGAGCCTGTGCTCGTATCAATGCCTAAAAACAGTGCCTGGGTAAAGCAACTCTTGTGTCAGTATAGAGTGTCAACGAGCCACAATTAGTGATGACAAGTAGATTGCACAACAATAGTTCTAATGCAATGCAACACCTACACGCTGGCCATGATTGAACACAACTAATTTGGGTGATAGTAGGCAACCTTAATGTCAGCGAAATGTAGCTAGGCACATACAGGTCTGTTTGAGTCAAACGGTAACAGCAAGTCAGTAGCGACTGCACCTCGGCAAGGCAGCTTGTGTAAAAGCTATCAAGTGAAATGCTCGACTCACATCCTCATCGCCGAGGGTCTCCAGGAGCAGCAACAGCAGAGTCTTAAAGTGCTCGTCCCATCTTGCACCATTATTTCCTTTTCTGGCCATGTTTATTAAATCTTCCATTGATCGTTTTCTTTCTTCATGTCTGAAAAAAAGACAAACATTTCATATGAAGTGCATGTCATTTAGCAAATAGTTAAACGGTTTGCAGTAATAAAAAATTAAAATAAGTGTGTCATCTTTTACTCAAAATGATTTCGTGAAAAAACAAAAATGCTATAAAACCAGTCTGACAACTAGATTAATGCTGGAATGTGGAACAAAGTATTTATTTGAAAAGGTACACTCAGGCAAGCAATCACCCCAAAGAAAACACGAATGAAGGAAAGAGATAACTGTAAAATGATGCAATGAACCAAGGAAATAAGTATCTGTTGAGTGAGCACATGGGACGATCAAGTGACTGCTGCTCATAATCAAAGGCATAGACTTAGACATGACAAAGACTGTTTAAAGACATAGCTACTGTTCAAAGCCAAAGAATAAATGTGCCAAAATTGAAGTGATGAGCAATAAGACCCCACCTTTCATCATGGTTAGACAAATCCTTCAGGATTCTGCTGAGAGGGTCATTGGGGTCAAAGGGCATATCTTCATCTGAGTCATCAACAAGAAACTCATCACCTACTTCTATCTCCTTCAATGTCGCCCCATTCTACAATAAGAGAAGCTTCCACAGATGAAATATACAAAATGCAGCTCGAGTTAGATTCATTCAGCAAAGATTAACCACCTAGAAGAGTAAAGAAATAAGTGGGTGTAATAAAGGCTTGCCAACACTTACTAATGTATAGAACAATCTTAACAAGCCAGCTCTTATAATTAAACATATCATGCATGACATATCATGCTAAGTAATATTTTGAAATGAAAGCAAGTGAAAACATACAGTTTTGGTAGACTGATAGTTTGATGGTTTGTATATGGCACGATTGTGCAGAGGTGAGTCACTCCGTACATCTGGCAGAGAGCTTTGGATTCCGCTGTCTTGTGATGTGCTATCTCGTTCCTTTGTGGCCTCATCAGCCTCCAGTTTACTACTCAAGAAAACCATGACCGGTTACAAAATACCATCTCCGATTTGTAGCTTACGGCACAGCGAGATAAAGCCGCAATATTTTTTGCGAAGCATCTGCTGTATTCAGTGAACACAGGTTTTTCAAAGTACAGTGATCCCTTGCTACATTGCGCCCCTTGCTCACTGGTGCATCAAGAATTTTTCAATAGCTGCAATTCTATCGTTCGCAGCACGAGAAGAGAAGGCGGGAGTCAGCATAAATTTGACAATGGTTTTGTGCACATAAAAAAGCTAGCTACCTATTAGCTTTTGAGTTTCTTGGATTAACAACTGGATTCAGAAAACAATCATAGCTAAACTGAGATGCCATTTCAGAACAGCTATGCGAGCAAAGGTCTTTCAAAAAAATTGTGTTGTCTGCACAACTTCAATGCATCATTTTCTTACAGACTGAAAGCTGAACAAGTGAGCCAGTTTAAACTGTTGTGTTCAGGTGAAGCAGTGCGGTGAACCAAACATTTTAACCATAAATATATTTTTCCACAAACTGGCTGCCCTGATGTATGTAAAAGGTAATGAGATGATGCCGCTATGTGACTTTTTATCTTTTCCAGTCAGCGCTGGTTCCCTTTAACCGCCATTAGTAAGAGATCACTGTAGCTCATTTAGTTCAGCATCATAGCGTACAAAAGCAAAGCATGCCATCGGTAAACAAACTAAAATATCACAAACCTGCACTTCAATTTGGACTGCAAGTAAAAACTGCCAGTCCACCCCTTTAACTTCACCTCTACTAAGTTTTTATTCATAAAACAATATACAAGAAACTATACCCATGCTTCAATTAGGTAGCTTTGAAAAAACCTCCGTAAGTTAGCTTTAGCGCAAGAAAGAAGTGTCCCTGACCACAGCCTTAAAAATGCGTTATCTTTTATAGCACAGCAGTTTGCTGAGCAGGCAGATGCATGCAGGAAGGTCGGTAGAGGAAACAGAAATAAGCGTGCTGAGACTGATGCAGCCACAAGCCCAAAGTACATTGCGAGTATAGATTGTGCGAATAAAAAAAAAAATTGAAAGAAAAGCATTCATAAACAGATGATATGGATGAGTTGTTGCTAGCACACCACATCAATTAACCTGAATGCCTACCGTAGTCTGAAATAAACCAGAAATGCATAATCAGAAACAGAAATAAGTTTGTGTTGCATGAGAAACACTACGTAGTGAGAAATATTAATTACTAGGGTTGTCTACTCATAGCAATCATAACACATGCGAAGAGCTAATAAAAAAGGGCTCTAAAAGACAGCAAGTTTGAGCGAGCAGAAATCTAAAAGGACTGGGTGGCAAGCATACCTATTTATGCTGAGGTTTTGAATATCAGCAGTAGTTTGGCGGATGGACTTAAATATTTCATCAGGATTCATTCGGTGGGACGGCTGTGCACTTGGAGTGTCAGAGATGCTGCTGCTGTTTGATTGATAACGATTTCTGTTTCTTGAAATAAAGCAAGATAGGATCGCTATATACAAACAGACGCCCATAAAAGATAGCCATCCAAAGTATTGGGGAAATAAATCATGTTATGCTAAGGAAACAAACAGTGCAGGCTAACATATTGGTAAAGCAGTTAAATTATCAGTGAGAAAGGATTCCAATATGGCCATCTGATAATATTGCTGTTAACAAAAAAGTCGGTACCTCAGTATCCAACATCGAAGTGTTTAATGGATGAGCATGAGCTTGTATCTGGGGCAATTATCACAAGGAGACCCTGAGTTTTAGACATGATTCTCACCTGGGTGAGACTCGAGGATTTGGAGACGCGCGCTTTGGCCTCGCACCCATTTGATTAAGGGGATTTACTGGTGAGTCCAACGTATCCGTCAAGCCCTGTACATGCACCGTTAGCACCTTGTGGGCTGTGTTCTACAAATATGCACACAATACAGACCAATAATGACACACCAACACATGAGGAGTTGAAAAAAGCATAATCCTGCAGGATCACGAAAACAACAGACGACTAGCAAACGTTATACAGAAACAACATAGATCTCTCTGAGCCAACAAAACACCAAATTGCACCTGTAGAGATTTGTCGAGTGCAGATAGGAGAGAGTTGAGCTCAGGTGGATTTAAGTTAAACATGCTGCCAACAACAGATTTGGCAGCAGATCGTATTTCCGAAGATTTAGGCTCATCCACCCAGCTTATAATTTTGGATACAGCACCCCTTGTGTCACCGTTGTTGATAAACTCACTCATCTCCATCTGTTGCACTAGTTGGTAGAGATAATGAAGGTACTGTAGCTTCACCTGCAAGCACGATAGTTCAAGTGCTAGTGGGATAGCTCAAGTCTAGAACACAGCTGTACAGGAAACAAACACAATAGATAACACACCACAACAGTAAAAAATAAGCTGACAAAGCACAGAAACCTATTAAACAAACTAAACTAGACATTACTAACAACAATGCGAAAATTCAAAACTTTACAAAATTAAAAAGTCAGTAAGAAAGGATTGCTGAAAGCAATCGATACAATTTAGCTGCAGAGACGCATAACAAATGCTTACAAGGGTTTTGAATGCCTTTAAGGCAACAGATGCCAGCATCTTTCCCAAATTAACTTAAACAATTGGCAAGGTTTGCAGGTAAATAAATGAGAAAAACTAAACATGAGAGTGTGAACCAATTTATTAGTAATTCACAGCCAGGCAGCGGATGACCCAGTCAAAGCCCATCAAAAGGTTAACTGCATCAAATGGCTCACGAGAAAATGTCACTTGCGTAGGTCTAAGCAGCAGATCAAAGGAAGCGATGCAAAGGCATGGTAGAAGTACACATTTCCATGGCGCTAAACCAAATTTAAGCAATGACATGCTCTATCATTGAAGTTAGTCATCAGTAAGAACAGTTTCTGCATCAAACATATTGTTGTACAGACAAAGAGTCTAAATTGTTACGGGTGAACATTTCATGGGCCAGCTATTATAGCACAACATCTATATCGAGGTGAAAGTTAGTAACTTTGCTTAATTTTCCAAAGTGCTAAAATATAATTTGTGCAAGCTGACCAATCATGACAGGTATAATCCACCCGCAACAACAAACCAGAGCAGTCACTCATGACTGTTCACACAGCTCTACAATCCCATAGAGGAAAGGTTCGACGCGTAGGCTGTGCAGACTGCCAGAGCAAGTCCTCTAACAAATCGGCGTTAGGTGGACAAAACAGAGGCGAGAGCGGATAGGAAGTAATCGATGCTACACAATGCTGCACATGCATCAACATAACAATAGCGAGGTGTAACGGCCAAAGCTTACAAATTGTTTGAAGATTCTACCTTAACTGACTGAAAGTAGACAAGACAAAACGTCGCATTAATGAAGGAACGGACAGAAAAGACACAAAGTTTGTTGGTAAAATGTTGTGCCAATTAGTGTAGGGCTGAAAGTATCGGAATAAACAGATAAATTTCATGTGAAACTGCATAGCAACTCGCCAGTAACAGTGTTGAGAGATTAACAGAACCAGAAACACAGACCATAAATCTGCAAAGCATAAATGTACACACTAAACTTTCAGCTGGCTCATTTAATAAAACTGCGCATTATTGCAAAAATATCATCAATAGATGTAAAAACAGCATTAGCATTCTGCACTGGCTGCAACGTACAATAGTTGTTGACCTATGTCACTGTGTTCATAGATTTGTACATGTTGCCAAAATATGAGTAACAAGAGTTACTCATCCCCACCAGGACTAGAGAGAGGGAGCAAACAACTCCTAACATGTATGACGAACAGCTTTTAGTAAAAGCTTGCGCTTCATGCGATGGAAAAACTAGCACCTTAGAGGGATATACTGAAGAATTGGCATGTATGAGTGAGAGCAGAAAGTCATGCAACACAATGCATGGTATATTCACCTTAAAGTTGTGACTCTGTGTGCCATCATTGAGAAACCTCATGAGAACTGTGAACTGACTGATGTTATCAAACGTCTCCCTATGTAATAAAGAGAAAAATGACTACATAACAGCAACCTGCAAGGCATCATTCATCACACAACAAATACACAATAATTAATAAAAACCAAACAAATTATAAATAAATATTTAAAAACTGACTTGATTTTGTTCGCAATAAAGAACAACAGCTCCAAACAAAATAGGAGGAAGTCAATGAAAGAGGATTGATAGCTGCAAAGGTGCAGATAGAATGTAGGTGCAGAACTACATGCATAGAACAATTCTTACATGATGGTATCGAGGGTTCTGAGTGTCTTTGAAGCAACAGATGCCAGCATCTCTCCACCACATTTCACCATCATTTTACTGAGGAGAATGTAGAGCCAGTCATGCAGCATATGTTTGTGAATACAAATAATTTCCACTAGTGTGTCCATGAAAATGCTAAACACCTGCAATAGGCGATCAACGAATAATCTATATAACTAACAAGTGAGAAGTAAGATAACCTTAATAACCACCATAAACTAAAATATATTAGTTTATCATATCCAATGAGATGACAAAAGTAGCTCAATATTATGATTTTAAAACATTATTCAAGAATTACATACATATCTTATATATAGTTATCACATGATAAGAGCAGACCTAAATCTACTTAAAAAAATTTGTGGTGATTAACTAATAGTTACAATATATATATATATTTATATATCTCAAAGTATGCATGTACACATTCTGGCTATAGATCTTAAATCTTGGGATAAAGATTACGTATTGAAGAAGATTCGATCTCAGACCCTGCCCTTCACCAGACCTACTTGCTATCCACTAGACCACAAAAATTGAATTGCTACCTGGCCAATATAAGTCAGTATATGAGAGCAAATACCCAACAGATTTGCGTATGCCGCACGTCAGAGCATAACGTCATGAAAAGCTGTTCGCTCACATTATTAAACCTACTGGCTGATAGCGTGCAGGATAATAGCAAGCAACTCCCACTACTTCTCATTGTTTATAAAACAAAACACTTTTCTCATGATTTGTAGTTTGAAAGTTAGAATGGCAAATGTTGTTGTATGTTAAATACGAATCAATTTTCTGTGTAAAGACTTTTCTATTACCCAGGCAATGCCGAGTAGCACAACTAGTATAAATATATACAGTGAAACTCTGATAACTCGCCCTCGGATATCTCGAACACATGGGTAACTCGAACAGATTTGTTTGGTCCGTTCCCACGCAATGATAAATTGCTTTAAATAACTAGACCTTTACTTCGTTAACTCGAACAGTTTTTTTGCCCAATGGCTACCGAAACGGTTGTTATCGCTTTAGAATATCACTTTATTCCAAGCCATAGAGATAAACAAGAACTTTTAGTAGTTCTTAGGGGTCATTATTACCACAATCGGCAAAATATTTTCGTTAACGACTTTTCTAAAGGTTTGCAAAAATCAAATTTTGCCAATCATCCGCTTAGCGATGGCCCTCCGCAAGCACGGAGAAGCGAGGTGACCTTCAGATAAACTTAAAGAAAAATCGGCAAAATTGTTTTTGTTAAAACGCTCAAAAGAAAGTTTGAGAAAGTTTTGCCTATTTTAATCTGAAAACGTCCTGGCAATCACATCACCTAAAACAAACAAACAAATCTCAAGTAATAGGAAATATTTATAATTTCTGATAAAAATTGTTAAAACATTACATGAGAGGCCCTTAACTTGCAACGAGCAACCAATGCTTTTGATTTATATATAGTTTGTATATGTACTGATAAATACATGCACTTGTGACAGTGTTCTCATAACTTGAACGCTCTGATAACTCGAACACTTTCTCTCGGTCCCGTGAAGGTCGAGTTAGCCAAGTTTCACTGTATATACATGTATATATAGCGAGTCCGAGATTAGGCCAATCCATTTTCAGCACCTGACATTACCTTGGCATGTGGATCATGAAACATTCGGGTAAAAACCTCTGTCACTCTCCGCAGCTCTGATGGAGTTAGGCTCTTGATGTTGTGCACGTAATATTGTAGGGACATAAGACCTTCTTTTCTCTCATGCCATTGACTGCTTGAGAGGAGTCTAGGTGAACAGATAGAATTTAACTGCTTGAGAAGAGTCTAGGTGAACCGATAGAATTTGACTGCTTGAGCGAAGTCTAGGTAAACAGATAGAATTCGAATGACCAAAGAAAAAATAGATGCAATAACCACCTGCTCTCCACTCACCATGTATGCTCGGTGTGCCTAATTGAAATTTTAATAAAAGGATGAAGCTTTCCATAAATTGCATCAATATAAAAGTAGCTCTACAAGTTCTTAACCCTTTTAACCATGGCCGTTCTTGTCAATGCGTGTCAGTAACCCTGGACAATTTGTCCAACAATCCGAAGTTTTTTAATTTTATTAAATACATCTAAATGTGCTGATAATATAATATATGATATAATGATATGTATAATATCATTATACATAATGTATGATATTTGGTAAACCACTAGTAAAATAGTCGGGCAACCCACAGCAAACCTCATTAAACAGAAAAAAACAGTATTTTCCCGTTATACGGGCTGAAACTAAAAGTTCGTACGATTTTTAAAAAACTCGTAAACACATTTACAGTACTATCATATCCATCAAGCACATGTTAATCATCATTTAATGGCCAAAAATATACTGAAAAATTATTGATAGTACCATAAAACTCTTCATTTGCATCACAATCATTTATAACCTACTAATGAACGAGTCGTATCGATTTTTTCGCGATATCGTGCTAATAAAATTGGTTATTGTAACGAAAGAAGTATATAAAGACATTTGAAAACTGTTACAAATGGAAGTGAAACTTCCGGTCTAACATCCTGTGCAAGAATTAATTTGATTGGTTTACGCTGTTACTTAAAATCAGCTTTTGTAAACAAAGCCAAGTGAATGCCGGAAAACCAGCCGTGAGGGTTCAAAGGGTTAACTGGTCTCCTCTTAGAAAACATACCGTGATCACCATTAAAAACCGCTAGACATAGGTAAATCCATAAGCTATAAACTTAGCTATGTAGACCAATTTGATATCCTCTACACCTCTAGTTCAAATGCAAATAACCACTCGATTATACCTTAAAATATCTCCCACGTCTTCTGTACATCTAGAGGAAGCACCAAACTGCGAAATAGTTTCTGAGTGAAGAGAAGAAACCTCACTACCGGCATCATCATCACTGTTATAATCATAGCGCCTGTTCAATTGTCCGCTCTGCAAACCGGGCAAGTGTGAAAAACAAGAATGCGCTTTAGCTAAGTGGCAAATGAATACATCGCAAGGCATTGCCAAGTTTGGCTTCATAGGAAGTACAATAATGACAGTCGTGAGGAAAATGCTAGCCAATTAAAATACCATAACAGCGACCAAAAGTGCTTCCTGTTGCCATAGAAACAAATAAATTGATTGCTAGCGTGTGAAAACGCTACTAATGAAACTGTGCTGCCAAAACATTTGAATTTTTCTTGTGAACTAACGGAACTGACCAATTTTTGTGCAAGCAGATCAGCCGTATCCTGCGTGCCGTCAATGTAACGAGGAGAGTTCGTAGAAGACTGACTAGTAGTGCGCTGACGAATTGGAGTTGTCCCTCGTGCTAAAAAACACGGCGAGAAAAAGTATTTAACATGTCACACATTTTCAAGCACAAAATTATCCTTAAAGGTTGACTTGCAACAAAATTCACATTACAGTTATTTGGTATCAAAAGATTCACCATGTCTTACTCTGTTGTGTTGTAAGTGCCAAATATGTGGAAATGTGATTACAAGCTCTTAAAAGCTCAAAAACGAAAAGCCACCGTAGATTGGAATCTCTTCATTTCTATGACGTAGCCACGAAATTTGGTTATCGTTTTGTCACGTATGTTCTCACGTGAATTGAAAGGCCAATACAAAGCTCAATATAAAACTTATCGTAATACTAGTTTATGACAAGCACTTCGGGTTTTACCGAAGACCCCGTATCAAATATAGATGCTCGCTACTTTACAGTTTTGTTTCGGCCTGGTCTAATCGGCAAGTCGTAACCTGATCATGTGACCCAATACTTCGCAAATAATTTCTGCAGCACTTTTCGATTATCACAAGTGACCAACAGGCTCGTCATGATTATCAGACAATGATATGTACTCCTTCAAGCTCAGGCTAAAAAATTAAACAAATTTTTACGGTAAGTTATAAGATATCACTGCTAAAAGTGACAGCATTACGATGACGATAAAATAGACGCGTAAGAACAATAGACATAGTTTTATTGAATGCGTGAAGCATATTTGTGAAAATATTTCGACGAATAAGGTTGCAAGAAAGTGTAAACAGAAACCATCTCTCACAACTACATCACATTTGAGCCGTTTTGGAAAGGGAATCCAAACTACGGAGGTCTCGTGTGGCTGCGATTTTCTGTTCGTTTTGAGCTTTTAAGAGCTTGTAATCACCTTTCCACATATTTTGCACTTACAACACAACAGAGTAAGACATGGTGAATCTTTTCATATCAAATAACAGTAATGTGAATTTTGTTGCAAGTCAACCTTTAAACAAGTCCACAACAGTTTTAATTGTTTCCAATGTAAATGTTTAACACAGGTGCGATTGACACCAGGCACATAATAAGTTTCCACAGAAACCAAAATTTATTGGCTCCTTTTTGTGTAATCTTAAGAGTACATTCTTACAGAGGTTGAGTGCATATCAAAAAGAAATTCAACAATTTCTTCATGTATAAATGAAAACATCAATAGTGTTAACTAACGGCTTGTATAAAATGTTTGTTGATATTAAGAAATTGGATTCAAATGGTGGTCACTACAAAAACTAGACCTAATATGAATGATTCCAGTTCAGAAAGTGCCATCTATTAGCAATATCACAAGTAGGTTGATAGAAAAATGTACACACAGCCATCAAGGTATAGGAGTCTTTTGAAGAGTTAATTCACCGAGAAACATTTATAGACGTAATCTCTTCATGCAAATTAGAGGTCAAAATGAATGAGTGGAAATAGGATTAAATCAATTTCTAAGTGCAAGCCTTTTTCAGTTGTTAATTTTCAACAACAAACTCATCTGATAAACTGCGTTAAAACAGTTTATTTTTGACATGGAGTGACCTTGCCAAACATCATTAAACAAGTCTTATAAAAAGCAACACTATGCCCACGCAAGAATGTAACTCAGCCCTTGTTCAAATGAGTGAATCAATAAGGCATGCATTGCATTATATTACACCTTTTTTGGTAACAAATCTCATCTAGGTAAAATTTAGCAGTTGAGACTAAAGTAGAATTTCAGACTAATGACATCAAAAAGAGCATCCTGTTAATAAGGTCAATAAGTAAATCAGGTGTGAGTCAAAGATATATTTCCGTTCCCTGGTTGGGTCCGACCTTCCTGTAGAGACCGCCCATGCAGGCTAAACAATGAGAAAGTAAAGTATTGCAGAGCAATAGCAAGCGCTACAAATTATATGCTCTAAATATTCTACCGGAGTAGCCATATCGGGCTGGACTTGTCTCTCTGCTTGTCCCCTGACTTCGAGGTATGTTCGATTTACGCCGAGGTCTGCTCATTGACGATTGGCCAGAAGAGGTTGAAGACAAGAAGAGACGTGATGAGGGAGAGTTAGATCTGCTACCAGCTACAATTAATAGGCGCTGTGAGAATCACCTGCAGCTCTATAGCAAAGCGAGCTTGATCTCACGAGCCTAGACACCAGATTGTTGGGGTTATCAGCGAAGCAACACTATTGTATTAGGCCTGCCTGGTACACTCATCTAAACATTGAGTAACTTGATATGAGAAGGTGAGTTTTGATCGCAAGTAATTTCTGACCACCACATAATCTTTATTAATCTATCCAAGTAATTCATAGCAGCAAAAACCAAGCATAATGAGCTATCTAATCCTTGATGCTAGGTTATGATTGATTATCTAGTACTGTTCAATTTGGTAATAAAGGTGAAGAGTTCTACATGTAGCAACCCAACGTAATCATAGTATATACTCATAGTTAAATAGAAAGGACATTATGAAGCATTAGCTGAAAGATCAACTACAGCAGTTGCCGAAATTCTAAGAAGGGGTTGTTCTGCCAGAGGGTAGATTTGAGCAATCGACGATCCTGCAGCTATTCGCTAAGCCATAAAGAATGACCGGTTTTTAGACAATCGCCTGCAGCAAATAGCAGACTGGTAAATTTCACCCAATTGACTCACGTTGTGATTGAGAAGTTCTGCGTTTGATGGTGGAAGTGCCATTGCTCTGGTGGTCTGTGTGCGAGGAAGTGGTTAAAGGTTTCCTTGGACGAGCTGCAGTTAAAAGCATACATTACTTAGAGCCTTTTCAATTGAATATTACGACATATCCACAAGACCATAACAGACAGAAGTATGAACAATCTACCCTACAGGATGAAATTATTCGATGGATTTAATATTTCGCCGATTCGCATACTGTCAATTCTGCGAACTATTAAAATCCGCGAATAATTGGTTTTATTTTTTAACACAAGGGAGAATAACTACTACCTCAAATTGAAAACTAGTCGCTAGACAGAGTTAGTAAATGTAACTGAGTTCCAAACTCTTTTAAAATATTCGCCGGGGCTTTGAGTCAAGCCCATTGCCAATGCATCACACTTCTTTACAAAATATTTTAAGATTGTCACAAGTTATTCGGAATTCAGCACGCCGTCATCATCGCAAAAATCTCTCCTACAGTTCTTTACGATGAAAGAACTCATAACTTACCACAAGTTGTTGGTTCACCAAAGGCCTCCAAATCGATGAATATTCGTGAAAACCTCTAGCTTCAGTCAAAAATTTATAGCTCAGCATGAACAACACAAATTTCTTAGCTAAATAGAAACTAAACACGTGGTATACACACGTGAAGGTTTTACTCTATTGTTAGCTGCTTTCACAGATTAATTTATTCGCGAATGTGTTCATCCATGAATAATTTAGACGCCGAATATGCATGAAAAAACAATAATTGAAGAAAATGAATAACTTCATCCTGTAGGGCATAATCCATGTAAGGCGTAAAAAATAACGAGTATATGCGGACAAATATCTAAAAACGGTGGCAGACCACTAGCAAAACAAAGCGTAGGACATGTATTGATGAACGCAGCAAGCTGACAGCAAATGAAAATGTTCATGTATTGCTTTGTCACTAAAAACAAAAACAAAAAAACTCAGGAGCTAATTCTAAGGGAGCAATGTTAGTAATAGCCAATCTAAGACTCAGTAAATAAGATGTCGAATATGCACACTGCGGAGACAAGGATCTTCCTTAAACATTGACTCAAACTCATGCCAGCTAGGCAGCAGTCATTTTAGTAACTCATGCATGCCGAGAGCTGGCAGCATGCTGCAGTGCCAGCAATGCAAGTTGCTCGGTGATGCATGCTGCCGGCACTTACGTAATGAACCATAACCTCCTACTACATTCTGCTGACTCCCACTATGCTGCCTTGGCATGTGCCTAGGCGAAGCCTTGGAGAGCATGTGTGGCAGATCTTGGGCACTTGATGACCGCCCCATATTACGATTTGGAGGAGGTGCCAAATAACCGTACCCAGAACCTGTCGTTTTAACAACCGATATTATAAAGTGATGAACAAAAAAAAATGAACTGCAAAATAATAGGATATTAGAGGTAAGATGCAGCAGCCGCGTACATCACACGTACATGTGAGACGACTTACTTAATATTCCAGTTCTATTGGAGCCCAGCCTTCCACGGGCCGAGCTACGCGCTGGCTCCCTCCTGAAACAAGCATGAGTTCATAGCAATGCATAGAGTGAGAAATGATGAAAGGCCCTCAAGAATTGAAGGAGCCAAGCAGTTCCGTGCAGTGAGAAGTAGGTAGCCACTCAATGTAGCTTCCCCGAGTTAAACTCTAAGGTGCTCAGAACAGATATACAACTATGTACTGACTACTTAACACTCTAAAAAAGCAAGAGAAAACTTCCTGGTGACTTGAGCGAGCGGGTAACTATAAGAGTAAAAGGCATAAGCAACACCAAATGTGATTTACTTACGTATGTTTTTCATAGCTGATGAGAAACAGTAAAACACAACAGCTGAAGGTGAATGTAATGCAAAGATAAGCAGATTTCACGTCATTGAGTACAAATGTATACTATAGGTACATAGAATGATAGAAGTGCCCGATTAGCGCACAACACTGAGAGGACGAAGTGAAAAAATTTTCAGGAAGTTTTTAGGTATGCTTCGGCCATCTCGTGTGTGACTGAGTGAGCATAGTAACTGTGCGGAAAAAAGAACAGTGATGCAAACTTCTACTCTCTATTTTATAAGAGAGCTTTGTCGACGCACCCGCTTCATTCATCATCATGACTGAAAACTGGATTTCCGCCAGTAGTAGAGACAAATAATAAAAATAATCAAGCCATACGACAAATCATCTACACAGCTCAATTAAAATTTATTAGTGCGCTACGCCAGGCCAAATTTTGGAAAGTAATAGCAAGACCAGGAATCTACTAGTTGGCACCCTTCCAAGCATTTTTTTGTAACAACAGTAACAGAAAATTCACAGCAACAAACTACATGTAGAAGCTCAGCTTACTTAAAATTGGAAGAAGTTATAGAATCTGTCATGTCGTGTGATCCATGGAATTGCCTGCCACTAGGCTGACTGTTAATCGAGTTGCTGCTAGAGGCGTTACTGAGTTCACCTTGCAACTGTTTCTGTCGACTAGCATCAAGGGAATCATACAGCGTGTCAGCATGTTGCTTGAAGTGTTGTGAAAAAAGCCAAAATGCCCTGTAGAGAAAAGACAAAATGTAAATGCAGTCTCAAAAAAGCACATGAATATTACGGTGGATTGAATACCTAACATGAAGACAACTAAGAAAATAAGTCAGTCTTTGATTTATAAGTTACGTCTAAATACCCAATGTGACCAGTTCAAGCATATTATTGTCTAGTACTAAAGGGCTGGATCACCAACTGAGATAATAGAGAATGCGAACTATTAATAATTTGGTGGTTATCAAATAGAAGATAATTAATAGAAAATGGAAGAAATAAAGATTGACACTTTCAACTACGTGTTTTGCCCATTAAGTTCATCTTTTACGCCTTCAAATTGACTCTGAGAACGCATCAACACAATCTCAAAACACATGTTGCAAAGCTTCTCACTTCCTAGCAAAAATTCTAGATTCAGAGTCCGCATCGCTGATTCCTCTCTTGATTGATTCCTGAAGAGAAGCAACATGTCGCTCAATATGATGGGTCTGCCACATTCCCAACAGGGCCTCCATCAACTCGTACGAATACCTGTCACCAAATACCATATATCATGTCTGGGCAGCAGGCTGAACATGAAGGTACTCTAAAGCACTGTATTTCATATGTAGGAATTTCAGACTATCACCGAGTTTCTATACTTTGAATGGGTCCGGAGTTGCCTACACTGCGAATCATAGAAACGATAAAATTCAAATGCCTTCACTTGACTAAATTTTTGCGAAGGCATTCACTTTGAGAGTACATCGACATTATGGAAATGCTCACTGCTGATGGATCTGAATCATCTGAATCGATAATACTTGGCTAAGCTCTCCCTAGTCAAAGTAAAAAAATTTCAGCATACAATCACACGAATTTCTGCTACGAAAACGTTCTAATATTACTCACAATTGTTGCGATATGTTGTTCACGAGATGATGAAATAATTACGTTTCAGTGCAACTAGTTGACTACGTATGAATTGAAAAGTGACTGTGACCCAAAGGATATTCTACTTTAACAAGTTTCGTTTCGGGTGATATATCTCGAATCTTGGAGAGACCTTCAGTGCAACTCCGAAATATTGAAACGGTAGAGTGTGAATTCATCAGTAGCGGGAAACTGCGAAACCATTCGAAGCTAGAAAACACAGTGATTATACTCGTACTCGTACGTATACTCTACCAAGTATGGTAATAGACGTAATAAGTGATACTTTTCATAGATGGAACATTCTGCAATAACGTAAACCAATCTCAACCGGAGCTACAATGAAAACTGCGTGGGGTTAGAAGCCATACAATGCTTTATTATTAACAATTGAAGCAAATGCGATGTGAGTAAGCAATAGCTGATAAAAATACGGAGGGAAACAATGCGAGAGAAAGCTAAGGTTCAATGACAGGACATGAATGCGACACTAGCAACTGTTGGTTATATAAAACCTGTTTGTGTAGAATCAAATAACCAAAACACGCACACCTTTGTGTATAGTGAAACGGCGAATGACCGATCTAATGATTTCTTTTGCCCCGAGCTTTACCTATGTTCAAATATTGTCAATAGAACTGTGGAAATTTCAAACTTGCGTGACAAACCTGCGAGTGGTGTTGGCCTTGCTTTTCGTGTGTTCTATTAGTATGGGTATGAGCCGCTGAGAGTGTACATGCTGCAAAATTTATAAAAGCTACAAACATTTGTCCAGAACTACTCGATTCACTTCCAGCAATTAAGAGCTGAATGTACAAAATGAACTGAATATGTACTGAAAACATGGAACTCATGAAGTAGCCAAAATAAGAAATATTTTACACCAAAATGATCGGCATTCTTACACTGTACTAAGGCAAAGTGATAACTATCCCATGGCAATGGGAACACAGAACTAGCACTCCATTAATCTCTACAATACACAATTAATATCTTAAAACAGCAGATGCTGATATTAAATCTTGTGGTTATACAGTTACAACGAAAATGGAGTTCCGTAAACTAGCGCCCTTTGTACATTTTCAAATTGTAAAAGCACTTATAATCAGACATGCATTTTGTTAATTTTTTTAAATTAGCACATGAATGAACCCATATAACTTCGCATCAAAGCTGAAACGTTGAACATGTTGAAAAATTTTTACACAATGAAATCATTTATCATCTAGATATCTGGTGTAAAAAAAGAGAAGAGAGAATGGCATAGAGCTCAAATGTTTATTTCTTATGTGAATTAATCGAGACTCGGTACCCTCTTAAATACCTAGTTTCTGAGGAAGTTTAGAGAGATATACTTTTTTGGCTGTATAATAATCGGAATAAGTCATTGAAAAAAACATTTGCAGTGGTTACCCCATCCAATTGAATATGAACTACAACGGAGACTATAATTATATGACAATTCATTCAGCACACCGCACTCTCTGTTGTCTATGGGAAGAAACTGAAAAGTAGTCAAAGACATAATTACACAACTACGACTATATTTCTATATATATATATATATATGTATGTATGTATGTATGTATGTATGTATGTATGTATGTATGTATGTATGTATGTATGTATGTATGTATGTGTGTGTGTGTGTGTGTGTGTGTGTGTGTGTGTATGTGTATGTGTGTATGTGTGTATGTGTGTATGTGTGTATGTGTGTATGTGTGTATGTGTGTATGTGTGTATGTGTGTATGTGTGTATGTGTGTATGTGTGTATGTGTGTATGTGTGTATGTGTGTATGTGTGTATGTGTGTATGTGTGTATGTGTGTATGTGTGTATGTGTGTATGTGTGTATGTGTGTATGTGTGTATGTGTGTATGTGTGTATGTGTGTATGTGTGTATGTGTGTATGTGTGTATGTGTGTATGTGTGTATGTGTGTATGTGTGTATGTGTGTATGTGTGTATGTGTGTATGTGTGTATGTGTGTATGTGTGTATGTGTGTATGTGTGTATGTGTGTATGTGTGTATGTGTGTATGTGTGTATGTGTGTATGTGTGTATGTGTGTATGTGTGTATGTGTGTATGTGTGTATGTGTGTATGTGTGTATGTGTGTATGTGTGTATGTGTGTATGTGTGTATGTGTGTATGTGTGTATGTGTGTATGTGTGTATGTGTGTATGTGTGTATGTGTGTATGTGTGTATGTGTGTATGTGTGTATGTGTGTATGTGTGTATGTGTGTATGTGTGTATGTGTGTATGTGTGTATGTGTGTATGTGTGTATGTGTGTATGTGTGTATGTGTGTATGTGTGTATGTGTGTATGTGTGTATGTGTGTATGTGTGTATGTGTGTATGTGTGTATGTGTGTATGTGTGTATGTGTGTATGTGTGTATGTGTGTATGTGTGTATGTGTGTATGTGTGTATGTGTGTATGTGTGTATGTGTGTATGTGTGTATGTGTGTATGTGTGTATGTGTGTATGTGTGTATGTGTGTATGTGTGTATGTGTGTATGTGTGTATGTGTGTATGTGTGTATGTGTGTATGTGTGTATGTGTGTATGTGTGTATGTGTGTATGTGTGTATGTGTGTATGTGTGTATGTGTGTATGTGTGTATGTGTGTATGTGTGTATGTGTGTATGTGTGTATGTGTGTATGTGTGTATGTGTGTATGTGTGTATGTGTGTATGTGTGTATGTGTGTATGTGTGTATGTGTGTATGTGTGTATGTGTGTATGTGTGTATGTGTGTATGTGTGTATGTGTGTATGTGTGTATGTGTGTATGTGTGTATGTGTGTATGTGTGTATGTGTGTATGTGTGTATGTGTGTATGTGTGTATGTGTGTATGTGTGTATGTGTGTATGTGTGTATGTGTGTATGTGTGTATGTGTGTATGTGTGTATGTGTGTATGTGTGTATGTGTGTATGTGTGTATGTGTGTATGTGTGTATGTGTGTATGTGTGTATGTGTGTATGTGTGTATGTGTGTATGTGTGTATGTGTGTATGTGTGTATGTGTGTATGTGTGTATGTGTGTATGTGTGTATGTGTGTATGTGTGTATGTGTGTATGTGTGTATGTGTGTATGTGTGTATGTGTGTATGTGTGTATGTGTGTATGTGTGTATGTGTGTATGTGTGTATGTGTGTATGTGTGTATGTGTGTATGTGTGTATGTGTGTGTATGTGTGTATGTGTGTATGTGTGTATGTGTGTATGTGTGTATGTGTGTATGTGTGTATGTGTGTATGTGTGTATGTGTGTATGTGTGTATGTGTGTATGTGTGTATGTGTGTATGTGTGTATGTGTGTATGTGTGTATGTGTGTATGTGTGTATGTGTGTATGTGTGTATGTGTGTATGTGTGTATGTGTGTATGTGTGTATGTGTGTATGTGTGTATGTGTGTATGTGTGTATGTGTGTATGTGTGTATGTGTGTATGTGTGTATGTGTGTATGTGTGTATGTGTGTATGTGTGTATGTGTGTATGTGTGTATGTGTGTATGTGTGTATGTGTGTATGTGTGTATGTGTATGTGTATGTGTATGTGTATGTGTATGTGTATGTGTATGTGTATGTGTATGTGTATGTGTATGTGTATGTGTATGTGTATGTGTATGTGTATGTGTATGTGTATGTGTATGTGTATGTGTATGTGTATGTGTGTGTGTATGTGTGTGTGTATGTGTGTGTGTATGTGTGTGTGTATGTGTGTGTGTATGTGTGTGTGTATGTGTGTGTGTATGTGTGTGTGTATGTGTGTGTGTATGTGTGTGTGTATGTGTGTGTGTGTGTGTGTGTGTGTGTGTGTGTGTGTGTGTGTGTGTGTGTGTGTGTGTGTGTGTGTGTGTGTGTGTGTGTGTGTGTGTGTGTGTGTGTGTGTGTGTGTGTGTGTGTGTGTGTGTGTGTGTGTGTGTGTGTGTGTGTGTGTGTGTGTGTGTGTGTGTGTGTGTGTGTGTGTGTGTGTGTGTGTGTGTGTGTGTGTGTGTGTGTGTGTGTGTGTGTGTGTGTGTGTGTGTGTGTGTGTGTGTGTGTGTGTGTGTGTGTGTGTGTGTGTGTGTGTGTGTGTGTGTGTGTGTGTGTGTGTGTGTGTGTGTGTGTTAAACCAGTCTCAATAATCACCAAACCAGCTCATAAGTATGGTTGATAATATATATAAAATACTCAGGCCATACCTGAATAATAAACTTGATGGCTGTGGAGCCTGAACTGGCCATAACCTTGGCGCTGTTGCTGACAAGTGATAGAAGTGGAGGCAAGAGCATTTCACAAAAATGCTCCAATCGTGATTCCAAGTTTTGTGCGTAAAAACTAAAAAGAAGAAATTCATGGGCATTGAGATATTAGCTATACCTGCCTATGATAACATTGAGATATTAGCTATACCTGCCTATGATAACATTCATGGGCATTGAGATATTAGCTATACCTGCCTATGATAACATTGAGATATTAGCTATACCTGCCTATGATAAAATTCATGGGCATTGAGATATTAGCTATACCTGCCTATGATAAAATTTCTAAATTAGATGTAGATCTTTGACACGATGATGCAATGTAAATATTTCCAAAGATAATATTCCTATGAGAGACTAGAGGGCAATAATCCTGGTTGGCGAGGCCTACCACGGACAAGAAATATGTTCAGGAAATGCTTACGCAATGGTAATACAAGCTTCCCTCACGACTTGACTTCTAAGATCCTTGACAGCCTGTATGAAAGCTGTCTCCATCTGCCTGACTTGCGTGTAGAACTCATCGTAGTTCGCTCCTCCCTCTAGTACTACGGCACGACAAACTTTCAACTACAAATAAGCCACCTCAAGTCGATGACTACTTGACTCAGTAAGCAATACTGAGTCATAGAATAACTCCAATGACGGCCTTACCTATACAGACAGATGATATATCATATCAATACTTATATCGTATTTATAATACACTAAATGGTGAAATGTTCTGACGTTTCCTTCATGGCTGTCACACTTTGTGAATTTGTAACAACTTTAAAAACCAACTGAACAAGCCCTACATCGGGTCTAGGTAATTTGATGCGATTAGTTGCTTATATGCAAACATTAAACAATTATGAATTAATCATGATAATGGTAATGCAATTTTCACTTACTTTTAAAAACAAGAAAAGTAATCTCATTACTACCAGGATTGACCAATGAGGCGCAAGAGAGGCAAAAGCCTTCCTTACGGAGACCAACAAACATGTTAAACTTTAATGCTGAGACTATGATGAAGACATTGTAAACACGGCAGCCCAAGCACCATTTCACTTTGATGCAAAACATCTGTTTGTACTGTAGTGTCTTTAAGATAGCTTACCTCTTGCACTCGCTTCTCCCAGTCGACATTGCTGTCAGTGAGCAGAGAGTAGGCATGTTGCAGCTTGTCTTCAACATCTCTGCCAGAAAACATCTATAAAATGGTGTAACCTTTGACCACTCACTACAGAACATGATGTATATCAAAAACACAAATAGAGCTATGCTCAAGTATGCAAGGCCATAAACCGTAGCCAAACATTCTAACAAATTCATGTTAGGAGATAATACTTGTTCTCAACTACCTTTAAAACATAAACACAAAGATAGTGTCAGAAATATAGGAAAAATTTGTCCCTAGACAGTCGGCCAGTGAATGGCATACAAACCTTTATTTATAGAGATTTATGTTCAACACACAAGAGCTCCTTTTATAAACAATTACCTATCTAATATGAAGACAAATCGGAGCATTTGACAGTCCAATTAGCCATCCATTCCTTTCCCTCTATTATCCATGTACACAAAAAGTAACTGACAAGACTCATTCAGACACAAATCATTATATAATATAGTATTGATAATCAATGAGTTGGATTGTGATAATGATGCATGTGCCAATAGCAATGTCCCTACAACAAGAACCTACAGTGCACGTGTGCAGCAAAGTAGAAGCATCTTGCACCAGGCATTCGTCAAGATCTGTTTTTATGAGCTGGCGCTGTTTAAACACCATAATCTGAGTTTTTAATATTCAATATTGGATTACACTTACATGGGAATTTTAATGTAAAACAAGGAGCTATTATAGGTTATAACTATATCTAACTAGTTGTAGTTAAACTCCTATCAAAAGGTTTTTGATATACATAACAGAATATATACAGGCATGTCTGGCAGTGCGAGTGTCACATGTTTCTAGTAAGCGACGTGTCGAAGTATAACAAACACTGACAATTTATAAATATATATATATATAGCCTAGTTCTGCGCAATATACTTTGTAATAAAAAGGTTTGTTTTTGGGTAACGTGGTAAAGACATCAGAAGCTGCGGTTAAAAAATGCGGACAAGGAAACTGAAATCAAAAGCTTGCAACCAAATGGCTTTGGTCATGCTCCGCTCGCTGCTCAGCCAAACGCTCGCTCAGCCAAACGCTCGCTCAGCCAAACGCTCGCTCAGCCAAACGCAACAGAGGTTCGTGTTTTATTTGAAAATTTATTACTGACAAATGCAATGATAATCAGATTTCTTGACGAACAGTTTATACAGTCATGAATGCAACAAATGTAATCACCCAACAAAAGGACCAAAATAAGTTTCATAAACATAAATTTCATGAGCTTTTCTTTATACCTGATTGGTCCCTATGTCCCAAAGTCTCGCACTTAAAACCTTCGGTTGCGAACCGGTCACCTTCGAGACAAGGCCAAGCAAAAATTGTATCCAAAGGACTTACATGTTCTTTACAAAAAAGCCAAAATTCTCATGACTGTTACGTGTTCTAAGATATGAACACACAAACCCTCTGAATGGGAGGAAGTGCTCACTCAAATTTGCTCTACAATTTTCTGGATTTGCACTTACATTTATCCTAGGCACCTGATCAAATGATTTTGTGAACATATCTTCACTAACAGCTCCTGCACCTAAAATAAACGAATGGATGTAAGATCGTGTCTTGCATCTAGAAAGATGAGTGGATGAGGACATTGAACTTGAGCTAAACCGTACAATAATATCACCTCAGCACGGCCTAACATCAAGATGCGATAACACCAAAACAAATTTCGTTGCAAACCCAATGAGAAATGATAATTGAGCTCATAACTCCTACTACAGTGACACCCTTTGGGCCAACTGAGTACTAACTGGGTTCAGAGCATGCTCAGAGAGGGAAGTTAAACAAATCAATAAACTTTCAGAGTTTTCACAAGCATCATAGAGAGCCATAAACTTTTCACGGAGTTAATTTAATTTTTTTCAAAACCAATGGGAACCCTCATTGAGATCCAGCAGGAACAGTAATCCAGCAGGAACAGTAATCCCGCAGGTTGCTAGAGGCTGAGCAATTCAGTCATCTGGAAATTAGCATATTGTTTACGAAACCACCAGTTGGAATCTATGTACTAGTAACCATCTCTCAAGACTGGCTACTAACTAGTTACTGTAGAAGCATCTTGCCGGAGATGGAAGGACGCATCATGCCTATGGGTGGCGTGGTAACAGCATATCGCGAGGAAAGGCACAACAGCGAGGGACTAATACATACAACAGCTGAATGACATGACAAGCGTGTTCACTTGGCATTAGTGAAATAGAGGATGCTAAGCATTTTGAAGGAACCTTAAGTATGGTGAGCAAAGTAGAAATCAAATACCACCAGCATTGAAACAATATAAATAGATGGTCTTGGTTATACCTGCAGGCGGAAGGCTGGCAGAACGCGCACGCCTTGGTATACGATTGCTTCCGGCTGAAATATTCAGTACATTAAACTGTGTTACTCATTTGTACCAACTGAAATAAAAATAATGAAAAGCTATGGTGACAGTTCCCTATCCCTTGAGTGTTATACCTGCTTTTGAAGTAGTTTTGCTAGGTTTTACTCTGGAGGCTGGGGGTGCCGACATAACGCCTCGAGGAGGTTTAGAATGGTCAATATCATCAGCAGCTTTGACTGCAATGAAAAGGTATAGAATAGGTTATGCCACTGTAGCAAAGAGATGCTATAACACCTGCACTGTTACATACATATATACATAGATGTTAAACGTTTATACAATATATATGAACAAAGCATCCTAAAAATGAATTCAGCAATATGTTTATATAGGAGGAGACTCTATCCTTAATCAATTAAAGCAACAAGTTACGGAATGAACAAAAGGGAAAGGCAAAATAACCTTGGGATAGGAATTTTGTATACATTGTTAAAATGCTTAATTGAACCAGACGACAAAACCCAGTACCATCCTAGATTACTAAATTACAATGAACATGATAGGTCAAATTAACTCGGTCACACATACATCGGAAAACGTAAGCGAACTCAAGAGAAGTGTTATATGCCAGGCTTGATTACAACCTTTGAAAAATGAACTGCGAATGAGCAGTCAGTTGATCGCTCAATCAAATAATGAACGATTGCCAATGCACAACTTTTGTTAGTAAGTGATTAAATTTAAGACAGAAGCAAATAGAAGGAGTGGTACACAAGCCATCCTCGACAGTCAATATTATGGTTTGTTTTGGTGATGTAACTATTTGAGAAATTGCTTGTTGACCATATTGACATTGACCTGCATTTGAGTTGGATTGGGTCTCAACATCATTAAAAAAATCTTAGTTTAAAAGCATCCAATATGTCTAAAAACCTGTCATTTTTACAGTGAAATCAATATGTCTAAAAACCTGTCATTTTTACAGTGAAATCAATATGTCTAAAAACCTGTCATTTCTACAGTGCAATCAACATGTCTAAAAACCTGTCAGTTTTACAGTGGAATGATACAAAAATGTCATGCATATTTGTAGCACTAATTTTCCCTCTTAGCAACGCTGCGGTAATAGAAATACATCATTAAGAAGAAGTGAATGGTCTGTCAAATGCAGAAGAGGCAAGGTATGTTATTACAGTAGTGATGAATCATAGCACAAGGAAAAGAGTGGAACTTTCAAACATCTAATTGTCAATAAAACTAAGACGCGAAAAGATGCCCATAGTAGCTATAGAAAATGTGTACAAAATTGTGATTGCCTTGAATTGATAGATACGCCTTAAATAAGATTATCACATTCCTTATACTAATCGCAACAGTAAAAACACAGTGGATCAAGAACAACATTACGTAAACAAAGATTACCTAATAAAGGCGGTGCTTGAACGTGTGCAAGGATAAAAGCCAACTTTTGCCGCGCATTGATAGCTCTTGATTGTTCGCTCTTCATTTCACAATATTGAAAGCACTTTTTCAGCACAAAGTAAAAACTAACGCACTGTGTTTGTTTGATGTTTCAAATCATATATCACATTTCTTATCTTTTGTTTCATGCTGGGCTATTCCAACAATTCTGATAACGAGTATACTAATCTAGCGAGTCAAATTAAAACATTAATGCAAAATATTCCAAGAGGAATGAGGCAACAAGAAGATGCTCGCAAAGAAGTCCAGTTCAGTCTCCGAGAAGTGAATGCTGAGAGAAATTGTAATGCCTTCTATAATATATCACCACAATAGTGTGCAGTAGTGCAGTAGCTAGAGTATCGAAAGTGTATTAGTTTACTTTCAGACAAGCGTTGCCAATTGATGTTAAACAGGAGATGAACAATAACCAAATTAAACTGTGCGGCCAGAAACTGTGAAACATCTACTATATAACCGGCAAAAAATCTGTCTGTATATTTGTTTGTGCGTGTGTGTGCGTGTATTTGTCCATCTTATAGAGCTGTCTTTTCCTTTTTTGATTCAGTCGTACAAAGCAAACTGAATTAATAATATATAAATGTACTAATACTAAATGTGTTTGCTAAAATAAAAGATCATCAGATTTTACTACTAGACTGTGAATTGGTATCTTGGATGTGCAACCTTGTGTCACAAATACCACGAACAAGAAACATAATTCAATGCAAGCTATGACAAATTTATTCCTCTGAGGGGTTAGTCAAGATTGCAATCGATCAAAACTTCCAAAGTCCAGAAGGCTTCCGATGGGAAGCTGCTGAAGTAACCATAGTCTAAAAGTTTACAACTGAACAGCCTAGGAACAGCCTAGGCCACTCAAACTCATTCGACCGGATGCGACTGAAGCACGCGTTTGATCAGACAACTTATTACTACAAAATATAATCTTCACTTTATTTCTTCATAAACCATTTATTCAATCACCCTTAAGAACTCAACACATGGAACCGTGGAACAATCTACTAGGAAACAGCTGGAATGATGATCACTTTCGGAGTTCAACTCTGACCAATGAGATCGGTTAAGACAAGCATACATCGAATACTCTGGTTTGTTTGCCATGAGGCCATCATCTTAGAGGAAATCTACTGCTTCGCAGAAATAATGTGCTAGGAAAGTTCATAAATGACTGCCAGTAAAGTTGGAAAGAAAGTGCAGCTGCATGGCTTTGCCAAAATAGTAATGCGACTGAGCAAATAATTTAATTAAAAATGAGCAAACACAAAAGAAGTAGCACTCATTTCCAATTTAATTACCCTCAAATTATAGTTTATTCAACAAGCATCTGGTCATTAGTATTAGCAACACGCTCAATGTGAACAAATACCATGACATGACATTACATTGCACCTGAATGGAAGTATAATACTATGAAAACAAAATGGGCTACAAATTAATGATTAAACAAATGAAGCAAAAGGATAAACAGACTGGGAGGTGTGGAGCGATGGAGCTGCTCCAGCATCAATACACATACTAGTATACTAGGCTCAGTATGATATTTGTCGTGAAACTTGCCATAAATCAGTTTTAACTGTAACCCCCCCTCCGCCAGGCTTACTCCTTCTACAAGAACTAAAACTTGGTACATCCACTTTCTGTCAAACTATATGCACTACTTTACGAAAAACAGAGCATACGTAGAGGTGGAAGCTGTATCCTGCTAGCGAGGTGTATGATGAAATCTGTGACAAATATTTTACAGTTGCTCTAATGTCAAAAAGCTGGACATATTCATACCTTAACCAGCAACCATTGTTTTATATCACAACTTGCTATCCAATATATCCACACGATGCTTGTTATTCAGAGAAATATTGCTACTTGGTAAAAACAAGCAACATACTTATATCTGGCAAGCTCAGTCAGGAGATGTATCTGATTGTCAGTTTCGCAAGATGTAAAGAACAACATGACTGAAATAATGACGGAGTTAGTCAACAGTCATGTGTATGCCTCTCAGACTGGTGTCCTTACCTCAAGAATCATAAAAATTAAATCATTCAAACGTCAAACTAAAACTAATTTGGTGCAGCGCCATCGAAAGGCCTAATATCCATGGTACGTTGCACTAACACAATACTAACTCTCAACGACTATTTTTACAAAAACAAAACTACAAGCTGCAAAAACAATTTTACCTTTTGAATTGGTGGTAGTTATCGGTATTGTAGTCCTACTTTTAACAATTCCTTTTAACACAAACGGTTTTTCGATTACATTCTGACAAATGGTATTATTATTGTCACCAAAGTCTTCCATCTGCGCAGTTGTCAGCTCGAAATTGGTAGGTGATTTCGTCAAGACAAGATTCATCTCATCAAACCGCACCTTCGACTTTGGTGAACTTAAAGCCCAATTTGAGCTGTCGGAGAATGCTTGCAGACCTGTTCCGTTCAAATCCTGATTTGCTGAATGGTAGCCAACACTTGATGACTGAGAACTGTGAGAGCCGTGCTTTTCAGAAGAGCTCGATCGTGGACTGACCATCATCGCACTATCTTCGGTGGGAACTGGACTAGCTGAACCCGAAAACTTAACAGCGTCGTACCAAGTGTCATGACTACTCGAATCTGAGATTGTGTCAGAAACGCTCCAGTCTCCATCCTCATTTATGTGTTGCATGCCAGCAAGGCGAGACGTGATGACATCAAGACTGTTAAGTGTTGTATCCAAGTCATTCCAAATGCTCAGGTCTGTCATTCTACCCTAACGTTAATAGTCGCTCGTTTGCAACTAAAAACCTTAAACGATCGAGATAGATCCTCCAGAGTGACAATTGAGTTATCCGTACTCAATTGAACGGTGTCACCAAAAGAATACGTCCTACTTCTTTAGATGAGTGTAATATTTCATGCAGATTTAGATTACGTAGCAGCGATAAACAAAATCTATAAGGATAACCACGCACCAAGCGACTCAGCTAATAAATGATCTTGGCAATGGCAATTTTAATCAATGGGCATGGACAGGTTAGAAGTTATTGTTCAGAGTCAATGAGGCGAGTGCAAAGCGTACCCATAGTATTGCAGAGCAATGTATGCGCCTTATTGATAAGGTTGGTATGCCTTTGTCAGGTATATACTGAAAGGAAATGTGGATTTCTGCAAATTCCAACAATTTTTAGCTATCAGTTATTCAATTGTAGAAATAGATTTTCATGAACCACCGCCAACAAAACTGGTAAGTACACAAAGTCGGTTTCACAGAGAGCAATGCAACGCAGCTATTAGGTTCTTACATGATATCAAATCTGCGATCTAGAGATGCTTTAGATTAGCTCAAGTTATGTCACAACATCACTGAAAGTTTCATGTAAATTTTGCTTTGAAGCTGCTGGAGGTGTTTGTTTACACATGTGTCTCCCAGAGGTAACATTACTAAAGATGTATGATTTGGGCTGACATTCTCACAGTTACTCCTTTATACCTTCGACATGTCAACTGATAAATAAGGAATGAAGCATCAGTAAAGTAAAACATCGACTGTATTTAGCCTGTACTAAATTCCTCAGTAATCGTGCAAGTACTGAGCACAAAACTGAGCGATTAATTTGTTTTTGTTTTATGTTTGATATAATTTTAAAAACCAGTGAGCCGTATACGCTTTTAACTCCATACCAAACGTGTCAAAAAGAGAAAAGCAAAAACTTGTGTAGTTTTCCGATCTATTTGAAAAACTCTTGAGCCGTTTTAAAACGAACACTAAAACATTAAAATTAGTATTTTTGGATTGAAAATTTTTTTAAATATTTATAAAATCAAGTGTTTGTCTGTCGTCATTTGTATGTCCAGTTAATAGAGAATGGTTAAAATACACACGCTTCAACAGGCCAATGCACCCTAAGGGATCATGATGCGTAATGATTAGGTATATGCACAAGTATTCTAAAGCGCGACAACGTAGCTGGACGGTTTAGTGGTAGTGCGCTTGGCTTCACATGCGTGCATTCAAATGTATGGGTTCAACTCCTGTGAGGTGCAATCTTTTTCCTAACACTTTTAGCTGGATTCGGATAGGCACGACTCTTATTATAGTAAAGATTGAAACATTAGCTTAAGTTACTCAAATTCATTGGATAAAAAAACTTAGCCAATGGCAACTACATTACCTGCCTCTGTTTTTAAAAGTTGACTTGCAACAAAATTCACATTACAGTTATTTGGTATCAAAAGGTTCACCATGTCTTACGCTGTAGTGTTGTATGTTCAAAATATGTGAAAATGTGATTACAAGCTCTTAAAAGCTCAAAAACGAACAGTTAATCGCAACCATCACGAAAACGCGATAGTTTGAAATCCCTTTATCTCGACGATGTACTCGACGTGATTATTGTTTTGACACGTGATGTTATCGCGTGAAATGAAAGGCCAAAAAAAGGCTCAATATAAAACGTTTAGTAGCACTAGTTTAGGACAAACACTGCGGGTTTTACCGAAAATTTTATCAAATATAGATGCTCGCTACTTTACAGTCTCGTTTCTGTTTGGTCTAATCATCTAGTCGTAATCTGATCATGTGACCCATACTTCCTGCCAAATGCGCGAACAATTTCTGCAGCATTTTTCGACTATCAGAGGTGACCAACCGGGTCCTCATGTTTATCCGAGGATGGTATGCACTTCTTCGAGCTAAGGTTAAAAAATTAAACAAATTTTTACGGTAAGTTTTGAAATATCAGTGCTCAAAGTGACAGCATTACGCTGATGATAAAATAGACGGGTAAGGACAATAGACATGGCTTTATTAAATGCGTGAAGTTTATTTGTAAAAATATTTCGACGAGTGAGGTTTCATCAAAGTGTAAACAGAAGTCATCGTCTTCAACTATGTCACATTTGAGCCGTTTTGAAAAGGAATTCCAACCTACGGCGTTTTCGTGATGGCTGTGATCAACTGTTCATTTTTTAGTTTTTAAGAGCTAGTAATCACATTTCTACATATTTTATACCTACAACACAACAGAGTAAAACATGGTGAATCGTTTGATACCAAATAACTGTAATGTGAATTTCGTTGTAAGTCAACCTTTAAGCGATTTTAAATTTTGAGCGAATGTGTAACATAGAAGTAAAAAGAAATTTCCAATAAATCGTTTTAGCTATGCCTTGAATATTTGAATTATAAATTTGCTGGACACACACAGAAATAGGCAAATACCTTCATTTAAAAGCTAGAATGGCAACTATTGTAGATGTTGATTACAAATAAATTTTGATGCAAAAACTTTTTCTATGACCAGTGCAACGCCGAGCATTCAGTAGCACACATATAAAACAAAAGCACGCTGGACACACATCCATGCCCATTTGATGTAGGCTATTTGGCAAAGTTGCGAGATGCAAAAAATTTCTAAAATGAAATTATAACATTCCTCATTTTAAAATACTTTTTTTTTAAAAATGGTTGTTGCTAAGCAAGCTACTGAGAATGTTCAATGCAAAGATATAGAAATTGAATCATTGAATCGTTCTATGAACATAACTGCTGCAACAACCCAATGGTCAATTTTTAATACCAATTAAAGCTAATCACAGCACTCTAGAACCTTTCTGAATGAATTCTGAAACAGTTTTTATAAGCCTACAGCTTCTTAAATTTAATGAAGTGCGATCATGGTCAATCGTATATGAGAAATACAATTACACTTTAACATCAATTATTGTTTAAATCACGCTTAAAAATAATATGACAAAGTTAATAAAATGTACCCGCTGAAAGCAAGTGAGTAAAATGTTCAGCAGAAAAAGTGTAAATAACTGTGTAACACCCTACCCATAAACCATGCTATGGTTGATTAAGTACTTCCTGCCTGCTACGAGAACTATTCAAACATCGGCAAAATACTAGTTTAACTTAACATTTTATTCTTAAAGAAAATTCAGTAGAATATAGAATCGTACAACATAAGACAAGCCAGCTGGCGTATAAAATCCTCAACAATTAAAGCAAATATAACAAAATTCTTAAATCCCTGCGAAAGCGGCATGGACTATTTAAAAAACCATCAAAAATTACTACAGCTGACATGCATTTGCTTTGCGACAAACATGAGTGAACAGGGAGGGCTAATGAAGCGTTTCTTTAGAAAGGTTCCATAAAGTCTACAACTATATGCACATTGACTAGTCCCATGCGATGTGGTCAAATAAGCTCATCTTCGAGGCATTGAGTACCTCTCTGATCTGGCACTCATATTAGATACATTAACAATTCCTAAACACAACAAACTAGATAACTACTTTCCAAGGCATGAACTCTAAAGATTAGTGGCAGACTGTACAAGCATCCGTAACAATAAGCTGAACTTGCCACCAGGCCAATGCTCTCAAGCGGAGAAACTTGGAGGCTTCACAGATCAATGAATCGACATCTTCAGAGTTTCACATTTGAGCTATGTAAACACAAGTATATAGAAGATATCTTTCTAATGATTATTGCACTCTGTCAAAACTTTAATTTAGTTTACAGATTGGGAAAAAGGAGAAACTGGGTTGCTTTCAGATATCCTACACGCATAAGATATGCGCAGATGTAACAGATGTAATTGAAGGATTGCTATATATCATGTACAATCTGTAAAGCCTAAAAAACTCTGGTAATATATTTGTCTGCGAGTCCTCCTTCAACCTGTAGAGTAATAATAATGACTATTGTTATCAATGAAGTGTTGAGAAATGAGACAACTCCAAGTTTAGAAGTATGTTGAGGCCTCGCCGACTGCTCATTGCATATCCACAGTAAATGAGTGTTAGTTAGCAAATACACCAACCCTTAGTTCTCCTTCTCGTTAAAATCTGCACTACTAAACGAGCTAAGCAGCTTTTAGTAAAAAACTAGTGGACGGATTGAGGCTAGAAGAGAGTTCTATTGGGATGTAATGATGTGCTGAAAGTAAAGGATAGAAAGGGATAAAGAAGCTTGGCACATGTTATCATCATGTAATTCCTTATGAATTCACCAACTCTAGTTTCTTATCAGCATATCAGAGTCGTGGTACAAAACTGATGGTTGATTTTATGCTAATTACTATGGGAGTTTTTTTAAATGGAATCTGAGCGATAGACTTGAAACATTCAGCTGGCTAAAAATCCAAAAAAAATTTATTTCAATGGTGAAACACACGAGTGGCCAATTTTAATGTCAAAAAAAACACCCTTCAGATGAATACATCCAACTTCAAGCGTGTTTCTAGCAAAATAACGCCATTTCCTGCTATATTTAACGATAAAAAGTATTGCCAAGCATCTGCTGAAAGAAATGACAAATGCCAGAAGCCAGGGCAGGTAACAAATTAATAAGGCAGGTCGGCTATCACAAGTGACAATCAAATTTTTATTTGCTGGAAATTTTAACGCAACTCAATAAAAAAAATTATTTAAAGCAACCACTGGCTATTTAATGAAGAGAGCTATAACCGTGCATGAACACCAACGATGTAGACGGAGATTTCCACACCACCAATAATATTACTCATTAAAATCTCCCAACAATACACCACAACTGTCTACATTTCACGCATAGGCAAAAAGTAAAAGTTGATGTAGAAAAGAGCGATGTATACATGTCTGTATATGAAAGCAAGCAAATGTATTTAGTAGATGTGTGATATTCTG
This sequence comes from Watersipora subatra, assembly GCF_963576615.1. Taxonomy (NCBI): domain Eukaryota; kingdom Metazoa; phylum Bryozoa; class Gymnolaemata; order Cheilostomatida; family Watersiporidae; genus Watersipora; species Watersipora subatra. The sequence continues at coordinate 52,050,879 of NC_088710.1, read as the reverse complement.
TTGTCACGATAGACTAAGTCTCCAGTTGTGACACACAATAGACTGGCTCTCCAGTTGTGACACACAATAGACTGACTCTCCAGTTGTGACACACAATAGATTGACTCTCCAGTTGTGACACACAATAGACTGTCTCGCCAGTTGTGACACACGATAGACTAAGTCTCCAGTTGTGACACACGATAGACTGTCTCTCCAGTTGTGACACACGATAGACTGACTCTCCAGTTGTGACACACAATAGACTGACTCTCCAGTTGTGACACACAATAGACTGACTCTCCAGTTGTGACACACGATAGACTGTCTCTCCAGTTGTGACACACGATAGACTGTCTCTCCAGTTGTGACACACGATAGACTAAGTCTCCAGTTGTGACACACGATAGACTGACTCTCCAGTTGTGACACACGATAGACTGACTCTCCAGTTGTGACACACAATAGACTGACTCTCCAGTTGTGACACACGATAGACTGTCTCTCCGGTTGTGACACACGATAGATTGACTCTCCAGTTGTTACACACAATAGACTGACTTTCCAGTTGTGACACACGATAGACTAAGTCTCCAGTTGTGACACACGATAGACTGTCTCTCCGGATAGACTGTCTCTCCGGTTGTGACACACGATAGACTTACTCTCCAGTTGTTACACACAATAGACTGACTTTCCAGTTGTGACACACGATAGACTAAGTCTCCAGTTGTGACACACGATAGACTGTCTCTCCGGTTGTGACACACGATAGATTGACTCTCCAGTTGTTACATACAATAGACTGACTTTCCAGTTGTGACACATTTAGAAACCACTTCAAACGCTTAGTTGAGTCACTACTTTGACTCAATCTATAAAGAAAGGTGTTACACGCCTCATTCTGTGAATGGCCGGCCGACCTACACGCTTTCTACTCTACAAGGAAATCTGCACATTACCAAAGCATTTTGAAACTCCTGTCATCATAATACGGCTTTGTGACAGGTTTATGCTCAATTAATTGGTTATTTAAAAAGGTAAACAGATGAACATCAAGATGTGGACAGTAAAAAGCAAGCACTAGTGCACTAGGCTTATCATTAGTCAGCATGCAGCTGGTCAACTATGAAGTTAAGCATGGGTCAAAGGGCCTTGCGAGGAAGGTGAGTTATTCTCTGTACACACAGATATACGCAACACTGGGTCCTCTCTATAACACCTCAAGAAAAATTGTTGATTATTTTTCAAACAATTACTAGTTAAGAATGCTAATGACACATCTGTTAATACTGTTGCTACCTTGCCAAAAATAATTAAATGAACTTGTCACAATTATGCACCCATGAAAGTGTCACTCACAGAATAGTTCCTGTGGAACATTGCACAGAACAACAGAGTTGATTATTGGTAAACTTTCAATGAAGAAGACAATTTCACACCAGAAACCGTTGTCAAGCCTGATAAATCTCAAAACAAAGCGTCACCAGAACGATGGAACCAAGGCAAACCAGTGCTGTATGAACTACAGTCTCCAAGACAATACATCTATTCAAGGATATCGCAACAGCGATTATCCAGAGAGTTGCGTGTTTATAAACAGCTCTTTCATAGTAACGAATGTTGCGCCAATGACGACAACACAGTTACAGAGGACAGAGTTCATAAGTGAGAGTGGAATATATGTTATAAGCGAGGAGTATATTTCTCCCCATTACATTGCTAGTACATATTCTATATGCAAGTTTTCATTGAGATTTTATACTGATGATCCGAGGCTGCAGCCTATTAAGTTCAGACTATAGGCACTACATAGGAGAATCATTAGTGTCAGTCGGACTAATGAGCCAGTTAAACCAGATGTGTGAAGCAATACATGGAGTTATGTGCCCGAGCAGAACAAAACTTCTCAAACCGAAAAATTTACAGCAGAGAAATATACGTAAGTGTTTGGCAAACTATGAACACAAATTTGAAAGGTTAAAAATCATACTTTCTTCCCAGTTCATTCTAGTTAACTTAAATAGAAAATTAGCGAAGACGTAATCGTTAGTACAATTATTATGGAACATTTTAGCTAATAACTTACATGAGGAAGTCATGTGACCGGTGATGGCAGAAGGAAGCATATCGCCTGACATCTTCACATCGTCAAATTTGTTATTGATCAACGCAATTCTGTGAAACAGATTTACATAGAGTAGCTGTACCAATGGATAATAAAGATAAACTCAGGTTTTAAAGTCACCTAATGTTGTTCACACATCATAACAAAGGGGAGCATGATTGCACTTAAGCCTACTCTGCTATTGAAAGAACCTCGCAGTAACAATTGCAAACATCGACCTAAAGGTCAGTGCCTAGCATATGGTGAGGAGTTATTATCCACACACAACTATTAAAGGAGGGAAACTCCAAAATTATATCTCAAAAGTAAATAATGTACGCGGACCAAAGACTTGGAAGCTTTGTTCAAATTGAACTTCAGTTGAACATAAAATGCTTTATAAGCTGGTGAGAGTAAACCTTCAATTTTACTCAGAGCCATCAAACGAGTTATTCATACCTAGAAACCGTTAAATATAATCATACTGATTCTGAATACTGATACTGAATTGTGAGTATAAATATTCCAGCTGAAAAACTTTAAAATTAGTAAATATTCAAAGGTTTTACAAGAATGATATCTGAATTGGGAAATACTACTCATTAAGGAAGTGCTTTTTCGAATATTATGATGACAAATGTAGATAAAAATGATAGCGAATTAAAGCTGACTCATCTTATATAACTCCTCATTGACCTATTTTAAATGTCACTTTATTTAACTTAAACAACCAAAAGCTGTCAACCTTGACATTATGTAGAGTCGATAGAAAACAAATGATGAAACTAAAAAAATAAACATAATTTCAATATGTTGAGAGAACTTTCAGGAAATCCTGAAGCATTTTTAATAATTGGAGCTGCAGATAGATATGTAACTTAACTGATATTGCTATTGATAAGAAATAGCAACTTACTTAACACTCCACACTTTTTGAGATTCGTTCGTTTTTGATATTTTAAGAGCTTGTAATCATATTTCCACATATTTTGCACCAACAACACAGCAGAGTAAAACATGGTGAATCTTTGATATCAAATAACTGTAATGTGTATTTTGTTGCAAGTCAACCTTTAACCATGAAAACATGCAGCCTGTAATGGAACTCATCCCCTCCCATCACTGGTAAAATTTCAAACAAGGTGATGCAGGGCGAGACACGACCTACACAATATCACTTCATCTCGCAACACCACATCATCTCAGAATATCACCTATATCATCTATGGAGTTTAAGGTAATCCAACAATTAACGATTATTTGCGATATCATTGTTTTCTTTAGGACAGAGCAATACCGAGCACAGAGCAATACCGAGCACAGAGCAATACCGAGCACAGAGCAATACCGAGCACAGAGCAATACCGAGCACAGAGCAATACCGAGCACAGAGCAATACCGAGCACAGAGAAAAAGATAAGTGTACATTGCGAGCGCTTCAAAGCAATGACAAACAAAACTATAGTTTACTTTTTCACCCATCGCCTGATTCAACTCTTTGTAGGCAAATTGAACAAACTGCTACATCTAATTAGTGCATTAATGTTTTTGCTAATTTGCCGTTTAATATACACAGACATCTGGGAGCATAGAAAAATCGTTTTAGCTGTCAGGTATTGTTTGAGAATATACAAGCATCCAACAAAATACGAGTGTGTACGATACGAGTGTGTACGATACGAGTGTGTACGATACGAGTGTGTACGATACGAGTGTGTACGATACGAGTGTGTACGATACATTTGTTGAAATAAACCAACCAAATTTATTTACATATAATAAAATTTTATTCATTCTATTCATTTTTAAATGACACAAAAGGAGATTAGGGTGGCTAACTAAATGAAACCAAACCCATAAACCAACTTTTACACGATTTAAAAAGCTAACCCCTGATTTTATATCAACAAAGACCAACTCAAAGAAACGTCATAATCCAAATTACTTTTAGCTTTGTGTAGTCACTACCTCACTCAATTTTGACTACAAACATTTCATCAATGATACATACTGGACTCCTCCAAATGTAACAGACATAATAATAACAATAAACAAGGGAACAATAAATGAATTGACAGATAGCCAGAACACTAAAAGTGTCTTTACTTATAAGAATACGACTCGGTTTAATAAGCAATTGCCAGTGAGAGGTTAGACGATAATGACTGTTCATTCTAGTATTACATGAATAAAAAGTAAAAAATCAAACAACCGCAATAATCACCCAGAGTACTCATGAAAGTATCTAGATCAGGCATAATACCTATAAAAAAACCAAGTTGTGAATGCACTCACTTTGTTTGTGATAGACCTTTACGTAGTATGTCTGTTCGCACCTTTTCACCAACGTGTCTGTATATCTCAGCCAGCGCGAGCAATGCAGAGTCTCTAACCTAAATGACAATCAGGATGCAAATAGCTTCTTTATGGTTAGTAAAACTAGCTCACGACTTGTGCAGACCAACACCCTACGATGTTAACTCCCAGTCTAGTTGAGCAGCGATACTTAATTTCCTATCAGCAGCTGTTAAATACAATTTCACGGCTATGCAGATTGCGCAAGCTAGAAATGACTTTTACCTATAGTCTGTAGGAGAAGCAATGATGACTTGCTTATGCACTACGTATCTACATGTAACACACATGCAAGTCTTCGCTGTAGGCACCTGGCTGGTTTAGCTGTGTGGTTTTATGCCTCCAATGAGGCTGGTTGACATTGTTATCGTACATAAAAAAACTGGAGGTGTCTGCGAGTGTGCTAGGTGAGAGCAAAAATTATGGATGGACATCAGCTATCTGGTGCATGCCAGAATGGGTGAACCTCTAAAGACCCCTTGATTGAAAAGGAAAGATGGTGTGCGAAATCTGCATACCATTTTTAGTTCATAATATTTCATACTATGAACTGAAAATATTTTTCATATATTATCACAAGACCAAACTTGGTAACCAAAAAAGTGCACACATAGCAATGCTACATTGTCACGATAGAAAACAAGCCGAAGCGTATCAACCCACAATGCTTAGCTGGTGCAATAGAAATCAAACATATCATTCACACATCTCGACATGCTTCGACGTCTCGACAATCTAATAGTGATTCACTGTCCATTGTTAGTCGCCGGTCCCCACGCATTCCTTCCAACAGCAGTAAAAAATTGTCCTCAAACAATTGTTGTGCAACATGATTGCAGAATCTGATATATTATAGAATAAAATTACTGCAGTATTGAAAGGTTGGTTGCCTCATTAAAATACAAATTAATGCTGCTTGCAAATTCCTTACACGTAAGAAGTGTCCAATTGGGGGTACACATGAGACTCTTTGATTACATTTGCGAGCCACTATCAATTGTAGGCAAATTGCGGCAGTTTTTGTGTCGGTTGGGGTACACAAAAATGTACAATGAATGGGTTGGGTAGGCTACGCTTACAGTGGACAAAGCATGGCAAAGCGTCATGCAAAGCATCATTCAAAGACTTGGCTCTAGATTTTTATAAATAATTTAGTGGTTTTAAAAGCTGAATTGCAACAAAATTTACATTACAGTTATTTGGTATCAAAAGGTTCACCATGTCTTACTCTGCTGTGTTGTAGGTATAAAATATGTGGAAATGTGATTACAAGCTCTTAAAAGCTCAAAAACAAACAGTTAATCGCAGCCATCACGAAAACGCAGTAGGTTGGAATTTCTCTCAAACCAGCTCCAATGAGACGTAGTTGAACACGATGTGCTTCTGTTTACACTTTCATGCAACCTCATTCGTCGAAATTTTTTCCCAAACATACTTCTCCCATTCAATAAAACCATGTCTATTGTCCTTACCCATCTATTTCATTATCATTGTAACGCTGTAACTGATATCGAGCACTGATGTCTCCAAACCTAGCCTAAAAATCAAATTAATTTTTCAACCTTAGCTTGAGGGGTGCATATCATCCTCTGATAAACATGAGGAGCCTGTTGGTCACTTGTGATGGTCAAAAAATGATGCAGAAATTGTTCGCCCCATTCGGCAGGAAATGTGGGTCACATGATCAGATTATGACTAGATGATTAGCTCAAGCTGAAATGAAATTAAAGTAGCGAGCATCTATAATTGATAAGGGCTTTCCAGTGGAACGCGAAAAATTTGTCATAAACTAGTGCTATGAGACGTTTTATATTGAGCCTTTTATTGGCCTTTAATTTCACATGATAACATCAGTGTCAAAAGAATGTTTATCAGACAATGATATGTACTCCTTCGAGCTAAAGTTGAAAGATTAAAAGATTTTTTACGGTAAGTTATAAGATATCAGTGTTGAAAGTGACAGTATTACAATGACGATAAAATATACGCGTACGAACAATAGACATGGTTTTATTGAATGCGTGAAGCATATTTGTGAAAATAATTCAACGAATGAGGTTGCGTGAAAGTGTAAACAGAAGCCATCTTGTACAACTACATCCCATTTGAGCCGTTTTGGAAAGAGATTCCAATCTACGGCGGTTTTGTGATGGCTGCGATTGTGATGGAGCTCGTAATCACATTTCCACATATTTTGCACCCACAACACAGCAGAGTAAGACATGGTGAATTTTTGATATCAAATAACTGTAATGTGAATTTTGTTGCAAGTCAACCTTTAAGCTACGATAAGTGACCCCTCGAGTCATAACCAACGTGTTTGGTTTATGTTAGTATATTTTATAGAAATTATTCACAGGGATCAATAGAGTTATTACCGAGTCCGTCAAACATCAATGAAAATGCGATGTAGAGGGCAACTCCAAAATCACCGATACATGCAGAACGAAGTGAATGTTTATTACATGTCTCAGACCACGATAGATATTGTGATATTCTGTAAAGCGTATCTCTATAGGGTACGCAGTGAGAGTTTCTTAGTAGCCATATGATAATAAACTCCACTGGAGTGGTTACATGATATTCAGATCTGCTAACATAACTAAAATGTTCATGCACAAAAGCACCGTTGACTGATATAACTCAAGAAACAAAACCTTATGGTAGCATAGTGGAAAGGTAGACATCAATATTTTAATCAGCTGCAAAAATGAACATATATCAGCCAATTTACCTATGATAGTTAAGCGATCAAATGAGATAACAATATTTGAAGGTGATAGAGACGATAGATTCAATTTGGGAGGGGCATACACGCATCTCTTATCTATCTATAGCATCTAGCCTGCCCAAGTAATCAGCTAACCTGCACATTTGAGTCATCCATTAGCTTGATTAGGGATGGTACAATCTTGCTCAGCTGTAGACTTTTCGCTCCATAGCTAAAAAGGAAGGTCACCGGGAAGTTCGCAATAAAATACTTAACTAATGATATACTTAATTAATGATACAGATAGCAGGTAGAGAAACCAATAAAATGTAAATATAAATAAATCTCCTTACAAAGCAAAGTCGGCTATGTGAAGTAAAGACGTTCTTTTTTATTTACCAATGACTTTTCGCCTGCCAACATGTAAAACGGCAGTTGTAAACATTGATGCGCATTTCAACCCAGGTTTAAAAAATAATGCCTAATCAAAATATTCACGCTTATTAGCCTATTTCCAGCAAATAGAGAAAATCTAGCATGGTTTACTAATTGTCACTCATTCCAAAAATTATCAATTGCCTTGTATATCATGAAAAGGCCATGCATCGACATAAATTTGCAACGAATAATAAAATTATGAGACTTTAATTTCGATGTGTTAAGAAATGACAAAGCTCTGAACACTTGTGGCTCTATTACAACACGCATGTAGGACACATTTACCATTAGAGCAATGATTAGACCAATGATTAAAACAATCAGATTGATTCACTTATTTAAACAATTCGCGTTGGATTTTTTGCTGACATATAACCACATGTAAAAACTAACAATAACAGGTTAATTATTAGTTTGTCTCTCGCTAACAAGGACAGATAAGAAGTGCCATTACAAGAGAGGATCCATGCTGCATCCATATTACTAACAAACCTAGGTAAATGCATGGCATAGAACTTACTGGTTAAGTAAATTTTGTAGGCATGTGCAGATACCCTCCCTCACTCTAAACTGCTTATGCACAGAAGCCTGTGGCCATATACGATCGATGACAAACTGCAACACAAGATTGGAGTGAAAAAGTAGCAACCAGGAGTTGAAATTTAAAAGATGAGACTAGCTCATATTCTAGATTATACCAATGTGAGTAGGCCTATGCCCATGATATAACAATGCAACATTATTCAGTTTTGGATTATTCGTAATGTGTGGTTACTGCCATGCCATACCTTCTTGTCGTAGGTATATATTGCAATGCCATACCTTCTTGTCGTAGGTATATATTGCAATGCCATACCTTCTTGTCGTAGGTATATATTGCAATGCCATACCTTCTTGTCGTAGGTATATATTGCAATGCCATACCTTCTTGTCGTAGGTATATATTGCAATGCCATACCTTCTTGTCGTAGGTATATATTGCAATGCCATACCTTCTTGTCGTAGGTATATATTGCAATGCCATACCTTCTTGTCGTAGGTATATATTGCAATGCCATACCTTCTTGTCGTAGGTATATATTGCAATGCCATACCTTCTTGTCGTAGGTATATATTGCAATGCCATACCTTCTTGTCGTAGGTATATATTGCAATGCCATACCTTCTTGTCGTAGGTATATATTGCAATGCCATACCTTCTTGTCGTAGGTATATATTGCAATGCCATACCTTCTTGTCGTAGGTATATATTGCAATGCCATACCTTCTTGTCGTAGGTATATATTGCAACGAATGCATGAATGGCTACTAAAACACCCGACATTTCAAGTCAAAACAGGCTGGCAAGGCTGATGCATTCCAATTTAACCCTAATCAGTCAGACACTTTCCATGACCAAATTTAGGTCAATCTTATGAAAACTCGCTAAAATGTAAAGTTGCGACATATATTGGTTGGTCCATGGCACATCGTGTGATTAACCTTTTATGATGAGTTTTTTCATGATATCTCCTTTAATGCATTGATAGACACCAAATTAACATCTAAAATGGTCGAACCAGAGCTGTGTCACAGCACTATTTACAGAAGTTTGACAATGCGCATTCCTAGTTTTTTGAGTTTTACCATTTGTAAAAATATTTTATTGGATTTTTTTTACATATACATTTACATTTTTTGACGACACAACTACTCTTTGGTAGTGCTTGAAATCAATGTTTCAGACCCAAGATTCTCACAGAATTCGCCCCAAATTGTCTTTACAATTATATCGAACTAATTTCAACTGATACTTACTGGTGCGATATGAGACGATGACTACTTGTTTACTGAGTGTATCAACTATTTGTCAACTAAATTTGTGTCTAAGCTGTGAGCAAAGACCAGACAAGACAATTATTGACAGCATTACCGATCTATAGTTTATAACAAGCAAGTCTATCCCATTCAAATGCCAACACCTTTACGCTAATATGTAGATCACTTGGTGGTCAATAATCAACTTTTTATTAAATGCATTTCTTTACTGCAATAATTCCAGTCAAGTACAAAAATGGAGAGTACGCCATGAAATGTTTTGAAAGGAAAAAATCCATTTAAAATACCCATGTTAAAAACTATGACAACAGCTAATGAGTGTTGAAAACAAAGCGTGGATACATCACTTACACTGGGAGATGAGGCTGGGTGCATGAGGGAAAGAAGTAGGTTCTGAGATGCCTCTCTCACTTCATCACGCATATCTCCAAGTCGACTTACTGTTGGTTCCAAAACTGTAAAATAACCAATAAAAGTGTTGCAATCAGCCTATCATTCACTCTGTCATTCACTCTGGAGAAAATATCACATCACTTTAAACAAAAATAGTTTTCAAGAGTTTACTAACATTTTTACACCAGTTTTTTAAAACAGTATATAAACTTCACAATTGCTTCACCTTCATAGCACTACTTTTACTAGCTTTAGAATGCAATTAGAAATAACATTGAAATGAATAAACTTCGGCTAATAAGAGCAGAATTGGCTTGATAGCTAAAGGACAGACGGTCAACCGAATGCAGTCCAGGAAAATCATACCACATGGTTGACATTCTAGAGAAGCTATGTTCCCACTATAAACTATACAAACTGGAAACTATGTATCAGTGATTGATCGGAGCCGCATTGCTGCCATTCTCAAGTACGTACTCTAAGCTTGCTGCTAAACTAATTGCCAACATAGCTTTAGCCTAACTGAGAAAAACATCTAGTCTTTGCAAAGAGTAGATTAAGAAACTCTGAGAAGTGCCATGTATTTGCAAGCTTTGACTCCATAAAACTATCTATTGATTCAGCCACCTAAAGGAGTTGATGCAGTGTTTTTTTAACATTGAAGAGTATTTGAATCCATGAGAATGCCCTGTTTCAAATATCAATTACAAGCAAACAAGCAATAGCCCTATGTAATTCGCAGTCCTACCTCGAAAGTCATTAGATTTGGAGCAAGCACTAAACGATTTACAAACTGCTTCATATTTCAACAGTGTAAAGAGTTAGCTATGCTCATTGACGCAAAAGGGTATACAAACAACGATGAGAGATTTTATCTCCCACAGAAAACTAGTAACACTACATGGGTATCATGATCAGTTTGGTATTGATTGACATTACCGTTGGGAACATAGGGTCGAAATGATTCACCCATGCGGTTCACTAACAAGTGCAGCACGTCCAATCCATGGAGCGATACCTACAAAGTAAGCACGAAATATCTAGAAGGTAAACATAAAGTAGCAAAAAGGAAAAAGCGCAGGGAATCACTGAGTGACTGATGCCTATGCTCCGTTGAAATGATTAGTGACAAGCGTAATAAGGGATTGGCGCAAGTCTTTTACTAATGTACAGAGCACACTCATTCATCTAAGTCTAACACTATTACAAAAAGTCATTACAATAAAAAGCCATTGACGTTAAAACGAAGTTCAATACGCCAAATTATAACAACAGAGAAACAAATACAAAAGATCAACATTATGCTGTAAACGATTAGAAGCTCACATGAAATAATGCAAAATCATGTGTTTATCAGATATGTGAAAACGTAATGTATGCACAATCAACCCCAATAAATAGCAGTGTAGACCTATTTCATGTTGGTCATATGTTGTCTCCCATATGACCTAGACATGAACGCTTAACCCTTTTGGAGGCATAGCGACATTATTGTCGTTTTGCGATACTGATGCCAATGGGCAGAGCGACTATTTTGTCGCCACGCGAACGTTTTTGATTATTTGACTTTGGGTGAGCTTATTGCGCTTTTTTAATTAATTTTTTTACTAATAATAAACTAAAATATATTGGTCTCCGTAGCAACCAAAGAATTAGCCGTTTTGAGAAGAAAAAAAACTATCGTTTTTGCAATACTAAACGAACGAAAAATCCGAAATAAAAACGTATTTGAATAAAATGGAGATTTTTGTTTGTAGCTTGTTTATGCTTCTGTTACTGCTTTCTGAATATTTTCCCAGAATGCAACAACTTTATTTTACTGTCATGGCGTCCTCCAAAGGCTATAGGCAAAGGTATAGAGGAACAATAATAAGCACATGATGTCAAGACTGTGGTGTAGGCCTCTCCCAGGGCAAATGCTTCCAAAATTACTATAGCTAGAGAAACACTTATATAAGAATTTGACTTATAAATGTATATTTGTATTTACCTGTATAATAAAAACATAATACGCATATACAGTATCATAAATAAAAGTGTATCAATGATTTTTTTTAAATCAATTTGTGAAAAATTAATCTGCCCAGGGGGTCTCGAATAGTCATAAAAAACTTGCCTGCAAAAGGGTTAAAACACTGCTATACAACCCAGGAATGTGTCAAGAGGCGGTGGTGGAAATCACTTAAGGCATTTATGTGACCAATTTTGCCTGGTCTTATTATAAAAGCCTTATTTGGCATCAGTGATCTGCAACAACCATGCTGGTAAAAATTGCCAGCGACTCTCTGTACCGAATTGAAATTATTTGACCTAATTAAAGGTATAACTTTTAACCCATGCCCAGCTCGTTTACCGGACATTCTTAAACAAATACGAACATGACAAACATTAATTCTTCTCTATCATTGGTCCTTTCACATTCAAGGCCATAATTAGTGAACATCACAAATAAACAGGTTACGTAAAACCTGTATTTGAATGTCACTTCTATTTGACCGTCATTGTAGGAAAAGGGTTGAAAAATATAGCGTCAGCCTTAAATTGAATGCCACCTCCGTTTGACCGCCATTTTGACATTCATTGATCTTTACAAACCCATAATAGCAAGTGATCAGTTAGAAAAGTGTCCACAAAATTTTACGAATAATGACTCTGTTACGTCAATAACAATTAATTATTTTGCTGTTCATCTCCAAAGCTTTTCTCTTTTTCTGTTAAAACTTTGAAAGCATCACCATAAAAACAATATCTGTATCAGGCTAATAATAGCTCCTTGCTTAATGCGATTTTGATACTTCTAAATGTGAAAAACTGTACATTTACGATGGTATATGAACGACTAGTTTTAGACTAAAAGTTATGCTAAGTGCACATGCAGCTAAACATTTATCATTATTTGTGCAAAATGCAATGCATAAAAGTTTTGCTCTAATAAAAGGTTGTTTGGACGCTAATATTGACTAGTTCAGTTGTGCAGAAGAAGAGTTGAGGTAAGAAGACAGTGTAGAAGATATTGAACTGCCAGAAGATGAAATGATTTCATACTAGAGCAACAATCAGAACGCAACCTCACAAGCAAACGATGCAAATATATTTGCTTCAAAAATGTTAATTTTTGTTTATGTATGTATTATAAGTATGATCTGTTTATTTCGCTTGTTCTGGAATATATATTTGTAGAATTTGATAGATTATTATTATATATCTAGGCCTAACTTATAAATTTGCAGAATTATAGCATATTATTTGATCGCATCCTTGCAGTTATCCACTCGGCTTGGAATGGATCGACGCCCGTAACTCCTCTTCTATTACACAGAAAAAGCCAGTTTTTGTTGCAAACTGTAGCAAACATAGCATTGAGATTTTTTGCACAATTGTTAAATATAGTTATAAAATGAAAATATGCCTTCAAGTTTAGAATGAACTAAAAAATATAAAGCTCCAACTAATTACAAAGCAGGGCACAGGCTATAATATCATCCCTGGTTAGTTGAAAGCAATAAATACCAACTGGTAAAGATATCTCTCTACCATATAAGATGCCATGGTCAACTTAGTATCAGGTACAACCCATACCTTAAAGTTACTGCTGTTGACCCATCCAGCCAAGCCATCAATAAGACGATCTAAGCAATCTGACGCACATGAAGATTTGGGATTTTGAAGAAAGTCTACTAACTGAGGGTATGTGTTAGTTCGGATCCGATTATCTTGAGTTATAATTCCATCATAGTACTTGTCCAGATTATTCATTCTGAATCAAGTTGGCAGCCTAAAATGTTTAATAGTGCAGATTCCAAATATTTGCTAAAACTATTTTTATTAAAAGCACATCAACAGGAATGATAAAGAATACATTATTTTTCTTTGCTAAACATGAGAATGACTAAATGGCCATTCAGAGATATATTGACTGTTAATTAAGAAAACAGTCTGTGCAGTTTATTGGAGGCTTGCGCTTCAGCAACAAAACAAACTAGGGAACTTCACCAGTGTCTTTTAAAATACTTAGAACTCCGTTTTGATTCAAAAGTGATAGGTTCTACCAGACACAAGCGAGGTCGTTTTGTTTCTTCTTATTGCAACATAATGGTTTCCAAAGGTTGGTATGTACAAATCACAATACCTTTATAGGATTAGAATAGCCCTGTGACGACTCCAAAAATATTCAAAGATTCGTCCTTTTTGACCGGTCGTTATAAGGATGTTGCTATCTTATGCGTGGACGAATTTTCTCTTGAACAGCTTTTTAAATGCCTGCAGATATGCAGCAACAAATATTTAGCAAATCTATATGATCCTGGTATAACATAATGACATCCTCATAGTGATACCATAGTTATATTTTGTGCACAGATCCTTTAAAAGCCGAAGTGCATTAGAATGATTTGTCACGGGTAAAACTTGAATTTTAAACGAGAGTCACTACAACTAATATGCGTCCGCCATGATACAATAGCGATTGACTTTCCAGCTGCATTAGTTAAGATCCGCAATCTTTAAATACGGTTATCGGTTTTTAAAAAAATAATAATAAAATTTTTAAACGAAATTTATATTGATTTTATATTTATGTAATTAAAATCTTAGTTAAAAAAATTTTGATAACCGGATACTGTTCATTTTCGTGCAACTTAACTAAAAAAATTTTCTTTCATACCACGTGAAGCGAAACAATGGCGGAGCGGGAAGAAGAAGAACAAACTATTGCTCAAGATGTAGTCGTAACGAAGTACAAAATGGTTGCAGAGATTGTCAATAGTAAGTTATTTTATCTGTATGTATCGTTTGCCGTAATAATTGTAACTGATTAAATAGTTGGCGTTAAGTATTCTTTTTGAAATGCAGAACCTTTATAGGCAAAAATTATAGGCTTTTTTTATCTGGTTGACCGTTCCGTGGTAAAAAAGTACTAAGAATGATACTCCTTAGTTTTGACACAATGTTTATTTTTTAGTTTTTACTCACAGAATGATCGAGTGGGCCTTCATTAACTACATCTCATAAATAGACGATAGAGAACATTGAATTGCAACTTGGCCAGCTGCTCCTTCGTCAAGCGGCTAATGTACTTACCGGTGCACTATTTTTAGTAATAGTATTGGAGAGTATTTGTTGTGTCGCGCTGGGTCGTTATTTATATTGTCTACTGCTACGACCGCCCGGAACGCAAATTTAGTGATTGGTTGTTGCAATGTTAATCAAGCTTATTAGAATAAATTGAATTTATTGGCCATGTAACGGTATGCAACATATCTTTAAATTTAAATATTAGATGGCAAAAGTCTTGGTTAGTTCAGTCTTCGGTAACATTTGAAATATTCTTTACTCCAAGTACTTGCTCCCATAATGATGCTGCATTGATTGCATTAAGAAGATAATGTTGTTGAAATCATTTATTGGGTTCTTCATTAGCATCGTATATGTGGTTAAAAAGTTACTAGTCATTGCAAGCTTTGTAAGAAGACTTTCCAAATCATTAACCCTGTATCTCTCCAACATCTTTGCTATTGCCACCAGCATCAGCAAAATATACCATATTGCTTTTTTCTATTCAACCAAAGCATCGCAGATTTCACTAGAAGATTTTCTAATAAAAGCACTAGCAACATCATAGCTAACACATTATTAGGTGATATAAATATAACATTATCACAATTTTTGCACTTATCTTAGTTCTGCAGCCGGATTGACATTGAATGCAAAAAATTTATTTTTGTTATATACAGCTAGATTATAGAAATAAATAGGAATAAAATAAACATCTGTCTGGTAACAACTGATATCCGAAGTATTTGCAAGACAGATGCTAACAAAATTGTTGTCTTTGATATTCCTGTCAATTTCTATTGTAAATAACTTAAACTTAACTTAAATATAAATAGTGTGTCTAGAAGTCTTTTATTGGTCTTAGCTGTTGCCTTCATTGACTAAATTAGTCAATGGCTCTTTATTTAATACTATGTTTTAGGAGTCATAAAGGAGGTTGCTGATAAATGCATTAGTGGGGCAAAAGTGTTAGATTTGTGTGTTTTTGGTGATGAAAAACTGTCTGATGGGACTAGCAAGATTTACCGCAAAGATAAAGAAGTTAAAAAAGGTATGTGAAACAAGTTTTCATTGATCCTAAGGTTTTAGATTAAGTACAATGATTACTCGCCATGCTGACTGCAGCTTAACAACTGTAGTGTCAACTAGGATGGCATTTGTTGTTTGAAAAGGTGTTATCGACTATCGTTGGAGTTGTCCCACCGATAGCGATAGTATCGAATTATCAATGAGCCGACAGAGTTCACTGATAGTTATCGAGTGACTTAGCAGCTGGTAAAACTATCGAATTATCGTGCCTGAAAAGATCGAGGATTGTGGGAAGGAATAGGAAAAGGTGTTCCAGTTATTAGAGCGTTCCAGTTATTAGAGCACTGTCACAAGTCCATGTATTTATTAGTAGATAAATGTACATATACAAACTATATATAAATCAAACGCATAGATGGCTTGTTGCAAATTAAAAGGCTTCTAGTGTATCGTTTTAAAAAAATTATCAGAAAGTATAGAGACTTTTCTATCACTTGAGATTGGTTTGTTGTTTGAAGTGAGTCATTGCCAGAACGTTTTCAGATTAAAACTAGCCAAACTTGATCGCTGTTGAAATGCTCAGAAGAAAAATCATCTTTTTTGAGCGTTTTAACCAATGATATACAGAGGGATGTATATAATTGTTTTAATCAAGATCACGTTTGCCAATTTTCTAACCTATTCGAAGGTTAGCTCACTTTTCTTAGCTTTCGGAGGGCCATCGCTAAGCGGATGATTGGCAAAATTTGATTTTTTGCAAACCTTTAGAAAAGTCGTCAACGAAAATATTTTGCCGATGGTAATAACGACTTCTGAGAACTACTAAAAGTTGAGGTTTGTCTCTATGGCTTGGAATAAAGTGATATTCTAAAGCGATAACAACCGTCGTAGTAGCCATTGGTCAAAAAACCGTTCGAGTTAACCATGTGTTTGAGCTATCCGAGGGCGATAACTATCGGGTTATATTACTTTTTTATTATTCGATAACGATATATTTGTTTCGGATGTGTCGATAGGCTAAAAGTAGGCAACATATTCATATTGAGAAAGACAACTATCGAAATCGACTATCAAGCTATCGTGCAACCCTAGTGTCAACCCTCCATTTGTGTGTTGTAAAACCTTGTTGCTTTGCCTAAAAGCGATGTTTGAGATTAGATTTACCGATTCTTATTGTAAACTACGCCGATTCAGGTACTGATCAAGATCTCGTGTGCTGCATAGGTAAGTGTTTATTTTGTTGCAGAAAATGTAAATGCACTCATCTGTTCGTATTTATTAAAGAAAGAAACATACATTTAAAGACTGCATGTACTGGAAAACTCAAACAAAATTAGTCAGTTTTTTTAATTGATAATTGCTGTTACAACTCCCTCTGTGATTAATTTCTTCTGTCACTACACAATACTATTGGTAGTACAGTTTATTTTTACTGTATATCATTAAAAATAAATAGATTGCTTGCTCATATTGGCTCCTAAATCGAAATAAAAACAGTGTTTTTCAAGTAAACTTCACAATATAGTTTACACCGAACTATTTCAGTAAATAATCTCGAAGGTGATTATATATAATATATTCAATGTATAAATATAATAGTAGAAAGAAACAAATTAGTTGTACAACACAATCAAAATCAGGAAACAAACTATTGTCAAGAGAGGAGCCAACTTTTGATCAAATTAGTTTCGTGATGCTAGTAATTAGAAGGATTACACTGCATCCATACTTGTTCGTGATTTGCTAAAATAAATTTTTTGTCGTAAATGCAAAATACAACACCTATTATTTACATCCTAAGCAAAAAAAGAAAATTAATCCACTGCGTTGATCAAGCAATGGGCTTGAAGCAAATAATAAGGTGATTGATGGTAACTTGAATGTGGCTTGCCAAATTACTATTACTTGCTTGATAGTAGACCTGTAGAAGGTTTCAGACTTAAAAAATGATCAGCTGATCCAGGTTCTTAACCTCAATCTCAGTGCCGATACCAGAATCAGGGCAGTTCTAGCTGAGATTGACTTGTTACTGTGATGCTTCAGTCAAATCACGTAGCCCAAACAATATCTTGTGAATGACCTTCGCTCGTGTAACCTTTGCGCAACATTTGGTTATGCCAGCTATATTTGTTTCCTGCCTAGTTTCTTGTGTGCGAGTATCATTCATACTTCATAGCTTGCCTTCTCGACTGTCAAATTTATGTCGAGCTTGATTTTATTCTTCGTGTCGTACACAATAGATTTGCTGTTGAAATATCCACAAACCATTAAGATTGTAAAAGTTGAATAGTAAAGTGGTAGTGGATCACTGTAAGCTGAAGATGGTAAAGGTCCTTGTCATATCGAGTTATGTTGTAGGCATTGCATTCCCCACCAGTATATCTGTTAACAACTGTGTCTGCCATTATTCACCTCTGAAGACAGAGTCGGATGCTGTTCTCAAAGACGGGGATCTTGTTAAAATGTATGTCATACAGTTACATAGTCTTTTTAGTTGCTTAATTGGAGATATTTTAGAGTCTTCCGTGTTCAGTAATCCCTTGCAGGATTGCTTATTCACAGATTAATCCTCTCAACTGCGCAACATCGTAGTCATGATACAGTACTTTTCAAGGTTTATATAAACAGTAGTATTCAACACTCATTTCTTTTTGTACTTTCAGCAGCAGCTGTTGATAGTCAATTGTAAACAATGCAAGTTACAGTGCGCCTCGTGGTTACGAAGTCCCTGTTGAACAGTTTTTTCGCTTTACAATGTGGAACATGATGTTTTTTCGCCTTACAATGTGGAGCATGATGTTTTTCCATCATACAAGCTCTTTTTTTGCCGTACAATATCAACAAAAATTCTTCTTGAATTTTAAATTTGGCAGTCGGTGTGCTGAATACCTCGGATTAACGGAAATGCCGATATGCTATTCGTCGAAATCCCTCCCACAACCCATCAAAGAGATATGGTGCTTGATCTCTCTCGGGTCAGCATTCTTCGTGTTTCGTAAATGCTCGATATTGCCTGAGTGAAACGAAAATTTGTGAAAAGTGAAAATTTATTGTGCATTTTACCATTTACTACGAACTTTAATTTATTATACGTATACAACTACAATATATAACAGTAATTCGTTAGCCATGGGTCCTAAGTTTAATAAATATGTTCAAGGAAGAAGTAAGAAAATGAGTACCATGGCAACGAAGCTAGAGTTACTAGGTTAACTATAAGTTAGCTATAGTTACTAATGTTAATATATTATTTTTTTACGAGTTTTTAATAAGTACAGTACGTATATAAAATTTTCATGTCTTTACCATGTTGTGTTTGCATTAGATAATTACTAGAGGTTTTTTTACGACATTTTAATCTTACAATGCCAACACTAAAATGATTTAATGTGGTATGGCCGAGGTGCACTGTATTTTCAAGTTTGATTTGTAAAACCTGGTTCCCATTTCAGCTGCAAGACTCCCACGGTAATCTCGCTCAGCAAAACTCTTTGGTCGCTTGGCAGCTTATCTATATAAGTCTCAAAATTTGTGTGTTTTAGTTTGTCCAGCTGTAGCTATTAAAATTTTTTTGAATGAAATATCCGTTTCATACTGAAGTTGATATCAGAACCTCTCATCCGCCAGGCAAATATCGCTAAGCTACGCCAGATGCATTGAATTCTGAGGCGATATGAGTCATTATCTCGGTAACAATAGGCATAGGATTCTGTGTTACGCAAAATGACTAAAGCTAGCGCTCACGGCTCATATATGTAAGTTCAGCAATACGGTTAGTAGTGCGCTTAAATTTGTCTTTGACAATGTGCCAGTTTGATGGCAAATGGCAGGAAACTACATTACCTACAACTATTTATAAGCTGTTTTTTAATACCTACGCAATGTCGGGTATTCGGCGAGTGTTCACATAAAACTGCGTCTCTGATTATCATATAAAAATGGCCGTTCGCGATACCGTTTTGAAAGTGCTAATCTTCCATCTGTACAGCGCATTTCAGGAATGTTTTGCTTGTGACTCCTTACGAAAGTTGAACAGCGCTGAACTCTTGTGTTGACTTCTTGCCGTACTCAGCACATAGGTTCCCATTTCACTGCCCTGCGATCCGGCCTTGCTTGAACCAGGCTTGAGCTTCATATGACAACCCCTTGTAAAGGTTGACTTGCAACAAAATTCACATTACCGTTATTTGATATCAAAAGATTCACCATGTCTTACTCTGTTGTGTTGTAGGTGCAAAATATGTGAAAATGTGATTAATTAATGATTGTATTAAATTGATTAAAGTAAATTACAATTAAATTTAATTGTATTAAATTTGTATTAATTGGTAATGATACAATTAATACAAACTGATAAAACAAAATAAAATTCATGAATATGTTGAATTAATAGTAGCAATTCTTGCATAAAAATGTGTGAGTATAAAAAGGTTACTGTCCCACCAGAAACTTTCCATCAATTCTTTGAATACGACGATACTAAAAAATGTGACAGAATATCATAGTATTTTGTAGTTGAAATTTTATTAGAACAATGTCTGCCAAAAATGGTTGAATAAAAGAATAATATTAATAATAAAGATTGGAAACTAATCAAGTAATAATAACAGTGATAGGAAAATGAATAATGTTTAAAGGTTGACTTGCAACAAAGTTCACATTACAGTTATTTGGTATCATAAGATTCACCATGTCTTACTCTGTTGTGTTGTAGGTGCAAAATATATGGGAATGTTATTACAAGCTCTTAAAAGCTAAAAAAACGAACAGTTAATCGCAGCCACACGAGACCGTCGTAGTTTGGATTCTCTTTCCACAACGGCTCAAATGTGACATAGCTGTGTTAAATGGTTTCTGGTTACACTTTCATGCAACCTTATTCGTCGAAATATTTTCACAAATATACTTCACGCATTCAATAAAACTATGTCTATTGATCTTACGCGTCTATTTTATCGTCATTGTCACGCTGTCACTTTTAGCAGTGATATCTTATAACTTACCGTGAAAATTCGTTTAATTTTTTAACATTAGCTCGAAGGAGTACATATCATTGTCTGATAATCATGACGAGCCTGTTGGTCACCTGTAATAACCGATAAGTGCTGCAGAAATTATTTGCGAAGTATTGGGTCACATGATCAGATTACGACTTGCCGATTAGAACAAGCCGAAACGAAACTGTAAAGTAGCGAGCATCTATATTTGATACGAGGTCTTCGGTAAAACCCGAAGTGTTTGTCATAAACTAGTGCTACGATAAGTTTTAAATTGAGCTTTTTATTGGCCTTTCAATTCATGTGAGAACATCACGTGACAAGACAATAACCAAACAGTAATGACGACGTCAGAGAAATATACAGATTCCAATTTATGGCGGCTTTTTGTTTTTGAGCTTCTAAAAGCTTGTAATCACACTTCCACATATTTGGCACCTACAACACAACAGAGTAAGACATGGTGAATCTTTTGATACCAAATAACTGTAATGTGAATTTTGTTGCAAGTCAACCTTTAACAATATGCTAATTAGGTAATGCAGTGCACCCTCGGGATACCATTTTAATCTCTTTCAAGGCTGGCATCATATGGTGAAAAAATCGTATGTAGGGGTATAGAAACCATAGTAATTATACAATGCAAACACCCCCTGGTAAAAATTGTCAAAATTTAATATAAGTACTGTACATATTGAAATTTAGCATATTTAACAATAACTAAATAACTTTAGTATATTTAGTGTATTCATTGTTTGTGATCTGCATTAAAATGTAACGTTGTTATGTGCATTACGTACCGTAGAGAGTTTTTACTTTCATGACAGACAGATGTATAACATAATCTTGGAATTCACTTTAATAAGTCTAGCTTAGTAAACAGACGCAGCTAAGTTTTAGTATGTATTTGTAACTATTCTACTGATATTCAACTTTTTATCGCTAAAATTTATTACCTGTGTGCATTATTTTCTGTCTTCGTTTTCAATATTGTTTTTGCCGATCTCATCGGAACTTTTTTCAACCTAGTTCAGCAAGGAAGCCCGAACAACTCCGTTTTCGTAATAAAGCAGATTTTTTATAACAGGTCAAAAGAACTTGTCTGATCACTGATCTTTTGTTTCAAGGGATCGCAACTCCAACTTTACTGGTTTTAAAAAGATTGTTACCTTTTACACACACAAATTGCTGCACTAAGAGAAAGCGGTCATCGTGTCTCTTTCAGGCATTGAGAAATGTTTTGTATTTCTGTGTGCATAATAAGCACTGGCTCCCAAATTTGAACTCAGGCGAAAATGTTGTTGAATTCGTATAGTGAAATAAGATTCATATGCTGATGTGAAAAAAATCATCACGTTCCATTTGGTAAGGTAAAAACATCGTATATCAGGGTAATCGGGTCTTGAGAGTGTACTGTATAAGCAAATAATGCATTTCTTAACTGACATTTAAATGCATATCCGTTAATATTTGTCATTTTTGGCTCCAAAGTTTAGTTTTTAAAAAGATTTCATCTTGACTCTACCCAACTCTTAAAATGTATAATCATCAACTATGGAGAATTGTTTTCTTATGTTAAATTGTAGTCATACTTCAACTTACGAGCTTAATGCGTTCCGAGACTGAGCTCGTATGTCAATTTACTCGCATGTTGGTGCAATTTATTTATATATAGAACAATTAAATATATATTGATTGGTTTCCATACTCTAAAAAAAGCAAATAAAACACTCAAAACAAGATATTGTAACAGAAAGAACATGTTGGTTATTGTCCTTACGTACTACATGCTTTCAAAAAGCAACAAATAAAAAATAATGCAAGAACATGTGATTAATTAAAATGTAAAATTAAATACATACAATAGGAGTTAACACTCGCATTTGCCAGGGAGGGAGATATAAGTTATCCATCGTTACAACATTTGACTTTGATAAATTTGGATTTTATCAAAGTGTTAAAAGACAAACTTAGAAGCAAACCTAAAAGCAAACTTTCATTTTCAACTAAACGTAATTAAAATTTCTTCGGTGTTCATAGTTTGAAGTTTCTCGCTGGTTAGCGAGAAATTTTTCTTTTTTTTTCGCTTTCACGACTAGCCGGCCGTTTTAAAATAAACCTAACTAAGGACGTTTGCCTTTGTCGCCCTTGCAACATGTTGCGATTAGGACGAACACAGGTGTCGTCACAAATGGTTAATGCACGACCACTAGCCAGCTTGTCCGAATGTCTATTAAACAGTTTGGATAAATAGCGTCGGCCTTTTCACATAGCATCGTTTCAGTTACGCTGTCACCGGCCAATTGTTTGTCCAATGCCATCAGCGGTCGTGAAGATCGCGGCACCGTTTAGAAACTATTGTTAGTCCTTTTGCGAACTAAATGCCCTGAATATAATCCTTCTGTTTGATAATTATGAATTTCTGTATTTCTGTCATATATTGCCGAGCTAGCTCAGTCACGCATACACATTTCGCATATTTTTCAATATTTTTTCGTTTAATATCAATTGTTATCATTTGCTTTTTCTTTGTATTATCTTTCATTTTACTGGCAAACTTTTGGTCTACGCACAGTACGTTTAATTCACATAATTCTGCACAGAAAGTCGCGCACAAAAACACGGTATAACAGTATAACCTGAGCAGTTGAAAAATACAGAGTGATGCTGCTCTCATAAAACACCTCCGGCATACTTGGCAACTGACTCAAGTGCTCGTATCTCAAACATGGCTCGTATGTTAGTGCTAAAACTTGCTTAAAAGCTGGCTCGTATCTCAAGTTTCTCGTACGTTGGAGCACTCGTAAGTTGAAGTATTACTGTAATAGGTTTTCAATTTTACTCGTCACATTCAAATTGCTTCACTGCAACTATGTAAGTTTGGTTTTCATTATAGCGTTATGTTTGCTCTGATATAACATTTTGTTATAGTGATTTGGGAGCTCATCTCGATGGATTCATTGCGGTTGTTGCTCATTCACTGGTTGTCGGAGCTAGTGCATCTAACAAAGTGACAGGTAGGAATGCGGATGCCATTTTGGCAGCTCATCATGCAGCTGAAGCTGCTCTTAGGCTACTCAAGGGAGGCAATGAAAATTACCTTGTGAGTATGAGTACAGTGATTATATGTATGTCTATGCATATATGCATGTCATCCTTCATGTTGTTTCGCTTGGTAAGGGTGTATGCTAATGATATTGCATTTATTCAGTCAGATGTCTTCTTTGTTCAATTAAGTACATGATTATTGCATGTATGTAGGTTACAGATACTATACAGAAGGTTGTCGAAGAGTTTAGCTGTAAACCAGTTGAAGGAATGCTTTCTCACCAGTTGCAACAGCACAGGATCGATGGAGAAAAAGCCATTATCTTGAACCCATCAGATGCGCAAAGGTGACTGTTCGGTGAAGTAATGGTTCAATTATAACATTCATATATGATCTGATTGTCATGATCTAAACTGGTGTATAATTAGTAGTAGCACACATGTAACCCTGTCGAAAAGCTTGTACAGTTTGCCAGAACCAAAGCTCATTTACTAAAATCATAATCAAATGTACCAGGCTTCTTACAGTGAAGAACTTCCGCCTTCAAACCGGATTCATTAAACCAGTGGTACATTTCTAAGTGTCAGTACGGGACGAAGGCGTTTTTATAGACAGTAGGAAAAAGTTGGTCAAAAAGGCTATCATTTTGTGGTTTATGTATTTTTCGCATTAAAATCGCTTCTTTACAGCTGTCGCTGTTTTGCTCTATTCGCAATATAGACAGACGTTTGACGTTTTTTTTACTATTTGTGAGAAAGATCAATGTTGATGACCTTTACCTGTGGCATCATAATGCTCACTCTCCAAGGTATCTCAGAGTTATAATCAGCCTCTAACATATCTTAATGAATCCGGAGTACTTGGATTTTAATTTAAGACCATGTCTCAGATAATCACAAATGTATACAATTTCAATTATATCCTTGTTTTATTCTGTGAGCTGATAAAATATGTAGCATGCTCAAACATCTTTAAAATATGAATATCTGGTATACCAATGTCTCTTGTACAGAAAAGATCATCCAAAATGTGAATTTGATGTTCACGAAGTGTATGCAGTGGATATTTTGGTGAGCTCTGGTGAAGGGAAGGCCAAGGAAAGGGACACTCGTACTACAATATATAAAAGAAAACCAGATCTGATATATCAGCTCAAGATGAAAGCATCCAGAGGTGCCGATCTTTTGTTACTAAATTTTTATGTCAGCGATTTTCATCGATTTGATCTTATTGCAGTCATCGTTGTTGTTTCAGCAAAGTTTTATTAAAATTTAAATTTTTTCTGTGTTTTTTTTTAGCGTTTCTCAGTGAAGCAGAAAATAATTTTAACACAATGCCTTTCACTTTGAGGTAAGCCGTTAAACTCATTCTATTCATGTTCATAATTCGTAGTTCTTATAACTCCTACAGATTTAATCTGTATTGATTGAACAAGTTTTGAGTTATGGTTTTGTAGGGCATTCGCTGATGAGTCCAAAGCCAAGATGGGTGTAGTCGAATGTGTTAAACATACAGTTGTTGAACCATTTCCTGTTCTATTTGAAAAGGAAGGTAAAAATCTTTTCTGTAGTCTATCCTTTTTATTGATAGTCAAAATATTGCATAGGTTCATAAAAGTGCGGCGTTCTATTATCATGGCTATAAAGAACTTTTTGACACATATCCTGTCGTCGTACCGTATGAGATAATTACCGATTCACACGAATCTCATTTGAAAGTTATAATCTGAGTTGCGAATGCTGTGTACCTTCTCTCCTTAGATTAATCATTAGCAAATTCCAATTGGGCAATACAATCGACACACTTCTACAATGTAAATAATCTGTTCAGAATCATTACATTATAAGAAATTTACTTTATGTAAAACGTAAAATACGTGTAAATAACCCGTATCTAGCATTGTTGAAATGATGTATTAAACTAGTTTCATAAAGTTTAAGGTGTATATTGCTTTTTTATACTCAATGTGTGACAGTTTTTAACAGTCATTAATAACTAGGGAAACTCAAGCTTTGATTTGCTTGTCAATTATTAAATTTCGGGTAAAGGTATTCTTACCGTCAAGAAATGGTGAATGTAATATCATTGTCATAGTATAAGAATTTTATCAAGTATTAATTTCAAGGGTAAAGTTACCTTTTACTGAAAGTCTTTTAATTTTAACCCTTTGCTGAGCGAGTTTATTCTCAGCGTTTTCCCTCCTGTGGACGAATTAATTTTTAAAAAAAGGTCATTTTTGCACTCACTATTTTAGTCTTTGCTCAAAAACCATTTGTTTGATCTTCATGAACTATACATAAAATGATACTTTCTTTACAAAATGCTACTAATAATGACTAGTTTACATCAATATAAATTAGCCTTTTTGAGAAAAACATTCTCCAAAAACATAGTTGATGCTTTACTTTTCTTCCTTACAGATTGCTCTGTTTGACTCGACCTGATGCTTCAATGTATACAAAAGCTGGTTTTAAAACCAACCATTGATGCAGGCATAATAAATATTGCTGTGCCCAAAGTAGCTCATTTTTTTCTCGAAACTCTAAAAGTATAGATTGAGATAAGTACAAATTTTTTCGGTCTAGCTTGTCAAAGTAGTCTCTTGTTTGACTCATTCTTTTGCTTCGACATATAAAAATACATTCAAAAAACCATTGGTTCAGGCAAAATAAATATCGCTTTGCCCAAAGTTGCTCGCTTTTTCTCAAAACTTTGAGAGGAACACAATCGATATAGTAAAAATAAAACAGTCTAATATGTTTTGTGGAAAATAGTTTTTTCTTTGGCTTGGAAATCGAATTTCGGCAGCAAGAAGGTTGAATTGTTAAATTCTTGTCTAAATCAGAACGTGATTGTGTATAATGGTAAAAAGGCAGCTTTGTCAGCCAAAGGTCGGTCTTTGTTCGATATTATTAGTGTAAGTGCAGTTTTGTCAATGTCTGAACATGTAAAACAACAATGCTGCACATGCTTGCCTTTGTTCAAGATCTGTATAGCGCAGCTTTAATAGGTTTATTAAAAAACATTTCTGATTACTGATTAGTTAATTCATTATCTTATCTTGTCTGTACTTGAATGAAAGAATGCAATCAGCTGGCGTTTGAGCTGACGGAAAACATGTTTACAGCCTAGATTAAGCTGAGTTTCACTATGCAAAAACATTAACTTTTTATCGCAATTTCTTCGCAATGACCAGCAGTGTCATATGCATTACATTTACTGAGGCTTCACAAATCATAGATCTATGATTCATAACCATGACTTCTGATCATTCTCTATTAAGTACTGGTGACAGCAATTGTTCTATTTCTAATAATAATGCCGTAACTCTTCGTAATAGCTATCTCTTCCAACTTGGAGCATGTTTGAGTTGTTGCTCACCGTAGTAAGGAGCAAAAAAAAGTGCAAACTCATTCTGCAAGACTGCAACACATTTGTTGACTTGCTTATTTGACATCAGCACTTATAAGTACCATTGTCAAATATTAGTCTTTGTCAGATATTGATGTAGTGAAAAAATTAAATTGGATCTTGCAACAATGTATAGTTATGTTCTTGTGGACACAGGTTAACTCCGATCCCCTAGTTACTTGGTTAATATTTACAGTTTACAATGTGTTCCGTTATGCATTCTCTTTATTTATATTGCTCAGCTAAAGCATAACACACATGAAACATAGTAAACATAAGGGGTGTTGTAGCAATCCAAAAGGTTATTAAAATATAAATGGGGTTTGTTTAGCTGTTTCCCTTGTTAGATTCTCTGTCAACTTTTTCTTTTCCATATTGTATTTTGCGCTAAACAAATAAGTTATTTGGAAGCCATTTGGATATTATGCTTTTCACAATTTGTTTATTTTCTGTGTGTTGTGTAAAACTTAATTTTTTTAAAGTACCTTTGGGTCTCATTGATGTGGATCATGGTAGTATTATTCATCAGTCATCTCAAACATCTAAAAATATTAATAATTTGGCTATCTGTTTTTCACTGCAATTTATAACACATCCCTTTTCGTGTCATGCCGCTCTTCACATCACTTCGGCTTTAGTCTTTCTTTCAAGTTCACCGTTTGCTAGGCGATATTTCTTTTCTCCAAGGTGTTATTAAAATTGAGTCCAAGCAACAGGTTGTGTCGCCGATGAAGCTCTTGTTTTGCATTCAAGTCTTACATGTTCCTTCAAGATGAAAACACATCTGCAGCTAACAAAATTATTCTGCAGGTGAGGTTGTAGCACAGTTAAAATTCACTGTTCTTATGATGCCTAATGGTCCGATGAAGATTACAGGACTACCAATGGACTTGTCACTCTTTGAAAGTGAACATAAAATCGAGGATGAAGAACTAAAGGTAAGTTAAAGTAACGGTGCTGTAGGACAAACTAAGAGTTCGGGATAATACTGTTTGCGAAAATTCTTTTTAATGTTATGCTAAATAAAAACCAGCCATATTGTCAGTCATCAGGGTCATACAATTTTTCTTGTTTACTCTGTATTTCCACCTTACAGACACTCTTGGCACAGCCTATTAGCTCCAAGTCGAATAGACGAAAGAATAAAAAGAAATCGGGAGAGGCTCAAGCTGAAGTGGCTGCCGCCGCTGCCGAGTCTTAAGTGTTTGTAGCGTTTTAGGGAGCTGAATCATGAGTGTGACTGGGTTTACTTATGTGGGGCCAGGTTGCTTGGTATGGTGCTTCAATCGATTGTAACACCGGCTGACAAATGTCAGTTCTTTTATTTCTTTTCGTCAAGTGCGACTGAAATTTTCTATATTCTAGTTGAGATTCTGTCTTGTTCTTTGAACTGTTCGTGTGTAATCAGTCCCACCCCAACCATTTACCTCATGATCTCTTTGCACTATACTGAAATGTCATGTCATCTGTTATCTTTAAGTCAATACAAGATCAATTAGTATTAGCATGTAAGTTCTTTTCAATTTGCTGTTCAAACATACCAGTGTAAGCAGCCTATTTATGTTCATCGGATGAAATTTAGAGGTTCTATTTCACCATGTCAAAGTGTTCTTTCTTATTTCATTGTTTTGATTTGAACACATCACAGAGCACCCATGTTGACAAGGTGAGGCAACTTACGTACATGTACTTTGCTTTGCAGTTATTTGATCTGATTTATCCAGCTCATCAAATTTTCTACTCAGTTTCACCTTCTGTAGTATGACTTGTTTTGAAGATGAATTTATATTTTAGACATCAGGCTGCGGTGATTTACCATTGGCCAGTAGAGTATCCTGACAATCTTCATTTTCTTGAAATGTGTGAGTTCTACATTAGATCCTCTTCTAAAAACTAATTTTTATTGAAATAATTAGTCAAACCTAGATACAAAGTTCAGACTGTGATAGACTAGAGTTTATCTGCTCGTGAGCTCATTCATCGTATTTCATTCGATTCCCAGTCCAACAGTCCACCAATAATTGTGCCAGGTGGTAACGAAGCGCATTAAAACATGCATTTTATAAAACGGAAATCAAAATTGATGAACTATTGATCAATAGAAGTTTCTTGTTGCTTCACCGAAGTGATTTAAAAATAAGGATTTATACTCTGTAATGTGCAGGCTTGGAGCAAAAGATCCAGGTTATATGTAACCTGAATTTTGATTTAAGTGGTGTCCGAACTAATGTAACCTTTATAATTGTGTTAATATTTATACTGTAGTGACGTTTTTCTAGTAATTTTCATCAACTTAGTAAATTTCACCACCACAAGAAACTGAAAGTCATATGGTAAAATAACTACAAGAGTAGGATATTATTTGTTCTTATTATTTGATCAAATATTTGTTCACGTTTGTTGTAGATCGTCTTTCCCAATTCGTAAGCTATTAAAGTTTATAAGGCTATCCCATGATGAATGCTTGTTATATTCCCATCCTATGTTTCAGACTACCACTGCTGATCAAGCGATCTGATGTAGCCATGTTATATGATAACTTACTGATGGCTCATATCAAGTTATGTATCAATAAATGAATATTTTTGTTTTAGATGTGTTGTTCACTTCTGCCAACTCTATGATTAGCTACAGTCATGGGGTATGGTTAATGGTGTCATCGTGGTCCCTCCATCTCTTCAGGTATTTGTTAGTTGCATTTATATGATTTGTCACAATTCTCGATATTTTATATTCCTATACAATTGATGATGTAATTTATATGCTCAAGTTTCTGAGTTTTGATGAGAAATCTATCTGAGGTTGTTTCAACTTCCATCTTTGATTTTTAACTTGTCCTTTCGTAGAATCATGTAACTATCTATTTACCTGTCATATTTACAGGTTGAAGCAATCATCTATTGGAACTGCTTGGATCTACTTGTAAGTATTGAGTTGTACTAATCAGTGATTACCTATTGCTACAATGATGACTAACAATCTAGGTTTCTGACACCATGTGATGTAAACTGCTACTGATATAGCTTTGGAGGTTTAGTTTGTTTATAGAAGTTGTATGCACTTGGTAATATGGCTGTTTAATCTACATTTCAGGGGTGTTAGTAGATCTAACTACATTGACACAGAACCAATGTGAAATGTTGAGCTCATCTTTGACCAATTTTTATTACGAGATTAAGGTGAGTTGTGGAATTCATGTAATCGTTGCTGCTATATGTTGGTCAAGGTTAATTGACAGTGATATATACGTGTGTGGTGCAATGATGTGATTTTCTGTATATTAGGTGTTGTTGAATGTGGTATCATGTATTAAAATTAGCCATATAGCTTTGTTCTGTTTTCTAGGATTTGGAGTTAGACTTTTTGTAGCACAGAGCATGTTTTGTACTCGGTGTCATCTTCTGTAGTATGACTTGTTTTGAAGGTGATTTTATGTTATGGACATCAGGCTGCTGTGATTGACCATTGGCAAGTAGACTGTCTTGACAATCTTCATTTTCTCGAAATGTGTGAGTTCTACATTAGATCCTCTTCTAAAAACCAATTTCTATTAATTAGTCAAACCTAGATACAAGGTTCAAACTGTGATAGACTAGAGTTGATCTGCTCGTGAGCTCGTTCGTCGTAGTTCATTTGATTCACATTCCAACAGTCCACCAATAATTATGCCAGGTGGTAACGAAGCGCATTAAAACATGCATTTTATAAAACGGAAATCAAAATTGATCAACTATTAATCAATAAAAAAAGTTTTTCCTTAACCCTTTGGCAGGGGAAACGACCGAAATGTCATTTACCGGTTGCGTGGGTAAACGACATTCATGTCTATTTCAGTAGACGTTTATAAAGCAGCCGCTTAGTAACGCTAAACAAAGGATATGCACGCTAGTAAGTTTTAAATATCATCAAAAGGATATCAGTCGATGATTTACAATATGAAACGATTATCTGATAGGCGTTGCTTTGTGCTAAAAGCTAAACAAATCGCGCCTCATTGGAAAAGAATAAAAGTTGGAAAACCAGTCAACATCGGCTCGACTTTCAAAACGGTAAAATAAAAGATTATTTGATCCTGCGATCGTTAGTGATTTTTTGTCTGATCAGAATAAAAGTAATTCAAATGATAGAAGTGGTGTAAACTTTTTGGACTTTTAATATACTTGGAATATACAGAGAAAACGATCGTTATGGTGGCTCGCTCGGCTACGTTATAGCGTTTGACTCTACCGGGAAAAAATGTTTCTAAGCATTTCATACAGGGACAATTGCACATGGTTGTATTTTTTTTAGTAGTCGATATGTGAATGAATGTTTACGTACAAAAAATTTTGTTCATAGAAATAAATTTAAGATTTGAGCTATGCATGTTCATAAAATGTCGATTTTATTGAATTTTCGAAAATAAATTACATGAATTTCGGTTGTTTTTGGGGGGCTTATACCTGGTCAAAGGGTTAACTGAAAGCATTCAAAAATAAGGATTTATACTCTGTAATGTGTAGGTTTTGAGCAATAGATTCAGGTTATATGTAACCTGAAAGCTATTAAAGTTTATAAGGCTACCCCATGATGAATCCTGTCATAGCCACATCCTATGTTTCAGACTACCACTGCTGATCAAAAGAGCTGATGTAGCCTTATTATATGGGTGGGTACCTACTGATGGCTCATATCACGTTATGTATCAATATATGAATATTTTTGTTTTAGATGTGTTGTTCACTTCTACCAACTCTATGATTAGCTACAGTCATGAGGTCAGATTAATGATGTCATCGAGGTCACTCCATTTCATCAGGTATTTGTTTGTTGAGTTTATATGATTTGTCACAATTGGCATTTTATGTTTATATACAATTGATGATGTAATTTATATGCTCAAGTTTCTGAGTTTTGATGAGAAATCTATCTGAGGTTGTTTCAACTTCCATCATTGATATTTAACTTGTCCTTTCGTAGAATCATGTAACTATCTATTTCCGTGTAATATTTGCAGGTTGGAGCAAGTATCCACCGCAGCTGTGTGGATCTACTTGTACAGTAAGTATCGAATTGTACTAATCAGTGAATACCTATTGCTACAATGATGACTAACAATCTAGGTTTCTGACACCATGTGATGTAAAATGCTACTGATATAGCTTTAGAGGTTTATAGTTTCTTTATAGAAGTTGTATGCACTTGGTAATATGGCTGTTTATCTACATTTCAGGTGTGTTGGTTCATTTCGTTATGATAACACAGGGTGGATATAAAATCTTATGATGCGCTAATCTTCAGCTGTTCCACGTTAGAGTGCTATGGTGAGTTGTGGAGATCAGCGCGCCATTACAGAGATTTATGTATCATCAATTGTAATTACCATAATTGTCACACCAGAAGACGCACTAGAAAACCTAACATTTTCAAATCAATTGTGCGGCCTTCAACTCTTCAAAGTCGAAATTAATTTATTTTCTGATTCACAAGTTGACATTGCCATATATAATCTTCCATAACTTGAAGTAATTGGTATGTCTTCAAACTGAAAATTGCATCTTATTCAGCACAAATTTCTTTCCAATGATATATAAAGACCAATTCTTATATGATAGATAATACGCCTGTCAGGTGTTCAACATCTGACAGGCGTATTCAAGAATTAGTCACAAAATGTCTATAAAGCCTGGTTCCCATATCG
Source organism: Watersipora subatra (assembly GCF_963576615.1). Classification (NCBI taxonomy): domain Eukaryota; kingdom Metazoa; phylum Bryozoa; class Gymnolaemata; order Cheilostomatida; family Watersiporidae; genus Watersipora; species Watersipora subatra. The sequence goes on along the minus strand of NC_088710.1, from coordinate 52,017,861 downwards.
ACTGCGAGACTCAGGCGGTAACTTGCGCAGCAAAACGCTTGCGACGATAGGCTAGGCTCGGCGGCATCTGTTCACATATAAGCTGCATCGCTAAACATAATTGCGTAATCAAATAAAATGTTCGCTCGTCGTGCTGTTTCTATAATGGTAACCTTCACCCATACAGTGCATTTTGGGAAGGTTTTGTCTGCGGCATTTTGCGAAATTTGAACAGCGCTTAATTTGCGTTGCCACCCGCAACTACCGGCGGTACTCGGCGTGTAGGTTACCATTTCACCGCTAATGGCCTGTGGTGCTGTCGCCGGTGTTTTGCGACGTATATGGGAACCAGGATTAAGCGATCAGTTTGGTCTTACAGGAATTGTTAAAAAGACTTCTTATTACTTCCTGGCTCTTTATTATTTTTCTTAGGAACTTTTGATATGTGTTTATGCCATTTGAAGTTATTTTCTATAAAGACACCCAAGTATCTTACACTGTTGGCTAGTGGGATAGGAGTGCTATTTAGCTCTAAAGTAAAACTGATAATGTCCTTTCCAACCTCTATATAAACACAGTTGTTAGGGTTAAAAGACAAACTCCATTGAACAGACCACTCATACAGTGCAGTTATGTTATCTTCAAGCCCTGCGTCCTGTGATATCCCTGTCTAATAGGGTTGGATATTACAGAGTGCTTCTTACAGTTAATGCTTGCAGAAAGCAACAAAACTTATCACATTTGGAAATTGCCTTTGGAAGTAAATGTGAATTTGATCTTGTTTATTGTTATGCATTTGCCAGCTAACAGTCATCTCATGATGCCTCATGCAGCTGAAAGTTTTTTTTGATGGGTCAAACTGAGATGAAGCTACCTGTGGCCAACTTGGTAGCTGTAAATTTTCAATGAAATCTTAAAAAAGTAAGCGAGGCTATTTTAGTGATTAATTTTGTTATGGTTTGGTTAAAATTAAGCGTGAATATTCAGCATGTTGTAGATGAAATGTTTTATAAGCTGTTAAAGTTCATTTACTTTGTATATAGAATTTTAATTATCGTATTTGTATATAGATTTTTACATGTTATATTTAGCCACGGTTAGATTTCTGTCTCTAGTCAGACTTCTTTTCCTTGGACCATGCAATGATCAACCCAAGTTGATGCCAACGCATTCAGCATCAAATTGAGTTTTTGCATTTTTCATTTGCTAAAATTATTTAGTTTATCAACAGGTTTATGTCAGTAGTCACAAAGACTATATAAATGGCAGATTTTAGCATTTAAAAGTGATTATCTCATATCCACCTATACGTTTTTATCATATGCTAAGGCTGCCATGATGAATATGAATGGAGCACTTTTTTGTCAGACTACCACTGCTGATCAAGAGAGCTGATGTAGCCATGTTATATGATAACTTACTGATGGCTCATATCACGTTATGTATCAATATGTGTCTATTTTTGTTTTAGATGTGTTGTTCACTTCTGCCAACTCCATGATTAGCTACAGTCATGGGGTATGGTTAATGGTGTCATCGAGGTCACTCCATTTCATCAGGTATTTGTTCGTTGAGTTTATATGATTTGTCACAATTGGCATTTTATGTTCATATACAATTGATGATGTAATTTATATGCTCAAGTTTCTGAGTTTTGATGAGAAATCTATCTGAGATTGTTTCAACTTCCATCTTTAATATTTAACTTGTTCTTTCGTAGAATCATGTAACTATCTATTTACCTGTGATATTTACAGGTTGAAGCAATCATCTATTGGAACTGCCTGGATCTACTTGTAAGTATTGAGTTGTACTAATCAGTGATTACCTATTGCTACAATGATGACTAACAATCTAGGTTTCTGACACCATGTGATGTAAACTGCTACTGATATAGCTTTGGAGGTTTAGTTTGTTTATAGAAGTTGTATGCACTTGGTAATATGGCTGCTCATCTACCTTTCAGGAGTGTTGGTTCATTCCATCAAGATAACGCAGAGTGGATGTGAAATCTTATGACGTGCTAATCTTCAGTTGTTGCATGTTGGAATACTATTATAGTGAGTTGTGGAGTTCACGCAACCATTGCTGTGATTAGTTTGTTAAGGTCAATGGGCAATAATATATGTGCAAAAGTCAATATTTATGTGTATATGAATAAATGGTTTTGGATTAGTGGTTTTAGGTAGAGATACTAAATATAATTATACTAAATAGAAATGAGAATATTTATCATGATGACAAAGCTATTTCATGCACGTTAGTGTCTAGTGGCAGACAGTGCGCTTAGACCTCACTTATCATCATCTAATGAGTGAGCGCTAGTCTTGTGTTCTGCCACTAGATGTTTACAAAGCGATATTATCATAATGACGAGTATTCTCATTTACATTTAGAAACCGGAATTATGTATATAATATGAAGTGTTTTTAATGTGGTATCTCGTTCAAACTGCAGTCATGTGTGTAATTCTCTTCTATGATTATGTACTCGGAATTACATTTTAGTTTGGCTCAGAGGTTGTTATTGGCTACAGTTATGCACTAAGGTATTTCTTAACATGCAGTAAAACTACTATTTTATCAAAATTCCATATTTATTCCAACGTAGATGTCTCTTTTCCATAAATATTTTCTTTATGAAAAAATGATTTTCCGCTGTTGGTATTATTGCATTTTATTATGTGACCTGTTACAACCATATCTTTAACACAATAGTATTTATTACTTTTATTGATTGTCAATGGAACTAAAATTTACTCTGAATGGTCTATTAGCTATTCAGATACTAGTACTTTGTGATTGTTGTCACTATGAGTAGTTTGATTTTCAAAAATAAAAGCGCATTGACTCCCAAAACCTTAAAAACTCTGATGGTTCCTTGCATAAGACTCTTTGCAACAGTTTGTGATAGGTTTTGTTGTTAGTCGCTATACCACTCTTCAGCTGTTCACAAAGTAATTAGTCATCAACATTCATGGTAGTGCACAAATCTTTATCTACTTAATGGCTACACTAGTGACAAAGCATTTAGCTGCTCCACATGAACCTCTTAGCATTTTATGTTCGCTAAGACATATCAAAATGAAAGACTAAACATCTTTAAATAAATTATCAGTCACATGGCATATAAAATGAAGCAAGGGCTCGCATTGTGACAGCATCATTTTATAGTCATTCTAAACCAGCCAAAAGGTATTAATTATATTTGGGAGCAAGTCAGCCAACAGTTTGTGGCTTGGTGAAGTGTAATCTAGTCGGTTGTGTGCCATCTAACAGTCCATTGTATATGTTACTATACAAATACAATTGACATATTTCAGTTTTTCTTTAAGAGCCTTTCCAGAAGCTTGTGCTGGGTTTCAGTCTGCACACTGAGTTCACAATATGAGCCATCAAGTTTTGACTGTCAAGGCTCAGTAACAAGAAATAAAAGTAACTGCTAAATATCAAATTATTGCTCTTAGAAATTTCAAAGTGTTTAGCTACACTAGTTGTGTCATGAAAAATGTGAGACTGCTTACGCCAAGGGTCAAGGTTAGAATATAAGAGCTTCCGATGATACTCCAACTCGAGACAGTCAGGTTGATAGACCGGGCAGTAACATTTGTACCAATTAATTACCTTCATGTTTTTCTGCACAACTGTTCAGCTACTTATTCTCTGGGCTTTGTCAAGACATCTGATGATCACTCACGGCAAACTAGATTGTCACTTTTATATATAATAGATATAGCACATATGTACATCAGTTTTTCTCCCAACTGCGGCAAGAGAGAATGCAATATTTTCAAAGTTAACTACAAGATTATCATTATTTAAATCGAATTGAAGAACATGCATTGACTTGACACTACGTTATATGTAATTTTTTACATAGTACAAATAAAAACTTACATAAATTCTTTACAGTATGTGGAATATAGGTTTGCATTATAGGTATGTCTACTGTATGTATCCGCATGATAAGATGAAAGAACTCATTGTTTTTTGTTTCAGTTAATGTATTTGGATGTTGTTAAGATAGCCCTATAATTGTTACAAAAATACCCGTGGTATCATTAATTTTTCAAGAATGGCTAATGTTATTGGAAGAAGCAAATTATTAAGTGATTATCAATATTTGCATGACCATTCTACTTGATATTGCAGAATGCTTTTATCATTGTTCCTATTGACAGGAAGAGACCATCTGGCTGCTGTCTCGACTGGCGGTGGTCCTTTGTGCCTCCTTGCTTCTGGTTATATCTGCAATCCGTCTTTCGGCTATTTTACTATAGATGTCAGATTACTTGGCATTTCTAATCTACGTCACTATCCACTTTTTGACTACACGGCTGACAGTAGTTTGTGAATGCTTAGATTTCAGCAAATTTCTGTACACAAATTCATTATCACTTGGTATGCATCACAACTATCATCTGTGCAATATAGAAAGAATTTTAGCCATCTCGAGATGGAAATATGCTTTTGCAACTGGGTGGATTGGTACCAATTCAAGCCGCAGTAATTATATCGAGTCAGACTAAATGCTCATGATATAGGTTTCTGATATCACATGAAGTGAACTGCTCACTTAGCTGTGGAGGATTAGTTCCTCTATATCCATTATACTTGATTAGTAATAACTAATAAAGCTGTTTAATTTATCCATTCAATGGCATCAATGGGAATTCTATCAATTCTATCATTGTGCTTTTGTAAATCATCATTCACTTCGGCTGATGGTGGAAGACAGTTGAACAATCAAAGCAAAATGAACAGTTGAATAGCAAAATCTCTCATTACAAAATTCCTTCCTATCAGGAAATATTAGTTCTGCCATGTTAAATATGATTTGTAATGTTAATATCTGGCCAGCCGTGGCTTATATATAGTGGCAAGCATGCATAATAAATTGGATCTATCTTGCTCGTTGAACATGCCGACTTATTCAAAATCCTATCTATAATACTCTGTTCCATGCTTTGTTGCAAGTTGGTATACACAAACTATATCACAATTTGCAATATCTCATCAGCTAATAATGTAGGTGGAATGGACTAAAATTGCATTACACACAAATACTCAAACCAAAACACTAAAGCTGACTTCCATAGTCACCAAGTTTTAAGGGCTAGTTTCTTTTAATTAAAAAAAATACATTATGATGAATGGTCATAAAAATTTAGTGTTTGGTGCATTACTATGCATTGTCTCCCATAACACATGACACAAAGGCATGTTATCCCACGACCACGAGCGAAGCGATTGGTTTGGGAGATTTATGATAAGTGCACATGTGCACACAACTCCCGAAAAATTATCCGTTAACGGCCGTCACCAAACCCTTGTAAGTTGTAACGAAATCTTATCAACAAATTTAACTATTTTTCAGTAAAGTCGTTTATAATAATGATACAAAACGCATATAAACCTATTTAAATATGTTACCAAGCTTTTAAAAGGTTGCCGCAAATTCCTAAAACTAACCCATCTGATCGGATTATACATAGACAGATTTATTTGGCCGAAAATCGTTAGTAAAACTTGCTAAGCCTCACTTTTATCAAAGTTAAGACCGGAAATTAAAACGCCGAGAGACAGAGAATAGAACAATTAAGTCGTGCGCATTTTACGAAAAGAATAACGTGCACGTTTCACCAGTCTATAGCATTGTCGAATTGCCGAAGGTTTCTGTAATCAAGTTAGGAGTACTGAAATCGTTTCATTTTTGCCGATTTCAAAGTATCTGACATTTTAGACAATTTTGAGTACTTTGGTATTCTAACTGATGTCCAACGCAGTGTAAGTAGAGAAAATGACGATGATACTTTTTCTAACGGTTCTTATGAGATTATTACAATAATTAATTATAAGTTTGGATGACTACAGAACAATGACTACGTAGTACAGAATTTCTAAAAATCTATATAAATATCACAACTTCGTGATATTATTAGCTATGACGTTTTGAAATGTAAACAAAATTGTGCATTGGTTTTATATTATTACTATATTAATAATATTGGTTATTCTAATAATATCGGTGCATTTTACTTCTAATATTGGCCAATATTGCATTTCTCCTGTTGCAGGAGAGAGATATAAGACATTGTTGCGTCTTACCTGTTTGAGTTACGCAGAATGTGTATGCAGTATATGTGTGACTATGAAAATCGTAATGATAAAACCTGGCCAGACTAAATCCCTAAGTAAATACTCTGTCAAGTTGCCAATCATATCGAGCATGGACTTTTTACGCATGTGCAAAGCATAGTCTATATTGGCGTCGGTAATAGTTCGGCACAACAGACATATGGTGAATGGGTAAACTTTACGAAATGAATGTGCAAGGGTGGTTATGCGAGTTTATTGTTGAAATCTAGAAGTCTGAAAAAATACCAATTAGAAAATGCAAAGGTTTTGCTCATTGTAGGAAAGAATGTGGCGATTATAGATCTATTAGGGTGTGGGCCGAGCCGGCAAAGGAGCTCTAGAAATGATGTTCCGTTGACACCCCCTTTCAGTGGCAAGTTCTGCGGTGATTCAGACTAATTTTGGTATAGAGAATTCAAAACTGAAGAGTTGCCGCAGCTACTATTCCCACTTCTATGAGAAGTTTGATAAAAAATGATATTTTATGATTTATCTCCTCTGTAAATAAGATTTCTTCCATAGAAGCATCAGATTTGCAACATTTATCATAACTATTTTGTAGTAACTTAGAATGGCAGTGCTAAAGTCAAAATTCATCTTCTATTTATTTTTGAACATTCCATATCCTACAATTGTTACACGCACATGTAAACAATATACATGTATGTAAATATATGTTCATGTGTATATTATTGTATGGTTTAATAGCTTTATTATACGAAAAAATTCCAAACCTTATAATTATGTTTTATAACTTGAAACTGATGAATCATAGAAAAAAGATACAAGATAAGTGTATTCATGGTTCAAGCTTTGACATGACTTATGTAGCCCACATACATGGCTCTCAAAATATTAATTTGATAAACATTGACCAAGCACGCAGGTCAAACACTTAGTCACTGTCTAGAAGCTGAAAAAACACTTTTTAAAGAGCCTGAAAGGTCTGTTTCCAATGGTGTATGCCTTCAACTTGTCTGCAAGGTCTCCCAGATTTACAGAACATGCTATCAGAGTCTAACAACAGCAAAATTGAGCTTGCTGAGAGAAAACACTGAGGTGAGTATTTTTTTATAGCTGTGATACTTTACCACTCAAACATTTAAGGTGAGATAACCAAACTTATAGTTATTCTGTAATTTTATTACATAATTAATAATCATCCCACGACCAAACGAGCGGGAGCGAAGTATGAGAGTTGTTATGATAAATGTATGTGCACACAACTTACGAAAATTATTCATCAACAACGTCGCAAACCCTTGTCTCGAAATCTCATCAACAAATTTAACCATCGTTTTGTAGAGTCGTGAAAGTATAATAACGATACAAAACACATATAAGCCTATTTAAATATGTTACCAAGTCTTTGTAAATTGTCGACAGTCTCTTAGAACTTACCCATCTGAACGGATTATACACAAATAGACAGATTTATTTGGCCGAAAATCGTTATTAAAACTTGCTAAGCCTTACTTTTATCAAAGTTAAGACCGAAATTGAAACGCCGAGCGACAAAGAATAGAACAATTAAGTCATGCGCATTTCACGAAAAATTAATGTGCACATTTCACCAGTATATAGCATTGTCGAATTGCCGAAGGTTTTTGTAATTAACGTAGGAGTACTGAAATCGTTTCATTTTTGCCGATTTCAAAGTAACTGATATTTTAGACACTTTTGAGTACTTTGGTATTTTAACTGATGTCCAACGCAGTGTAAGTAAAGGAAATGATGATGATATTTTTTCTAACGATTCTTATGAGATTATTACAATATTTAATTATAAGTTTGGATGACTACAGAACAATGACTACGTAGTACAGATTTTTTTAAAAACTTTATATCACAACTTCTTGATATTGCTAGCTATGACCAATGATATACAGCCCCCCCCCCCACATGGGGGCTGTATATCATTGATATGACGGTTTGAAATGTAAACAAAATTGTGCATTGGTTTTATATTATTACTATATTAATAATATTGGTTATTCTAATAATATCAGTGCATTTTGCTTCTAATATTGGCCAATATTGTTTCTCTTATTGCAGGGGGAGAGATATAAACATATAATCTTTTCCCTTCATTATTGCTATTTGTTGTATATAATAACAGCCACACCCAGTACATTACAGCTACCATTGCAGTTATCCTATTGCACTGCAGTGCCATTTGATGGCTAATATTGCATTTTTCAACCATCAGTACCCTTTCTTTTTTTCCAATATCTCTTCGGTCGTCGGCTGTAGGACAATGGAATTTCTAAGTTATTAAGATGGAAGGAATGCTGACATTGTAATCTGTACAAATTAGTAGTGGTGGATACTGATCAAGAAGCTTGTATTCAGTTTGAAAAATAATTAATTTTAATCCAGAAAGGCGCTAACCATTAGTCTCGCACTTGTTTATCAAATGGACAAATCATGCATGTATTCACTTTAGTTTATTGGTCTAAGCCGACTAAGTGATAGTGATATCCTCAGTCAATGTTGTCCTGGCATGCATTTAGCCGCATGAAAAGTGTCGAAAACCTGCTACTCATTATACACCTTGTCAAGATGAAGACGAGCCACCAAAGAAAATCACAATTTCCAATTCTGCTGTCCACTTATATGCATCAAGATCTACATTTAAACATATATGCATGATTTGTGAAAATACGGTGCGGTACTACTCACAAAATTCAACTTTTTGCAAAGCTGTCCTTCATGTAGCCAAAACTGTGTCTGCTGGTATGTCCATCTATCCTGTAAATTAACCTAAGATATGATTTCTTCAGTTGCTTTGACTATGATTAAGTAATTGATAAGTAATTAATAAACAGTGCCTTGTATTGTTTTGCAGAAAAACTTGTACTGGTATGTAATTATTGGCATCCTATAGCCCTACAAGGAACTATGGCCCTCCAACGGATTTAAACTCCTATTGACATCTTCAAGTATAGTTTCATGGTAAATTTGCATGGTGAAAACCTTGCAAATTTTGCGAGCGGTCCCCCTGTCTACATATGCAAATGGATTGAAGAATGCTGCTACCATCAAACAGGAAGAACGTGTATTTTGTAGAACTTTTATCAAGCTGTGGTTGCTTTAGAGGTGGCCTCGTCAAACAAGTGTTATGATGAGTATATCTGCGTAATGCTCGATACCCAACTGCTTAAGTGGTGAAAATGTTGATCAATCTTGCCTCAACAAAATCAATTAAGATTGTTCACTACTTACCTATATTATCTTGGAGCTTTTTATGTAAGGAGAAAAGCAGAAAGCTGTGCCTCTAACCGCAGTTTGTGGATATTACAGCCCAGGTTCCCAGAGGGTAACTGAGTTAGAAACCTTCTCAGAGGACTAGTTCATATCTACAGCGGACATGACCAAACTACCATAATGCAGTGACTCCAAGCTATTGAGGATGTGGGCCATCCTTGTGGATGCCATGGTACTTATCCACGCTCTGCCTGCCAGTGCCATTCTTTCAACTTGCTGATACCATTCTTGATGTACTTATTGCTCATACTAAGAAGTACAAGGCTGCTTGTGTGGATTTTGTGATCAAAAACTATTGCAAGAATACAGCTACTAAGGCTACCAAGCTCGGAGAGAAACATTCAACATGAAAATCTCATAAGGTTTGCACGGTTTCTCTAGCTGTGATGTAGTTTCATCCTTTGCAGGCAAAGGGAAAAGAGTCATAGGAAGCTCATTAAAACACAAGTCGACTTCCAGCAGGCAATGAAAGGACTCTGAGAATCATTTAAGTTTCGGGGCAACTTTATTCTCACTGTGAGAGTTACACATGCAGACTCTATGGGCAAGAAAATAGCACCCAGGAAAATGGCACAGACTTCAACAGATTAAGGGACAGGTTTTTTGTGTTTAGGTCTAGGCCAGTCAGTTCCTCCCTTCAATCGCTGAAAAAACGTGAGCATTGTGTCCATTATGTTGCAGCTACCTACATGTACATGTACATGGAAAGAGGCAACAACACAACTTACCTATGCATCATTTCCATCTTTACATGGGTGGATACTGGGTAAGAAAAACGATGAGTATGCAGTAAAGTGTAATACCAGAATCATTGCCCTACCTGATATTCTACAAGCAGTTCTATAGAAGTGTCAGAAATCCAGGTGCCAAGGGAACTGATGTGCCAGTATCATGGCAAAGGTGCCTTACACAGAGCTTTGCATGTGCATGCACTAAGACAAAACTGACGCGAGGGTAGCAGAGGATGCAGATGGTGAGGACAATGACTAAGAACTCAACATATTGAACAAATAATTAGGATATGCGATATTTTGAAATATCCCATCTCGTTTCGTAAGACTGTTGATATTAGCTACTCATAATACTACTAATAATAATGCTAATAATCATCACCATGTTCACACTGCTTGCAGCGTTCTTGTTATTTACTATGATTCAGCAGTATCAAGTTATAAAATATAATTAGTGTTTTGATTTTTTTTAGTAAAATAAAGCTATTAAACCATAAAATTATATACACATGTACATATATGTATATACATGTATATAGTTTACATGTGCGTGTAACAATCGTAGGATATGGAATATTCAAAAATAGATAGATGAATTTTGACTTCAGCACTGACAGCCATTCTAAATCACTACAAAATAATTGATAAAAGTTGCAAATCTGATGCTTCTATGGAAGGAATCTTATTTACAGGGGAGATAAATATTAAAATATAATTTTTTTCAAATTTGTTATAGAGGCTGGAATGGCAGCTGCGGCAACTCTTCAGTTTTGAATTCTCTATACCAAAATTAGTCTAAATCACTGCAGAAATTGCCACTGAAAGGAGTGCCAACGGAAATGCAAGATAAACTGCCTTGGCCGACGGCCTATCTCTCTCCTACTAATTGCTGGGAATATAATGGCATGCATCATTTCAAACAAAATAAATAAAAAAGTCCGACTAAAGATTTTACTCGAGACTGAGAGTGGTTTCTCAAGTAACCAAAGTATAAATAAAATGGTCCTCATTTGTTCGAAAGTTTGTAAAAGTGCACAGAACAACGAGCTGAATGTTTGTTTTATAGACTACAAAAACATTTGATATAGCATTAAGTGAATATTTGGTATCGTGTGTGTATTGAAAAACGATAGATATACAAACAAAGCTATCAAAATGATGAAGGGCTTTATACTATATATACAGTCAAACATGGATAACTCGAACTTCAAGGGACCGAGCAAAAGTGTTCGAATTATCAGAGCGTTCAAGTTATCAGAGCACTGTCACAAGTCCATATATTTACTTATTTATTAGCAGATACATGTACATATACAAACTATAATATAAATCAAAAGCACAAATGGCTTGTTTCAAATTAAATGCTTCTAATGTAAAGTTTAAAACGTTTTCATGAAAAAGTATAGAGATTTTTCTATCACTTGAGATTGGTTTGTTTGAGGTGATGTTATTGCCAGGACGTTTTTCAGATTGACATTGGCAGAACTTGATCGTTGTTGAAATGCTCAAAAGAAAAGACATTTTTTTCTTTTGGGGAAAAATTTTGATCATTTTCACGATCAACCCACGATCAATTTCGCCGTTTTTTCTTGAAGTTTATGCAGATTACCTTACTTTACCTGGGATTCGTTAAGAGCAACACTCCGAGGCAGTTCAATTAGAAGTTTTACGAGGTTTTACGGTACATTCTATATCACTCACGCTTTTTTAATAGATACTTATTGAATGTACACATGTATTGTGTGTTTAGGTCAAGCGATGAATAGTTTTTTGTAGCTCAGACAACGTATACGTTTAATTACAACATTTTTTAAGACGTTTTAAACATTCAACATTCCGACGTTGATTCAACACGGAATCAACGTCGGAAAACTATTCATCACGGTCTAGCCGGGTCACGCACTCAAGGATTTTCGCCACGCACATACAAAACAACATGCGATTTTTGTTTTGTATGTGCGTGGCGAAAATTCTTGCGCGCGTGACCCGGCTAGCTCGTGCTATTCATCTTATCGCAGTATAAATCAAATTTCACCAAACTTTTAGAAAAGTCGTTGACAAAAATATTTTGCCGATGGTGGTAATAACGACGCTTATGAATTACGAAAAGATGAAGTTTACCTCTATGGCTTTGAATAAAGTGATTTTCTAAAGCGATAACAACCGTTTCGGTAGCCGTTGGGCAAAAAAACAGTTCGAATTAACAGTGTTGAGTTCGAGTTATCTATAGCAATTTATCATTACGTGGGAACGGACCAAAGGAAATGTTCGAATTAACCATGTGTTCGAGCTATCCGTGGACGAGTTATCCATGTTTGACTGTACTTACTTAGATATTTGAAGTAAATCCAGATCAAGGTAGAGAAGTTTCTTAAGGATTTGTAGTAACAAATGGTGCTAAACGAAAATGGGTGTTAGTGACCACACTGCTATCACTTAGCTTTACCAGGTACACTACAAGCTGAATACAAGAATGTCAATGGAGGGATATACATAGACTAGACATAGGGCTAACATTTCACAGCAAATACATTGCCCAGCTTATCACTAAACACCTCGTGAGAGAAATGCTATTTGCAGACGATAGTGCAGCACACAATGCTGAGGAAATTCACACAGGGGGCAAATAAATTTTCTGAATAACATCAAGAAAATAGAGTGCCTTTGCCAGCCAATCAAACTACGTACCATATTCCATTCCTGAACCCATTGATTAGCCTAGACCTGGAGCCTCTTGTTCAAGCATCCAACTTCACATTACTGTACATGGGTATTACTCACAAGCTACTCTCAGACCGATAAGGAGCTTCGTAACAGAACAAAAAGGCAAGTGGAGCTTTTGGTAAGCTTCAGCTTAGGCTATGCAACAACAAAGATGTTTTATCAATGGTGAATGGCAAGTTTACGGAGCAGTGGCGTCGTTGACTCTGCTATGTGGACCCGAAAGCTGGTCAGAGCCCAAATAAACTACATGCATATATGATGAGACGGCTAAAGAACATTTTGGAATTTAGTATAAGATCACAAATAGAGAAATTCTGCGATTTATAATCCTGCTCTCACTGACATACAACCCCATTTAAAACCTCAGATGGTTGAGCCGTTTGCATAGGATGGAGCATGACCGGCTTACCATCTTGTCGCTATACTCACGTATCCATGATGAAAAACGTAACCAGAGACAGCCTAGACTGAGCTTTAAAGATGCAACCAAACGGAATATGAAGAAAATCTTTCTTTGTTCTTGGCAGACAACAGCTAACAACAGAGCGCCATGGAGGGCTATCGTAACACTAAAACTATGTCTTAGCCGAATTGACTGACTGCAAGGGAGATTCTCAGGATAAATACAATAGTTCAAATTATTAATTAGATTAATTAAATGGTTTCTTACAACCATGCACAAACCTAAATATATTCCTAATAGAACTTCCAAAAAAGCAAATTTCATTTAAGTAATTATGTGCTACTTTCACCAGTTGTTCTGTTTATTTTTTCGTACTCTTTATTTCTGTGTAATTCAACTGTACCGGTTGCTGTGTTTACTACAGCTCTATATCGATCGCAATAATATTGCAATAGTTTTGGCTATGTGAGTTTAAACATTTTTCTTCACATGCAGGCATTTTCCTTCTAATACGGCTTCACACATAATTCTAGCTCGTATTGAGCATGAAGCCATGAAAGATCGGCATGTGCAATGAGTATGTGCCCAATTTATTCCACAGGATACGAAGTTGGAAAGTGTGGTGTATTAGAATAAATGCCTATCTGCAGATTTGAAGGTTCTGAGTTCAAATCCAATGCGCAGTGGATGTCTAATTCCAAAATCTTTATCGCTATATCTAGACAGACTGACAGACAAACATTGAAATATATATTTAGACAAGGTCTTCGTGACCCGAGGGCGCACTGTATTAATGTGTAATTTAGTGTGTGCAATCGCAAAAAAGGTGTGCAGCATATAGTAAGAGTGATAGGATTGGTAAGAACGGCTTAGCCTTGTGGTTAGGTGCGCGTGTTTACAATCATGCTGTTGCAGTCTTCGGGAGTTCAAATCCTTTATAAAGATATTTTTCATTCCTAGAATTTAAGCGCTATAGCTGGAGCACAGGTGTCCTTTAGTGAGATATTGCCGAGGGCGGGCCGTAGTCTACACACACAAAAAAAAAACAACAAAGGTCCACGCAGGTATGAGCAGAAACAATAGTATTCACCCAAATATCTCACCAATCCGATAAGCAGAACACACAAAAACTAAACCAATCGACAAAGCCACCCCTCATGTCAACATATTTCAAGTTTCAAGTCATGTCTTGCGCAAATCACCTTATGGTTTCTCAAAACTTGTCCCAAAGTCCCTATCAATTTGAGACTGTCCGATTGCTGTTTTAGAAATGGTCGCCGCTAGCCTAACCTAATTACGTCCTGATTCAACATCTCACTAACTATCGGGGCATTGCTAAAAGAGAGAATCAAAAAGTTCGGGAGCATTCAGCAATGCCCCGATAGTTACTGAAATGTTGAATTACGAGGCTAGGCTAGCCTCGTAATTAATTAATAGGCTAGGCTATCGGCGACCATTTCTAAAACAGCAAGTGGACAGTCTCAAATTGATAGGGACTTTGGGACAAGTTTTGAGAAACCATAAGGTGAGTTGTACAAGACATGACTTGAAACTTGGAATATGTTGACATGATGGGTGGCTTTGTCGATTGGTTTAGTTTTTGTGTGTGCTGCTTATCGGATTGGTGAGATATTTGGGTGGATACTTTTGTTTTTGCTCATAACTACGTGGACCTTTGTTTTTTTGTGTGTCTGGACTACGGCCCGGCCTCGGCAATATCCCGCTAAAGGACACCTATGAGCTGGAGAGACTAACGACAAACTTTGAGATTCATATATATGTAAGTGTGCTTGAAATAAAACAATAAAAATGTGGAAAATATTCAATTATTAACTGATAATTTGAATTATTCAATGTTTGCACTTCCTTCACAGCATGAAAAAAAATACCAGCTGGTAGTAATTATATAAGAAGGCTATTTAATTTATTTTTTCTCGTGAGTATATTTAATTTTTTTAAACCCTAACATTATAGCAGTGTTAATATATGTTTTGGTATATCAGAATGTCTTTCCTGAAATTGGCACAAAGACCATTAAACTTTTCGTTGGTCTACAGTCAGGTTGGAAAAATGGAAAGCAAGCGTGAAATTCATAACACACGAACTATTATTTATTACTTTTATTATGCATACATAAAAGAAATTTTTTAGCAGATGCTCATAATATACAATTCTATCACTTTTAACATGTTGGTGTTAGGAAGAGCTGCTGTATCCCTTGCTTTTTCATTTGCTATTTTTGTGATGCGAAGCGCACTTTTGAAAAGTTTATGGAATGCTTTCCAATTGCAAAAATTTGGTGAAATGTGGTCGTTTGATATTACTTATTGTTTTGAGTCATCACTTGTGGCTAATGTACATTAGTCTTCTTTAGTGTTTGGGACAAAAAATAATTTGTATTTAATGTTTTGTTACATGTATGGTTTCCAGCATTAGCTTTGCACAGCAAACAAGTAGCAACGTTGTGAAAATTTTTTAACCATGGAAGCCTATTTATAGGCAGCAGATCGTTCATTACACATTATACTAAAGCTTCACCACAAACCTTTTTTCCACAAACAGGAAATATATAAAAGGATAACTACGAATAGCAGGTATTACTAGAAATATCAGAAAATACAGGATCATGCACAAAGCATTCTTTTAAACATAACATAAAATCATAACATAAAATTATCAGGCTTAGGTAACTGTATTACATAGTACTTGGCACAAGTGCTATTGGTATTTTTATACTATCACTTTTAAAACTGCGATGGTTCAAAAACAAGAGTGTTGCATATCGGGAATTACTGTGTAGACAGGAATATTTGCTGAATTCTACGTTATATCTACATCGTATCAAAAATGCGTTCATTGACGCAATAAAACCAATATTAACCGCTTCATACAAGTAGAAATTCAAGATTATATTATAAAAATCCAGGTGCCTTTGCATCTACTTGAACTAGCAACCAATGAAAAGTCGCTGCTGGTTTACCACTTACGAACAAACCCATTGGCATATCTTGATTACTTTGATACAAAGAAATGAAGTAGTAATTCACGAAGAGGATGGAGATTTCTTCCATTTCTTCAACTTTGAAAAGAGATTTACACTACAGTACAAAGAATGCATCAATGGCACCTGTTGGATGAGGCCGACATATTACCAGTCAACATTTTAGCCGTAAGCTTGCTAAATTTCAAAAATTCTAATATTAAAATTTTGACCTACATAGGTTATTTTTGGCTGTCAGTGTGAATCGTGTAAAAGATGTTACCTACAAATACTGAATATGATACTGCATGTTTCATACCTGATAATTGCTTCACCTTAGGCGATTTTGGGGCAAGTTTGGTACATTTGTGTTTGGTGCGCATGATGCATCGCTGCACTAATCCAATAACTCCTGTATTTCATCAAGCATTGCAAAATCCTCATTTCATATATATTTCCTCCATGGAACTACACGCATGAAACACGAAAAAGGCTATATACATGAATACTAGTAAAACTAGTAGTTGATAGAATGAAAAGGAACAGTAAAAATTTGTACAATAGTGAGATATTGGATAAGATTAGTGAGGGCAAAGTCAATATGAACAAAAGAGGTACCTGGCTTAGTAGGGTTCCCTTTTTCTTCAGCTTATTGGGCCGCAGAAAACTAACAGCCTGCAATGCATACCTTAAGTTTTCTGTCTGCTCTTCGATCTGTCATGCTTTCATCTTTCACAGAGGTTCTTGACGTAACAGTAAAGAAAAAATCATACCTTTCTATGATGCATCTTGTTATGTCACATCTCTGACTCTGCATTCAGCCAGCTGTAAACAAATACGATAATCGTCTTCACGACATGCCTTTTGCAGCGATCTGAAAATGAAGAATCTTTTCCATTTTATCGTTTGATTTCTTGCGGTGAAGCTGAAGCTAACACTTGAATGAACGCTAGTAACGATACGGTGCACAGAATACGCATATGATGATAAACTGCATGCTGGCATCGATACACAAATATCAAAATACACACTGCCGCGACATTAATGGTCTGGCAACAAACATTGTCAGTAGAGATGACAAATACCTGCTAGCCCAATGGCTGAATGAAGTTGGATTGATTGCAATAAAAGCGAAAGGTGGAAGCAATAGATTCTGGTGCCATCCAGGTGTACATTATGGTAGCGGTCTTGGTTTCCACCAATTCTCTTCATACATAATCAATGGTACATGGTATATCATGTTACAACAATCTCTTGCCCAATTGCTCCACATATCATTTGTAGACATGATATGAATGCGGTGAAATTAATTAAAACCGTGATAACACAGCAAAATCCAATTTATACCTGAGTCCTTTGGAAACTATTATCTCTCAGAATAGAAAAAAATAAATTTGACAAAAGGATGAAATTGGTAGCAATGTCTACCACAGCTGCCTGTTTGGTGGTAAAAGAGCACAAAATCACCACATCACACCCCACACAGAGCAGGTATGAAATCTCTACTCGTTTCTCCTATTCAGAGAAATATTAATGGTACAGCCATATTAGCAACTAAAAATGAGGTAGGAACAAGCCGACTCGAGCACCGCAATAAAACCTGTCCATTAGGAGTCTATTTTCAGAACTGAGCTGACAAAATAATTATTATATTGTAATACCTTGTAGTGTGATATCTATAAATATACTCATCAAGTGTAGATATGATCGACCTAGCGAAAGTAAAAATACATTTTGCATTATTGATAGACATGTTTTAAATAATATTCATGACATGACGACACACCATGATGATAGCTTAGAACTAACTAGCAAACTAACTAGACAATAGTTTCCAATCAACTAGTAATGTTTATCACTTCCTAGCCCATACAGCCACTGCTGTGTTCTGTTTGCATGATGGCATGCTTGACACTTAGAATTGTCTGTAAATAATTGTATGTAAAAAATGATTGCTTAACCCTTTGGATGGGGAAACGACCAAAATGTCGTTTACCGGTTGCGTGGGGAAATGACATCTATGTCGCTTTCGGTAGACGTTTATAAAGCTGTCGCCTAGTAACGTTAAACAAGGATATGAACACTAGTAAGTTTTAAATATCATCAAAAGGATATCAGTCGATGATTTACAATATGAAACGATTATCTGAGAGACGTTGCTTTGTGCTAAAAGCTAAACAAATCGCGCCTCCTTAGAAAAGAATAAAAGTTAGAACAACCAGTCAACATCGGCTCGACTTTCAAAACGGTAAAATAAAAGATTATTTGATCCTGCGATCGTTAGTGATTTTTTGTCTGATCAGAATAAAAATAATTCAAATGATATAAGTGATGTAAACTTTTTGGACTTTTAATTTACTTGGAATATACAGGAAAAACGATCGTTATGGTGGCTCGCACGGCTATGCTATAGCATTTGACTCTACCGGAGAAAAATGCTTCCAGGCATTTCATACAGGGACAATTGCACATGGTTGTATTTTTTTTAGTAGTAGATATATAAATGAATGTTTATGTACACAAATTTTTGTTCATATAAATAAATTGAGGATTTGAGCTATGCATGTTCATAAAATATCGATTTTATGGAATTTTCGAAAATAAATTACACGAGTTTCGGTTGTTTTTGGGGGGTTTATACCTGGTCAAAGGGTTAAGCTGATCTAGGGCCAATAGTTTTCTTTAAACTGCTTTCAGTGTAAAGTGATTAATAGAGAGCTATTGGAGGCTCTAACTTTTTATCTCAAGCTAAAAAGTAGTGAGTTCAGCCAGTGTGGCGTTATTACTCATATCCAGCGATTACTCATTGACATCTTCACGGAGATCATGTTGGAGCTCAGGCACATCATTGAGCGCAAGAGTAACATGAACGCATTTTACTGATGGCTGGCTTTGTTGCGCCACGATGAGTGTGTTAGCTGTGCTAAGTAATATAACAGTGCACATATTAACTTTCAAGCAGAGTTGCAAGTTTTGTAGATAAGTATGCAACTATGAGGAGTGAGTGGTCCAAAGAGCCAGCGTTTCAACGCAGTAAAGAGAATTGATTTTCCAACAAGTTGACAGCAATCGGGTCAGCAGCTTACATGACGCCACTCAGCACCATATTTAAATAACAAACTCCAACTACCACTAACCTTCCAAAGGTGCGTGTATTTGTTCTAAGTCACATCGTGCCTACCTACCTAATGATACTTGTTGATAATACCGGTTATGGGTTGGATGAAAAGGCTAGTTGTCACCATCATCCTGTATATTAGTAGTGGTGCGCTTTGGTGAAGATAGACTATGATCATTCACCTCTCCATTCTGAGCCATGATAGCATCACCATTAGTGTCTTGTGAACCATCATCTCGCTGCTCAGACTTAGTTGTCTCTGTAACAAAAAATGAAAAGTACATAGTAAAAGTCTTAAAACTCCGCAGAGCTGAGAAAAACCTCATCACACTGGCTTTGTATGATTTGATCTGAAAATCAGTTGGGCTATTCTTTTGCCTAATTTTTCCATTTCTCTTGTAGCCGGTTGTTTCAAGAGAGAGATACACTAGTATCTTGGCAGTCTTAAAGGTGGTTGATTGGTGCAGCTGCTACAGTGACAGTCTACCGAGTTGAATGTCATGAGTTGGAGTCTCATTGAAAGTTATCTTTTATCTTAACCTTTAACCCTGGCACTGGACAGACAGACAGCCACTGCTCATATTATAGTTTATACTTTTGTTTTACTTTATCTTAAACATATTATATACATAATCTTCGATATTTTTCTTTGCAGCATAGACTTCGCAAACACAAAAACGAATGAGGTTGCATGAAAGTGTAAACAGAAGCCATTGTGTTCAACTACGTCCCATTTGAGCCGTTTTGGAAAGGGATTCCAATCTTTCGTGATGGCTACGATTGACTGGTCGTTTATTAACTTTTAAGAGCTTGTAATCACAATTCCGCATATTTTGCACTTACAACACAGCAGAGTAAGACATGGTGAATCTTTTGATACCAAATAACTGTAATGTGGATTTTGTTGCAAGTCAACCTTTAAGGAACTACCAATGCCGCATATGCTGAAAAATATTTCCTGTCAAGACGAAAATTTGCTTAAACTTTACATCCCATGTTAAAAAGTTCAAACATTGAGGTGATCATAAGTTGACTTGGTAAGGTTTGACTTTAGAGCCACTATCAATTTTTCTTCGTGAACTAACACATACACGGCAATTGCGCTAGTAGACTCGCTAAAGATGGCGATAGAATTCTCTAGCTGTTCCAATTTGCATACATATTTTACCACAACCATGATGAAACCATAAAAAAACGTGCAACATAAACATTTGGCAATGTTAAAAAGCACATTTCAGGGAATCGACAGGTTTTTAATTTAAAATAAAATTTTCGAAAAACTCAATGATTAGTTTTAAAACAACTTATTCTAAGGCACATTCTTTGTTGAAAAGCACATAACCGTACCTAGTTTCTCACGACTAGCCCTTTCTACACTCTTCTCTCTGCTGCGTTCTCGTCTGCCGTCTCTGCTTCGGTCCCGCCTATCTCGACTGCTTGCTCGAGAACTCTTCTTTGAACTGCGTCTGTCACCATCTCGAGATCTGCTACGTCTACTCCTTACTGGAGATCTTCTATCTCTAGATCGGCGTCGTTCCCTTGACCGTCGTTTATCTCTGGACCGTGAACGGCGTCGAGCAGGAGATCTTGATCTTCGACGATCTCTTGATCGACTTCTCCGCCTCATCCGATCTCTACTTCTAGACCGACGTCTATCTCTGCTCAAAGACCTACGCCTTTCTCTACTGCTTCTTCTATTACCTCTACGATCCCGAGACCTTGAGCGACGTCTGGCTTTTTCCCGTTCCTCTCTCCTTTTGCGCTCATCTTCACGTCGCTTCTCCATCTCAGCTTTATGCGCTGCAATTTTTTGCCTCTTTCTTTCCTTGAATTCCTCAACAGTTGCTCTCATCTAAAAAAAGGTAAACTACAGGTATTGTCAGGTTTGCTAGCCTTTTGGCCATTAATACCACAAATAAAAATCGTACAGATAAACAATCGTAGACTAATCATAGAGCAAGATAACACAATGACAGGTACCTGTGCATATCCCATGTGTTGCTTTCCCATCAAATGCTCTCTTTGTCGAGATTCAGCATCTCCGACAATTAGAAAGGCACCACAAACGGGGCACACTTCCATCTGCTTGGCTTGCTGGGCTATATGATTCTGGCGGTCATTGGAAAGGTTTTCCTGATGATGCCTTTCTTTTCTAAGCTGTTCGCAAAGCTTCATCACACCTTGAGCCTCCTCCACTTTGCCTTCATTGCCAAGCTTCTCGGCGTTCTCCACCAAGTCATCTAAAACATGATAGCTGATTTCGCAACGCGTACAAAGAATGATTCTACTATCATATGCAGCATATTTTGCCAATGAATTGAAAGGTGGGGTAAGAAAATCTTGTAGAGGTAATGGCTAATTGCAGGAATAGCAGAACCAATACACTTTTCTGTACCACTCACTAAATGATTAAAGGAATGAGCTAGTCTAACTTAATATGATTATTTATCTGCAACAGCAGGTTTGTTCTGCATTATAGCCTCAAATAAATTATAAATACATCATGTCCTGTAGTGAATAGTAATATTGTGCAATGACTACCTTTTATTGGTGAGTGCTAAGAATGATACATCATGATTTCCATTAAAAACACTCGCCATTCCTCAATAAAAGTAATTCATTTATTTACATATAATAAGTATTCCGCACGTATGTGTATTTATGTTATTCAAACGAGCACTAAAAAAGAGTTGAATCAAGGTTTGAAAATTAAAACTTCATTCAGAAGTACAACTATGAGTAATTCGTTGTCCCTATAAACATACCAATAGTCCATGTTGATTGAAGCAGGCTGGAAATAATGATTCCTACGAATATTGTAGCTACTACTATGTTGGGTACTAATGCAGCTGTCACCATTACTGCTCTTCTGGTACCATTAACACCGGCACTATTACAGCTGTTACTACTACCGATACTACTACTTTTGCTACTATTACAGCTGGCACTACTTCAGCCGGTACTACTACTACTAAAGCTACAACTAGTACCATTACAACTATTGCTAGTGCTACAACCACTATTACTACTGTTCCAAGTGCTCGTGCTGTCCCTACCTACTATGTAACAACTCTACCTAGTACACTCCCGCCACAATACATAAATTGATAATAGCTGTCTAAATTTTGTAATATCGTACTACACTATTGTTCTGTAATGATAGTGATGATTTGTTTTCACATAACTTTTTAGCTGGTCTAAGCAATACCATTGACCTTCTCTTGCAATTACA
The DNA here is from genome assembly GCF_963576615.1 of Watersipora subatra. NCBI lineage: Eukaryota > Metazoa > Bryozoa > Gymnolaemata > Cheilostomatida > Watersiporidae > Watersipora > Watersipora subatra. The sequence goes on along the minus strand of NC_088710.1, from coordinate 51,995,290 downwards.
GAAGTGGAATGAAGTGAGAAATATAGTTCAACGAAACAGATAAATTGAATCTAATTCTTCTCAACCCGTTTAATTTGACAAAGCTATCATTATTTAATTTGAATTGAGTCTTGGAAAAATTGAACTTATCTTGTGATACAAGACACATTAAAAAAATAAATACACTTTTTCACAGTAAATTTTTGCAAGTAAATAGAACGACGTACTTTCAGTACTTGAAATAAAACACTTGAACTAGCAACAAAATTAATGGTGAATTAAACAGCAACATTTTTCCGAAACCCTCTCAGACAGCGAGTGCATTTTTGTTGGATCAGCCTGCTGGAACAATTATACCAATGCTCTGACATTTAAGCCCAAATGTTTGCCTATTTCTGTTTTGCATTTTCATATAGGCATATGAAAAGTGCAAAAGTAGGCCAAAGTCAAGTTCAGACTGCTTAACCAAACTTATAGATGGAAAACTTTACGATATTTCATTACATCAATTTTTGTCATCGTTTTGGTGTGGCAGTTAATGTAAACCAACGAAGTTTAATGTTCTCCAAAGTTTACTAAAAATTCACCTAAACCTGGGTATATTAGAACGGAAACCAAGTTAAAACAACAAACTCCTTTCCCCTTTTTGCAAAACTATTGACAGAGATGAAGCGTGTTGCCACAATTGCATATGTTGCTAGTTCACAAAATCATTTAAGCAGTCTCACAAAAACTCACTGATTTTGGTTGTCAACGTCACTATCTGGTCATTACGAGGTCCAGAAACTGGATTTGCTGGAGTATCCCCTTCCTGAGTCATAGCAAGGCGTTGATGACCACGCTTTATTTTCTTGTCCACGTCATTGACAATTTCTTCCAAACCTTCGATCCATGCTTCTTCGTAGCCCATTTTTTCAAATTTATCGCTTGCTTGATATTCTTTTCGAAGTGATTCATCATGTATTAAATTACACGGCCCCAAGTCAGCTTTAGTGTTGGTAAAAAGTTCACTTGGACAATATCCACACAAGAAGCGCTTGCAAACCTACGAATATAATTGATGAACAAAATGAACTTCTATGACGACCAAAGTGATGTGGAGAAGAGCGCATTGAAGGTGGTACATAATGCTTAAAATCGATACTGAGCTAACATTGATTGAAATATGATGTTCTTGAAATTCTACGCAGTGCATGCTTATCTTGACGCAGTTGTCATGCTGGCTTCTAGAGAACTACACATTGAAAATGTGTATCGGCAACTATTTAGATATATTCGATCTATGTTATGTAAATGATAAAATATATGTATACACATATATAGTTGTTCAATCAAACCTCATCATCTGCCCATTTTATGTTGCCTGCCTTATCGTCTGGATTAGCGTTTCGATTACGTCCCATCAACTCATCCAGCAATGCCGCCGCAACCGACGCCATTTTGTTTTAAACTAAACTAACTCGTCAGTAAGTCGTCTGGCAAAATCCGTCCTGACTGCGAAATGCTCGTTATAAATACCGTATACCGCACTACTCATTTGGCAAACTGAGACTAAGCCAAAAAATGCTGGTGTAATTAATAATCGCAATAAAAAAGTGAGAAAACAACTTCAGAAAACGCCATTTGCTTTTTTTTGTGGATTGCTCTGGGTGACTGGTAAATTTGATATGGAATAATTATTGCGTATGTCATCCAGCAGATTTTCCTAATTGATGATAATAATAATACTTGTTGACTACATAGTACCCATTGTAATAATTATTAACTTTGCACTAATTTGAAAGTTGTCTTTCCATGATTACACTATCACGTCAGTCTTGTACAATTGGCCACAATTCCCTTTGATGACAATCTAACTTGATTCTCCGACGTGAAATTACACTCCATGAAGCAAACTTTGTATTTAGCTATTATATGTTTTAGATAAATCAACGGTTAAATGTTATCGTGCATATGAGAGCTATACTAGAGCCACTAGATGTTTGTTCATAATATGCAAGCTCGAGAAGAGCAACATATAGGTACCTGCAGACCGTTTTACTTGCAGACCGCATACAACTACAAGTTACTTGGCAGCTCTCTCAGACTAACTGCTGCATACCTTTAAAGTTCTACTGAATATTGGCTTCTAATATTCATTAATGTTGCCAATCATATCTATCTCTGAGATTATCTGTTTTTCGCAAGATGAGCTATATCCTGAAGTAAACTCACCAACTCACACTCCTGCAAAAATTGTATAAAAAATAACAAAGCATTCAGATTAAGAATTGTGAACTATAAAATAATTCTGATCTTTTTTTCTTTTCTCTTGTTAAGTGTTGCCTAGTATAAAATATATTGCGACCATTTGCTCATGAGATATGGCCATAGGAATAATTGCGATTGAATGTCCTTCCTAACATCACTGATGGTCCATGCGCATCTTAAACTACCGACCTATTAATCATAAGCCGGCACCTTCAAGATAACTCTGGTGAAATGTGTTATCCCTTGACATTCTTGATCAGTCTTGCTCTGGAAATGTTCAATTCGTTGTATGCGAGTTCATCAACAACCACGGGCAATGATGGCTAATAATCGTTTGAAAACACTCACTGACTGTCATAGTGCAAGCTCAATAGCAAGTGGATGTTGTTGTTGAAGACTTGTGCGGTGACACTGACAATAATAATGTCATCTGTGCGGTTAGGTAAGCGGTCAAACAATCAAATACACTTGACAGAGTTATACACCTGCTTACATGGACCAAAATGAAGGCAGAAAAGGTGTTTGTCTGACAAATAAGCCAAACTTGTCAAAAGTTAAATCCTTGTTGTCGTTCTAGCAGCAATAATCAGCCACTTTTCCTTCGCTCATGATACGCTCAGTGTACTGGATGATCTACTGTAATTATAAAAACAGACAAACCACAGAGATGCCAGACAACTGCCAACCAAAATAATAACTAGCTCACTCTTCAGGTTAGACCTAGGTATTTGTATCGACAGGATTTCTGATGTTTATTGTTGGGGTTAGAATGATTGTTAGACATTGATTATAGCTATTTTTAGGTAAATCTACCTTTTTATGGAGTAAAGATGGGTGTTTAAAGCCAAAGTGTTGCTGTTAGTCATCATTCAAATATGATCTGAGGTTGTCCATCGCCCACCCGACCCAGAAATACAATGACTCTATCTGGTAACATTGGTTAATAAAATTGTACTTCAAGTATGAAGCTGTTTGGTACTGGTACCAATGTAGTACTACTGATATTATGTAGGTGCATGTACACTCTGTTGGTACACCATATAGTACTACTGTGTACTGGTTTTCAAGGTAGAATAGGTGCTACATAAAGTTGCGCTGATTTTTTAGCACAATCTCACAAGTGAATGCAAAAACTACAATTCTCAAATACAGAAGAAAAAACTTGGCAAGCAAAACAATGCTATTATAGTCAACAATTATAGTTTAGTGTAATAGTACAGTTCGGTGTATTAATACAGTTGGGTGTAGTAGTACAGTTCGGTGTAGTAGTACAGTCAAGTGTGATAGTACAGTCCGGTGTAATAGTACAGTCCAGTGTGATAGTACAGTCCAGTGTAATAGTAGTCCAGTGTGATAGTACAGTCCAGTGTGATAGTATAGTTCGGTGTAGCAGTACTGTCAAGTGTGATAGTACTGTTCAGTGTAATAGTGCAGTTCAGGGAAGTAATACAATCAAGTGTAATAGTACAGCCAAGTGTGATAGTACATAATAAATGATATAAAGAGACCAGATAAGACGAGAGAACAGAGATCGCTCACTGGCAGTATCTTGAATGTCATTCTTTGTATGCGCCACACTGAATTACATGTATCTATATATATATATATATATTTCTCAAATTATGTCGGTATGTGTATTCTAGGTTTGATTGTCCAGCTATAGCAATTATTAGAACAGTCGTAGCTGGACAACAATGCAGACGCAAAGTCATGGCTTACCGCCATTAGAAGCCTATCTTATTAAGCAGCTTACTAGAATTTTCCATTGGCAATGTGCCTGGCTAACAGCTAGAAAGTTACAGTTGTTTGACTAAGTTTTAAAACCTTTACATTTGTTTTTATTTTTCTCTTAATTTATTTCAACTACACAAAACACTTCTCTCATGATATGTAGTTTGAAAGTTCAAAAGGGAAATGTTGTTATATGTTAAATACAAATCAATTTTCTGTCCAGACTTTTTTATTACCCGGGCAACGCCGGTAGCACAGCTAGTTCATATATATTGTTTAAACATGCACTTGTCTTGGTGCTCTGCAGTCAGCCATTTTGATTCTTGGGGAGCAGTAAAGGGGACACGGCAATTTCCTTTACAGTGAGTTTGAATTCGGTACGACGCGAGCTTTTTTCCAACATCCAGTCATGGCTTCGAACGAAAAAATAGGCTGTCTCTTTTTTATTAAAGATCTATATTTTGTTTAGCTGATTGATAAGACATGCTAACGAGTTTACAGGCAGGACATACTCTGTCATGCAAGTGCCAAGTATTATTGGTACTTTGCCAACAAACATTATGCTTTTTAGCTAAAGCTTTATACAAGCTAATATATTATAGTACTGTCTCATTATAGCTATTAATAATGCTTGTAGCTTTTTACAAAGCTTTCCTATGACCAAACATATAAATACTTGGGTTTTCTGTTATCAAATCAGTTGTCTCTGGAGTGTGCAATAAACCATTTCTCTAATTTAATACTCTATTTCATTGCTTCTGTGCAGAAACATAACAGAAGCTAATTACTCAAAATTGCGTTGTAAAAACTTTTTGAATTTTGAAGTTTTATTTTTTACAAATCAAATTCAAAATATATCATATTTTTGCCGCATTTTTCCTGAACTCTTGGTACTTCGGCAACTTTTCCAAAAATGTCAAAAAAGCAGAATAAAAATACAAAATGTTTCCCGAACATCGCTTTTGCCATTTTTTTTGTTGAATTATGGTTTTTTGCTACCTATAGGATGGAAAATTTAGAAAATTTTCCTCCAATTCTAAAATCCAAAATTATCAATTATTTCGTGTATCTATAAACATGCTAAAAAATCTGGTACTACTTTTCATAAGAAAATTGCATTAGTTAGGAAACTAATACATGTCTACATATAAGATATATATGTACACATTTATATAGACAAGATATATGTCTTATATACATGTATGTATCTTTAAAAATGTTGTTTTCTCAGTCCGGTTGACCCCAAGTGGGTAGTAATGGCTACTCCTGCTTGAGTTTCCTACCAGAGACCTGGAAATTTGAGCACTCACCTCAAGATCTTAGCCTAGCAATAATTCATTTACTTTTCTGCTATTGACCTGTGTTGACTGTTGCCGGTATTTTTGGTAAACCACATTTGATGTGCAGGTTTTATTGCACCCAGTGCTTCATCACTTCTGCAGTACAGTTGTTCTTATAAGCTAGCACTTTTCAATCTCCTCTCTGAGTGGGACATATTTCTGTACCTTTTCCTTTTCTTTGCTGAATATGTAGTAGCTATCGGGTACTGTTATATTTATTGTATCAACCCTCCTGTTCTCATGTCTACCACTACAATACCTGGCTAGTTTACCAAGACATGTTTATCAGTTTAGATATGAAAGTATAAGAGGAACTTAGTGCCGTCACTTTCATTGACCTTCTTTGGAGCTTCCCACCGGTGTTGTGGTTTATTATTGTGGACAGCCTTAACACAGAATTCAGTACAATGCATTAGCAACATGATTATGCCGCTCAGTGTATGCATTCTTGTTAGCAGTTTGCATCCACTGATGATGTATAGGATGTAATGTAAGATAAATATATATAAGATATGTGTTTATAGGTTATATATACCTTACATTACATGTTTCTTAATATATTACCTGGGCATTCATTTAGCACTAAGGTATATATACATATATATATCTTACATATAACCATCATATCTGATGGTTAAGAATTGAGTAGATATCAAGGTATAAAATAGTATAGAAGCTGATGTATCGCATAGGCGTGCCCTGAACTGTTTAGATGATACTTTGCAGTAATTATTACCATAGCTCCAGCCAAAGCAAACTAAAAGCTGTTGCTAGTTTTATCTAGAGCTTTTAAGATGCCCTTGCAAACATCTTTTGCTGTGTCACCCGAACTATGTGTTATTCTGTAATTCTATCAATGTTGTTCAACAACGTCTGCATTTTTTGGTAAAACGGTCATATAGATTATACAGGACATACATGCCTCCTGATAAAACTTGATCATTCATAGGGTAGAAGAAAAGCTTGATGGGCTAAAATTGAAATCATACTTATTATTAGAATGAACGCAGTTTCTCCGACTACCAGCATGTGGCGCAATAACTATTAACCTGCCAAGGTTGTCTAAACCGACACTACCAAACGTGTTATGCTCAAATCCCCAATGAAAATTGTTTGACAGATGAATCGTAACATTAGCTTAGTTAGCAAACTTCAACCTTTTTTTGAGGGATTATATGTTCGGGATAGTCCATGAAAACGCATCTGACCCAAATGGATTAGTAATGTCAAACAGCAAACACTGTTAGAAACTAATCATACAAACAGCAAACACGGTAGAAAGTAATTAGATGTGTGTTAGATTTGAACGATGTCTAAGTTAGTTTCATGATGTAAAAAGCTTCACTAGTGAAAGCCAGAAACAGTGGAATTACTGTATATGACATAGAAATACAACCACAGTATCGATAATTTTTGAAATGGGGTGTACCCAATGATATACAGCCCGCCTGGGGGGCTGTATATCATTGGTGTTACTATGGTAATCTTAAAATGCCATATTTATAATTACTTAAGCCTTAGCCAAGTCACACCCGCCAATGTTGAAGCACAACTTGGATACAAATAAGGAAACATTTTCGACTACGATGTGGGTTTTTTACACCCATGCTACAAAATCAAATCTTTTCTAGAAACATTTGCTAATCCATTTTCATAGCATAATTATGATTAACAAGAAATATTAGCCTACTGCCATTGCCACAAAAGGCTCAATAGATTGAAATCATTTGACAAAAATACTGATATCCTTCATGTATTTAGGTTAACCGGACTAGCGTGTAATAGTTTTTGTACAAGAACAACAGAACCTGCTGTATGGGCCTTACGTTAACATGACAGAAATTGCTTTAAAAAAAAATTCATGTGATACCCTTGAATGCAACATATATATATCCCAAGGTCATTGATTAGAGCACTAGTGCATAGGTAAATGTACCGGTACCACGAGCATATTTACAACAACTACCTGAACGAAGGTATCTAGCCAAAAGTGCCCTAAGCGAAAGCCATTTTATATAATGTGCTGTTTTATCTATGCTATTAGACCCTGCTGTTAATACTCTTTATTGTGGCACCAGACACTATCAAGTGACAAAATACATGAAAAATCGTTGCAAGAAACTTTATGCATAAGGTATGAACTGTTATATATATTAACAAGTGTACAGCTGAATCTCCATCCAATACTGTGGGTAAATGTGTTTAGGTAACATAATGTCTCTAAGGCTATGCTATGCAGGAGGCTAAATTAATGCTTGAGCTAAGAATGTGGTTCTTGGGTATAACGAACACTGAGTACAATGCTGCAACTAACTAAACCTCACAGCTGACGAAGCCGAAATGACTAGATAATGATGACGGGCATCATCTAAACCAAAAATAAGCAATAATACATAATGTTTTTGAACAGAGATCAGTTTCCCAAAATCACCAGTGCAATGACTGGGAAGCGAGGACTGCTCTTCTAAAGATAGAAGAGTTTGTCGGAAAGGGCGGTGTGATGAGTCCTGTGAAGTGACTGGCCGGTAAGGAAAGCCAGCTTATGAGCATACTGACAAGGGGCTGGAACTCTGATGGTGCCCTAAAATAGAGTGGCATTTGTAATACCCATTCTAATCTGAACTTGAGGATGCAATAATGATTAAAGATTATTAATTTGCAATTACGAAATTCCCCTCTTATCCCCTATAACATCAATCAATCTCCTAATAATATGCTCTACACGAGATGTTCAAACACATAGTAGTAAGGTGAACATCACAATTGTGAAAAACTCACTCCAAATATAATATATATAAATAATATATCTTTGTAAAAAATGAATCGGAGAGGTTTATCCACTCAGTTCCTTTACAATTTTATCAACTATGTGACAAAAGTGAGTTTGAAATAATATTCCAAAATGTGCGAGTGAACATCCGGCATCAAGAGGATCAATTTTTGGATTATACCAACTCAATCGCAGCATGAGCTCCTATGCAACCTAAAGTGTATATATATGAAAGTTCGTTGAATATATATAAATCGTTGAAGCAGTCAAGATTTTACCAGGCACTGCATTAAATAATACCTACTAATTAATCATGTTCCTATTGGTCCAAATTTCACAACCTTTTGTGCATCTTCATTTCTACCAAAATGTAGAAACTAAGACACGCAACAATGTAGTTAGGGTTGACTCAATCATATATCAAACAAATTTGGAAAAGGGTGTTGTCTAAATGTTGGTGAAAATCATACAAGAATTCTATCAATTTTAATACCTAAATATTAATAATTTACACATTGAAAATCAAGCCTTATTAACCTTGGTTTACAAACATGTCCAAATGTTGAGGATAACAAGGTGTGAAATGTCAAGACTGAAAACTAGGTTTGCTTGACTTATTTCCTATGTGATATCAGAAACATAACAGCCAACACTTAGCATATTATGCTAATTAAGGGTCCACAGCGAAAATGAGTTGAAAATATGTAAAATACATCAACACCCGACTGACACTTTTCTTCCAATACTTACTGGCCAATTGTAGTAGAGATGGCAAAGTTTGTAGGTCAGCCTTTGGATGTGATCAGGCTTCAAACCTGACTCATCCCATATGACATTGTAGTGCGTGGGTGTCACAGTGCCTTGTCGTACACTCTGCGAGACAATGAAGAAGTCATAAGACTCAGGACGGGTTGCTACTGTGTCAACCACTGTGCCCGGGCCAGGATTGCTCAATTCATTGCCACGGCCCTGGCCGAAGAACCTGGAACTGATGCGCTTCTTCACAACAACGACGGTAACCTTTGGCCTACAAACAGCATGCACACATGAGTCTTGTTAACACAGGACGACAGGTTATTATTATCATCACAAACAGAAGACGCAGATTTCACACTTTGTTAGAGATACATTTGTATTGTCTATCTCCTTTACGAAGAGTACTGAGATAAAGGAAGTTTCATTGATAAGAAAAGTAGGCTACACAGAATTTCTTTGAGCATTATTGAAACAACATGTAGTTTTTTCCATGTTCAAGAACAACATGTCAATAGAAGTTGACATATTGTTGACAGTGATATGTTAAATAATGGTCTAACATAGGTTAAACTCGGTAGCAAGCTAATTGCTGTTGTAAACTTAACCCAACTCGTTGTTACAGACACAGAGACCTTTATTACACCGGGTGAGCCAGATTGGTGTGCTGTGAAACGTTTTTCTGGAATAGTTATGAAGCACCAATGTGCATCTTGCATGCGCCAGTCCATGCAAAAAAGTGGTTCATCTTTTATGTTTAGTTCACAAGGCAGTTAAGAGTTTTTATAGAAACAAATGTTGAGAAATTATTGCTGTTGGGTCTAATGTATGTTTTATTTTTTAAAGTAGATTTTAGAAAGAAAATTGTAGCGGTAAATCTTTTTGGTGAATGTTGTCTGATAAATGAGTATTTTTCCAACTTTTTGCATACTTCAAGTAAACTTTGTTAGGTTACTCTTCATAGTAGTTTAATTAAAACTACATAAACCATTATAAAATGCATTTCAAACTCAAACGCCTTTTTGAATGAAATTGAATTCATGAATCATTCCAGATGTTAACATTTGCTGTCTCCTCAAAAGATTGTTGTTTTACAAAGATGATACACATTTACATGAATGCAATATAACAAGGTTTCCCTAGTGCGTATAATAATTAATCATTTGGGTGGAGTGACCATCTATATGTCCAAATGGATTGGTCTAAAGAATGCTTTGTTCGAGGTATTAAATTTACTAATTTATCTGACACAATCTATCAAGTAATTTTTTTTCATTTTATTCACATAGAATACGAGCAGACAAAATATTTTGTTGCTTACTGATAAGGGTATATTCATGACCAAATATTTAATAGGGTGATGAAAATACTGCACACTTTTTGGATGCATTCAGATGTGATATTTGCCAATGGTGCTCTAGCCTTATGTGAAGCTTATCTTCTATATAAAAATATAATCTATCCTTGCAATCATAGTTTCCCACAACTTTAAGAGTTTGAAAAACAAATATCCACTATCAGCGCCTTAAATAACCCAGACTTCTACTACCGTAAGTTCTCATCCTCAAGCCGCGCGGCTTGTGCTCAAAACCAGATGACTCACGAAAGAAAAAATAATTCTCCAACAAGCCGCGTACGCCCACTGACCGCGGCTAATGACTGAGGTTTTGTCATCCTTGACCCCTTTAGGAGCGAGAGTGTTGAGAAGGGTTTCACTATACCCTCGTACTTTTGAATAAGAAAACAGGCTACATCAGTACATGTGAAAAGAATTTTCTTTTACTTCCAAGTTCGAATTAAAATTCCTAGACCCTTGCATCAAAAACTTCTTGCCATGTCTCGGCTTGATTTTTATTGCGCTGTTAGAGGGCTTCACGTTTATGGAAAGATGCTGGTCAGGAATGAAACGGTTTTAATGACCTACGAGTGTGGTGAGTTATACATTAGCGATGAATTTTTCCGTTAGTCTAAAGTATTCCATAAACAAGACCTTGAAAATAAACGAGTAGGTCGCCAAAATCCCGTACATAAAAATGTATCATGACTGCGATTCTATGGTTATAGCGAGGAACTGAGCAGAGAACGTATTTATCGAGAAGCCGCCCTAAGCCTCACGTAAGTTTTAAAAACTTGGCTTTAGCCGCGGCTTATGACCTTGAACCAGAAGCCGCGCCCAACGACAAGCCGCGCGGCTTGAGTATAAGGATTTACGGTATATATAAATCAGCAGATCGGGACAGGGTTCAATTGTCTAATGAATATTTGTGTTTAAAATGGACTTACTTATAACCAGTACCAATTTCGGGCATTACAGCCAAAATTTGCTTGACTTCATGCTCTACAACTGCAGGGAGCTGTCCATCACCCACACCATCCCGGAATACAATTATCCTATCTGGTAGGCATTGGTTAATAGAATGGTACTTCTTCAAGGCAGCTACAAAAAGGTTTAAAGGTGGAATAGGTGCTACATAAAGTTGCACTGATGTTTCAGCACAACCTCACAAGTGAATGCGAAAGCTATCTACAATTCTCAAATATATTTTGCATGTTGTGGTAAACCTTTCACAAGTTGATACGAATGAAAAAAAGTCTCTTAGTACGTTATCCTCAAGTCAAACATGGACAAGAATCAAGCAAACTGGAGAATAATGTGTGGAGTACTCACCAGTCATTGACACCTTCAAGCTGTCAATAAGTTCTTGATGATTCATTTGCATTGTACTCTGTGAAAAGTACCGGGTGAGAGTAGTGTTTAGGGAGGCAACAAATCCGCCAACTGAACGCCCCTTCTTGGCTGAGTCATGGTAACTGTCAATTCCCACAACCATCAACTTGGAGAGCTGAAATATTTATAAATTAAAGTAACGGTAGAAAAATAACTTGAGCGGTTTACCAGACACTTGGAATAAATTGACTAAGTTGGACAGACTGCTGAAAAACTGCAAACAAAACAGTACAATCTGCAAATTTGAGAAAGAAAAGTATAAAATTGAACTATGTAAATGTGGTAACAACGCAACAAACTCACAGGTATTTCTAAAGCCCAGGCTTCCCCTCCAAGTTTGCAGTTAATCTGTATAGCTATTTTGCTGACAATAGACATAAGACCTTTCGGGTTGCTTAATTTGTTACTGGTAATACACTGGGATGGAATGGGCTGCTCAGTACAACATTGCTTTTTGATTGCATCATAAAGCTCTTTCTTGTTTGATGGAAGAACGATGACGAGTAGTTGCACAGTCTCATCTGTGCATGACCTGACAGCGTCAAGGAAGGCCGATGTGGAACTATTATTGAGTACCACCCTACAAATTTAAATTATGTCAGTAAAAAAAGCAACAGCGAATTCAAATAGATAAGCTGACAAAGTCATAACATATATGGCACAATGCATGAATAATCTTGTATGGGTCCATCTTTTAATAAAAAAACAACAAACTGCGTTAGGTATTGAGCATACTTTGCCGATGAATGACAACCTGTTAACCCATTTGAGATGGGGCCCCAACAACATCGGGTTGTCTGCACATGCCCTGAAAACGACCCCTGACAGTATTGGGTCGAGACACCTTAATAAAACCCTTCTAATTATAAACTTACATTATAGCTACAAATTGTTAGCTTGGGTAAACATGATATAGCAATTATAAAGCGTTATTTGGGCACACAGAGCTCCCTTATGGAAGCTATGTTCCATTCACTTAAAACTTTTCGTAATGGACAAAACTGACTCGCTCTGCTAAGAAAAAAATGTTTTGACGCTAGTATCGCCTGGTTCCGCAGTGGAGAAGATTTTAGGTTAAAAGGCAGTGCAGAAGAAACTGGAAACCCAGAAAGCGGATGAAAGTTAGACTATTTTTGGAAGTGTCAGTGCAGAAGAATGCTATTTTTTCAAATGTTTTTATTTTGGTTTTTGCAAGTATTATGAAAATTGTTTGCACGTGTCACTTGCTTTTGTATATTTATTTTTACTATTTGATTATTTAATTTGCAGCATATTGTTTGATAACCCCAGAACTATTATATAAAATGGGCTTGTGATGAATAGATGCTCATAACTCAGCTTCTATTGTACATAAAATGTCCGAAATACAAATTCTGCTGCTAAATAGTGTCGGTTTTAAACCACTTTTGGAGCCGTGTGTTATAATAATATAGTTATAACTCAATTTATGATTTCTTTAAACAGTACACTTGAAGTTCAACATAAAATGTAAGCAAATATTGGCCTTGACATAAGAAGCAATTTGAGACATACTACATCCATAAATTTTCAGAACAGCAGTTTTCTGAAGAAACAGACCAGTGAAACATGAAAATAGAAAGATTATGAAGAAAAAATTAATGTCAAACATGGTTAAGTTACAAAAATTCAGCTGTATAGTGCTATCCCTGACTACTGCCAACTTTTGTGGTTGGCCTATTCATTCATACCTAAAGAGTTAAAGATGTAGTTGCGTCAAAAAAGTCAATTAGGACCCATAAAAGGCTAAAACATCAGCTACAATTTGATGCCATTTTTGTCTTTGTAGACCAACCCTGTCCAGAGATATATGCGTTTGAATGAGGCCCTCTTTTAAAAAGCTCACGTTCCAGCGGGTGCCTATTTCGTGACGTCACAAGCAAGGTATCTGAAACGAAACCACGAGCGATAAATATGAGGTCGCTTCGTTAGCCAATCATGAGCGCGAAATCTTTATATAGGCCGTAATAAATGTTATCACTCGTGAAACGCGTTGTCTGTGATCTCGAAGATTCTCATCATTAGAGAATTCTCAACGTTACTGATTCAACGCGTTTCAACAATTACTAAGTTATACATAGTTTTGTATAGCGACTGCGACTCAGAGTTATTTGAGCAACTTTTAGTAAAAGATTGGAGTAGACAGCCTAAGGCTGTTGACAGGCGTCAGCAGCGTTTTGCTGCAGAGGAAGACAGAATGGAGGTAAATTAACTTAGAGTCTTCTATACTTGAGTAAATATAATATTTTTAGTCATAAATACATTTACTAATTAATAAAATGATAATTCTTTGCTATCTCCAATCATCGTTTCATAGCTTATCTGACGTTTTACCTAGCTTTAATATTTTTTCGAATTTTCTTTGGTAAATTAGAGTCATGATTACCAATTATTTTCACTCGTAGGAAGTGGGTAAAATCGATTGATCATTGCAAATCTTTAATTTCCAGAACCAAAGCTTCGAATCGTTGGCTTGGCTTGCTTGTGCCTTTATTAAATGTTTATTCGTTTTTAAAATTACACTCGCAATCTATTTAACTCCCAATTTGGAAGCTGTCAATAGATACGCTTTATAATGACATATCTATGAATGACATTTATTGCATTTTTTTACTGATTACAGAATGTTTATGTCGTCCCACCAGCCGAACAAGCTTTGTCAGTGTGGAAACTGCCATAAAGTGGAAAGAGAGACTTGAATGCGTGCTGCATAAGCCATGTTTTGTTTGAGTTTGTTGCAGTAGATGAATTTGTCTTATTGTATCAGCTAATACTATCTGAGTGGCCACGACTTGATATTTTTAATAAAAGTTTTATGCCGAGATGAAAATATTTTTGCTTGTAAAAATTATATAATAAAATAATATTGTTGAAGATAATGCAAAACATGATTTGCAGAATATTGTAGTGAATTGGATATGGTATATGGATGTCCGCAGAACTGGAGAAGGTGAGTTCAAATCCAGTTTGCAGCAGACTTCTCATCCTTAAAACTCTATCCCTGTCTATATTCTTTTCAAAGACGTGGCTTGCTTATTTCACTTCGGTAGTATTCGGTAAGAATACTAATAAGAAACTAGTACGTAGACGGTGTAGGCAATGATATACAGCCCTGCCCCAAAGATAGGCGACAGGCATAATGTGGGCGGGGCTTATAAGAGACTGTATATCGTTAGTATAATGGGTAGCTGCTGATACAAAGACCGCGTTCAACATAGTGACTTGACAGAATTACCGTAGACCGGCAGAATTGGTAGTCGGTACCCAAATGTTGTGTGTATATGTGTATGTTGTGTCTACACACTTTCTCCAAATGTGTACACAACATTTGGAGAAAGTGAGTAGAACAAATTTTCAATTTTCGTTATTTGAGGCCTTTGAAACATTCATAATAATGCTTCTGTAGCAGGATTTAAAATTTTATTCTAGCCAACATGAGCAAATACAAAATAAGATATATGCCAATAGAGCCGCGTAAAGCCGTGGTCACACGGGCACCGAACCGAACTAAATGACGCAAAACGACGTCGTTTTCAGCTCTAAAAAGTTCGGCTGAGGACATTTCTGGCCGAAACAAACTATTTCGGTACTGCTCGAAATTTTGTGCCGAACCCTTGCTCTTATTGGCTGGTTAAAATTCTAGAATTCTAGCGAGCACGCGTCACATTTCTTCTTACGTGCGTGTGAGTAAAGTTAAAAAAGAAATGGGACGATACTTTTATTTCGTTAAATAAACAACATGAAGCAATTTACGACAAGGTTCACCCGGACTTGTGATTGTGTTGCATAAATGTAAGATGTTGCACTTAAGTTTTGCATAAATGTAAGGGAATGGTTGTGATTTTCTTTCGTGTAGAATATAAGTAATGTGTCATATTCATCCTGATGAACTATCGTTGACTGATTTATTTATGTAAAACCACAGTACTATGAGAAAGACTGTTTTTGTTTGTTATGTACTCAGCATAGAAAAACATTCATATGTTAATAAAAAAAAGTATAATTATGTTGATGGGAAGGGTTAGCAAAATATTTGTATCGAGTGATTTATTTTGAGCAGCCGAACGATCTTCTGATAAATCTGCTGTGTAATTATAATTTATAATTGTTCCTCAAAGTTTTTTTTTGTTTACAATAGAAATATTTAACTCAAATACATAACAACTACTAATGAAACCGTGTCCTGTCTCTATACGTATGTTATCTAGGAAGCGAAGTTACTTCGGTGGCCGTGTGCCACGAACCGAACCAGCCTCCGAACCGAACCTACGTCGGTTCGGTGTCCGTGTGACCACGCCTTTAGACTAGACTTTTATCGCAAATAGCCGATGTGAATACGAGAGATTGAGACAGGTTGCCAAACGCGTGACATCATTTTGGGCAAGTCTGGGCACGTTTTTGTGGCCTGAGCGTTTTTACGGCGATCAGATTTTTTCGGTTTTAATCTTCAAATATCTTGGCAATGCGATCGCATAACACAACAAACAACATATCAACTGATAGAGAAAAAAAAATGCTTTCTTTTAAGATCAACTTAAATTTGACGCAACTACATCTTTAACTATCGACAGATTAGCATAATAAAGTACAGTTGCAAGACTGGACGACTTAGTAATATTTGTAAAGGCTGTATATACTCATGAAGCATGCACAAGCAGATTTTTGTCAACAGAATGAAATAGAGCTCACTCAGCTAAAAGACAGTATAATGTAACCACAAAATAAAAAGATTTGGATAACTTACACCCTCGGAGGATTCATTTGAATTCCCATCGGTGGGGCGATTTTGTGAAGATTGTTGATAAAGCCTCTGGCGATTTCTTGATGTTGTTCAATAGATATAAGGGTCCATGTTCTTAAATCAACAACTCTATACATCCTACCTCTCAGATCTTTGCCCCAATCAGCATTAGGCCCAGCAGATACCTACAAATTCAACCCGCAATAACATTTGGTTGTTTTTACAAACTCTGAATACAAACTACAATCAAATTACGGCCACCTCTACGAGGTGGCCATGATTTGAATTTGTTGCAGATAGGTTGGTTCAGTGTCACTCAAAAAACTTCTTTTGGTTTTACAATCATAGATCCCAAAAAGACTATGGTGAGTGATAGCAATTGCAAAAAAGGAGCCGCGTAACGCTATTCTTGGAATTAAAACTAACACACAAAAATGAGCAGACATCTTCAGATAAATTCTTTAAAGGTTGACTTGCAACAAAATTCACATTACAGTTAGTTGATATCAACAGATTCACCATGTCTTACTCTGCTTTGTTGAAGGTGCAAAATATGTGGAAATGTGATTACAAGCTCTTAAAAACGAACAGTTAATCGCAGCCATCACAAAAATGCCGTATATTGGAATCCATTCCCAAAACGGCTCGTATGGGACGTAGTTGAACAAGATGGCTTCTGTTTACATTTTCATGCAATCTCATTCGTCGAAATATTTTCACAAATATGCTTCACACATTCAATAAAACCATGTCTATTGTCTTTACGCGTCCATTTCATCATAATTGTAAAGCTGCCATTTGAGCACTGATATCTCAAAACCTACTGTAAAGTTCCATTTAATTGTTAACCTTAGCTCTAAGGAGTACATATCATCCTCTGATGAACATGAGGAGCCTATTAGTCAACTGCAACAGTCGAAAAATGCTGCAGAAACACGTTGGGCCACATGATCAGATTACGACTAGATGATTAGACCAGGCTGAAACAAAACTGTAAAGTAGCGAGCATCTATATTTGATACGGGCTTTTGGCAGAGCCCAAAGTTATTGTCATAAACTAGTTTTATATCGAGCCTTTTATTGGCCTTTAATTTCACGTTATAACATCACGTGTCAAAACAATAACCAAACTGTTGGAGTGCGTCAGGCAAATAAAGATATTCCAATCTACGCCGGTGTTTTTGTGATGGCTGCGATTAACTGTTTGTTGTTGAGCTTTTAGGAGCTTGTAATCACATTTCCACATATTTTGCTTCTACAACACAACAGAGTAAGACACCGGTGAACCTTTGAGACACCAAGTAACTGTAATGTGAATTTTGTTGCAAGTGAACCTTTAAAAGATCCCCAAACCAGTCTAAAAGTTTTTACAAGGAAAAAAGAGAAAGTGATGAAGTACGACCTATACAACAGTAAAAACTCATAATTGCAGCATTGAAAACAGCTTAGCTGAAGGAAAAGAGATTTCCAACTGACCATCAACAACAAATGTGCTGGAAGTGAATATGCCCTTGGTACTATGAGCATCGAAAAGTTGATCTTACTTTCTTCACAGTAGAGTGTTCAAGTGTAGAGCTCCACTACATGTGATTGCAAGTCTTAAGGAGTACTTTAACAACCTTTATAAATATTACATGTTGTAACACGTGGAAGCACTTATATGGAGTATGGCAGTATCAAAAAGAAACAGCACAGAAATACGAAAATAACTAACCGTCTTTTCTCCTAAACGGATTGACTCTGGTGGAAGTAATCGTCCTTGGACATTGACCAAATTGTCTGCGTATTGGACTCCCCAGCTTTCTAACCGAGATTTCGCCTTTGGATTGCTCCGTATCTGATTTCTGAAATTGTTCATAGTTTCAGCTCGTTTTGTGGGATTCACTCGGGTTTGAACACCTAAATCTTGCATGAGCCGGAAGTTTGTCTTCATATCGTCAGTTAGACCTGTCATGGTGCAAAGCTCTGGTAACAAGAAAAGCAGCTCTGGCGCTCCTTCACGTTGATCCTTCTTTTTTGGGCGACTGACAAGCATGGGTTGCTGTAGGTCTTTGATTTGTACATTGTAAACCTAAAGTAACAGAGCCACGACTCGCCAAAAGTTATATGAATACAAACAGATTTATTAAACAGAATTCAGTACCTTTTAATGAAATACCAATTTTATTGATAGTGTCACAAGGTCAGTACTAGGCGGATTACACACCTTTAAAATTGCGCGTAAATTATCGTTACGACGGATAACTACTGTACCTCTTTGTAGTAGTCCACGTAGGTGATCTTTTTATCTTTTCTCTGAAACTCCATGGTAGGTCGGATCTCCCAGTTGATATCATCCACACGATAAGTTTTATCATTGTACCTTAAAAACAATTAACCAGCTAGATAATGTGACTAACCACTGGGGGGTCCTCCCATGTTTTGTGACAATTCTGATGACAGGTATATTTAAAAAGTGACAGACGAGACGACCATTTGTCAATGTAGGTGACGATGATTGTGTAAGTAGTATTACTAAAGATACGGCTACGATCAGGTATACCTGACCGTAGGCAATTATACCTGACCTACGGCTACACGTAACAAACTTTTCGTTGGTTCGGGGTTCCGGCCGAAATCACGAAAAACGCAGAATTAACCGGTCGAAATTCACAGAATTATTTGAGCTGTGCATGCCCACCGAGTTCGTCGACGAAACGATTTAACAAATTATTAGCGAGCACGAATCTAACAGCTTTAGCAATTAGGATAGTCCAAGACATGTATCGCGATACACAATAAAAGTACGAAAGCAATTCAACATAGAACACACGATGTAACTGATTAAGTTGCGCTATTATTGGTTAGCGAGCACGACTCTAGCAAATTTTAAGATATATGTAGTCCGAGAACATAATACGACACTCAAGAAAAATATTAAGAAAATTAACCATAGTAAATACGATGCAACCGGCTTGATTGCGCTAATGATGGCAACATTTTTTACCACAAAACTTTTGCTGCTAAAAGAAAATATAATTAAAAAATAAACAATTTGTAGCTATAGCGTCCAAACAATAAATACATACAATAACGCAATCTAAGCAGTTGCATCATGTGTACTAAGTTGAATTGCACTTATAATTTTATTGTGTGTAATTATACGTCTCTTGGACTATACTAATTGCAAAAGCTGCTGGGATCGTGCTCGCTAGCACGATTCTAGCAGCTCAAAATAATTCTGTGTTTCAATCATTTCGTGATTTCGGTTAGAACCCACGAAAAATTTATTACGTGTAGCCGTACCTTTTCTAACTTAAACCATAACTGTCACGAACAACTTTTATCGTATTTACTAGGTAAATCAGACACGCTGATTCCGATTTTGTGCTCAAAATAAAGATTAGTCCACTAACCTTCAAAGTCATTTAGGCTTTTTTAAAGCGTTTCAATATCCGTTTCGAAAACAACACAATCGGCATTACAAGCTCCGCCCATAAATATGAGACGAAACCTAGCTTTTTCAGAAACGGAAGTTAGGAATGTTTAGTCCGATTTAGAATAATAGAGATGGGTGTCTTAAAACCCATTATTATCTAAATCCAGCCTGTAAAATAATCGCAATCTTTTATGAAAGGCATATAAACTATTTAAAATGGCTCGCAGCTTGTTACATGACGTTTAAATGGGCTGGACGCCGAGAAAAATTAGCTCAAAAAGCGCGGTTTTATCACAAGCTAGCGTTGTTATCGAACTTTTTAAATATGCAATGCTAAATAGCTTATCTACCTTTCAGAAAAGACTGATATTATTTTTAAGGCTGAATTTAGATATTAATGGATTTTAAAACACCCATCTCTTTTATTCTAAATCGGTCTAAACATACCTACGTAACTTCTGTTCCTAAAAAGCTAGGTTACGTCACGTATTTATGGGCGAAGCTTGTTATGCCAATCGTGTTGTTTTCGAGACCGATATTAAAACGCTATTAAAAAATCCTTCATTACTCTGAAAGTTAGTGGCCTAATCTTTACTTTGATAACAAAATCGGAATCAGCGTGTTTGATTTACCTAGTAAATACGATAAAAGTTGTTCGTGGCAGTTATGGTTTAATATTTGTCCATAAATCAACACGTTCAACCGAAACTTCACTAGTTTTGGTTTGAAGCATCTGGTCCTGCATTTATAGACTGCCAAAAAATTAAAGTAAACAGCAATGTAATGCCACGACATTGACAGCAAATCCGTTTCCAAGTCTGTGACTGACAGTGATTATTAAAGACAATCTCGGTCTATTTTCAGTACAAGAAATGTAGCCCTAAAACGGCTGTCACTCTTCGCGGAGTAATCAGCAACGCTCCCAAACATCATTAATAAGTTTGTGAAGGTCGCTGGTTGAGCCATGCTTTTGGTTAGCAGAAGTTCAAACTGAGCAAGTTTCAGGTTTCTAACGCAACCCAGTGCCACCAGAATGGATATTTGTATTAAAATAAACAATGTGAAGAAAGAGGTTGTTTTGGTTACCAACATGAAAAAGGTGACAGTGATTTTAAAAGTGACGACAGTGATTTTAAAAGTGACGACAGTGATTTTAAAAGTGACGACAGTGATTTTAAAAGTGACGACAGTGATTTTAAAAGTGACTATTCTGACGACAAATTTGTGTGGTAGGACCCCCACCACTCTAATTAAGCTCTATTGGATTCAAACGCATAAACTTGTACAATATAATTGTTGGTAATAAACAACAATATTTACGGAGCTATTATGTTTGATAAAAATTTATAGTTATTTCAATAAAGGATTCACCTATGTTACTGACTACAAGACAACCAGCATCAACTAATCCTTCAAACAAGTGATATGTACATAAAATATATGGCTATAAGTGATAGAAATATAAATAAAAGATATGATTATAATAAAAGGTAATTTAATTATTGGCAGCAAACATCCGCTGCACAGTTTGAAGATCTCACATAAAATACAGACCTAGTCAATACGACTTGACCAGCTAAAGCTTTTGCGCAGATGGCATGAAAATTTGCGTTCCGTCCAGAGTTGTTGTAGAGGGCATACATGGTATCCAAGACAGAGTCCGTACGCAGAACTTTATGAGACAAGTCTACATTTAACATGACTCCCTCGTCGTGTTGAAGAATACTTGTATTAAAGCCTGACCAAACCTCCAATCTAAAAAGAAATTATCTGTTACAGAAATGTAGAGTATTAAAATGAACCATGAAATTAAAATCCTACTGTTGATGCAGTTACATATACATATATTTTTGCTGTCAAAATCTTATGAGATTTTGCAACACCTTGACTATTCATCACCAGTAAACCCATCCCGCAGTTAATCTTCACACAAGGCGAATAGTACAATACACGAAAACAGACAGTCACAATCGATGTAGTAGCTACACCCATCATAAACTCATCGTCACCTAAGTGAGAACAGATGTGAACTTAATGCGAATCCAGAGTGGACTTTAACAGGAATTCAAATCGAAACATGACCATTCGTCCTTTTTCACCATAGTTTGACTAATCTCAAAGTCAACTAATGCGATGCCTTGAAATACGGATCGGCCTTTTTTGCGAATATTTTGAAATATGACATAAAATATTCGGAAATGTATGCCATCGCATACAATGGAAAATTCAAGATTTGATCAATAATTGTAGAAACGAATGTAGAAACGAACTTCCCACCCGCTCTGTTTGGGTGTTGACACCGCACCATAGACCCACAATGTGTTTTCACTCATTTTTCGTCATAATTTGTATATACATGTATAAAATTTATGTTATTAGTTACTATGGGTACAAAGCTAAAGACAAAGCTAGTGAAAAAAATATATATAAAGCAATCATAATGGAAACAAAACACGAAATTATCGCTCAGTGAAAGCGTGACACTCGTATCATTGACGTGGCAAACGAGTATGACAGTAATCTTACAATTTATCTATCATTAATGAGCAAAAGAGATTAAGAAGCAAACCTATGAACTGATATTTTGCAAAAGATCCACAAATCAAAGTCTATCATTAGAATTTATTACGAGCGTTAGTAATAAAAGCATTTAGTATTACACATGAATACAAGCTATAAGGCTCATCGTAAAAACATGCAAATGGTTCACCCAACAATTGGAGTAAGGTAATATAAAAATGTTTATATTTTTTTCATGGAATTAATAATACGATGGCTTTAACCCTTTCGATGCAGTAGACACATAAATGCGTTTTCTATGGTCGAGTGTAGTAGACGCATAATTGCGACTTTCCCAGCAATTGTGTGGTACATGTAAGTTCATTTTATCATTCGTTGACAACATAACCCACAGTCTAGGATTTTCAAGATATTGACAACGTTGTCCGATGACATCTTTGTAAAATTAGCCTAAAATAACGAAACAATTTTAAACTTTTGTTTGAGAACTACTACCCTAAAAACGAACAATTTTTGTGTGAGTTCATTAAGTACCTCGCGCGAGTCAGAAAACAGGTAATTACTAAGTTGACGACGTTATAGCCAATTCAGATTTAAATTTTTATGATTATACAGATAGCAGCAGTGACTCTGATAGTGGTGAAAGTAACAGTTTTGTAAAAGTAAGGAACATTGTGGAGGATCGTCTTAGCTTCGCAGCGATTGCTTTACATAGCGTTATCATCGAACAAGGTATAGACACATTGAATTTTTTGCATAGCAGTGTTAGTTAAAATGTTGACAAAATAAAATATGTTACAAAAATGATCTAAATAGAGTTTTAAATTGGAAAAATACTGTATACATATCATGAAGAAATATCGACAATTTTGGTAAAATGGCTGGCACTAGGCCAATATCTAAAGTTGTACATGGATGGCACTGAAAGGCTTAATAAAACCATACATCCTTCATATTTAAAAAAATCTAAAGTACAATTAATCTAACGACTTGATACCCGAGAACTATGTCTCACAGAAAGCACAACACACACCACCTGTTCCATACATAAAACTGTCTTCCAATTCACCAAGGAAGTGTAAGCGATGTGAATAGGTTGGGGTGTCACTGAGAAAAATACCTGCTGGGCTTACTGAATAGTGTCTATGTTGCATCAAGCTACCAGCTGCTTACACCAACTCGTCAATTGATAACATTGCTATTGTGCTATGGCCTATTAGCCACCAAAATCTATTCTTGTGTTACAGAATACACTTTGGACATAAATAAAACAAATAAACCTGTGAGCATCCAGTCGCCTTGCTCCATTTGGTGAAAAGTAGGACTTTTGGATTTCCTTCATGCCCAAATCAGACAGAATATGTCTCATCATGACATTAAAAATCTGAAGACAAGTTGGGCTGCTAGGACTCAGCTCAGCGGCTCTTTTCACTGTTATCCGAATTTTTGCTTCGTCATATTTCCTCACGCTGAATAGCTCGGTCACCTAAATGTATATAAATGTAAATTCATATACAGTCAAACATGGATAACTCGCCCACGGATAGCTCGAACACATGGTTAATTCGAACAGTTTCTTTGGTCCACTCCCACGTAATGATTAATTGCTATAGATAACTCGAACTCAACACTGTTAATTTGAACTGTTT
Organism: Watersipora subatra; assembly: GCF_963576615.1. NCBI lineage: Eukaryota > Metazoa > Bryozoa > Gymnolaemata > Cheilostomatida > Watersiporidae > Watersipora > Watersipora subatra. Next base: position 51,971,393 of record NC_088710.1, on the reverse strand, counting down.
TTTGCCCAACAGCTACCGAAACGGTTGTTATCGCTTTAGAAAATCACTTTATTCCAAGCCATAGAGGTAAACCTCAACTTTTCGTAATTCATAAGCGTCATTATTACCACCATCGGCAAAATATTTTTGTCAACGACTTTTCTAAAGGTTTGGTAAACTTTGATTTATACCAAACACCCGCTTAGCCATCGCCCTTCGGAAGCGAGATAAAGTGAGGTAATCTTGGAATAAACTTCAAGAAAAATCGACAAAATTGATCGTGGGTAAAACGCTCAAAAGAAAAAGATGTCTTTTCTTTTGAGCATTTCAACAACGATCAAGTTTTGCCAATGTCAATCTGAAAAACGTCCTGGCAATAACCTCACCTCAAACAACGAACCAATCTCAAGTGATAGAAAAATCTCTATACTTTTTGATAAAAACGTTTTAAACTTTACATTAGAAGCATTTAATTTGAAACAAGCCATTTGTGCTTTCGATTTATATTATAGTTTGTATATGTACATGTATCTACTAATAAATAAGTAAATACATGGACTTGTGACAGTGCTCTGATAACTTGGGCGCTCTGATAATTCGAACACTTTCGCTCGGTCCCGTGAAGTTCGAGTTATCCATGTTTGACTGTACCTAAATTAAGTAAATGTAAGTATAAACCTAAATTACCAAAATGTATGGGTATCCTTCACAATTGTGAAACAGTTTAGCAATTATTGGGATATACGATGAAGGAAATAACCTAGTTAGGTAGGCTTTAGCTATGGGCAAATATATGCCCCTAAAGCAATACTAAAGACATAACCTTCTTTACTAGTTAATACTTGTACTCTATGAGAGCTGGCTGCTCGCTGTATAACCAGCCAAGTAAAAATGTTTCATTTGAATTTTTGTTATTGGTTTTCCTCGAGTCAAAAAATTGGTGTAACGGTCAAGTTAAATTTAAAGGTTGACTTCAACAAAATTCACATTACCGTTATTTGGTATCAAAAGATTCACCATGTCTTACTCTGCTGTGTTGTAGGTGCAAAATATGTGGAAAGGTAATTACAAGCTCTTAAAAGCTCAAAAATGTTTTTTTTTCCCAAAACCAAAATCAATTTTTTGCTCATGCAAATTGTCTGCGAATTGCATTGCACATCAGAATGTAGGGGGACCCGTTCTTCCGTATTACATTAGACATTCCATAATAACAGAAACCTTTCCAGTGGACATAACAGAAACCTGCTATTATTTTAATCTCACTTAACATAGAGACTATGTGAAACTTTTGCTTTGTATTACGTAAGAAATTCTATATAACGTAAAGTGACAAGTTACCGTATTTTTTCCAATTCAATTTGAATATGATTGATTAATAACATTGATTAAAATTAACGCTGTTTTAAACAACATCATGAATAGTTTTTGAATGATATATGGAGATTTTTTTGTTCGAATTGGGCAAGTTGAAAATTACGTTAATGATTATTTAAAGAAGCAACTTTTCAAGGACGCAATGGATGATTTTGAATCTAAAAAGTATTTGTCGCTTGCAAATTAGAAAATGAACTTAACTCAATGTTCCTAAACATTTTAGTGTGTTACAAGCGACCTTGAAACCTACAGAAATTTGTAAAACACAAAGCATTACCAGCGATGTAATCTTAAGAGACGATAGAAAAATAACTGGCGATCCAAAGAATCGACAAACAAACGATGCAGACATTAAATATTCAATCAGCGGAATAAACATAAACTTTTCGTTAGCTGATTGAAAGAGTTTTACACAAGTGTACAACTACACCAACTAATCGATACCAAATTATTATTTAAGACTGCGATAAACAAGCATTTTATTGGCGACTTCAGGTAGTGCACCATTCACAAACTGGATCTGCGTCTTAAACAAATCTGCAGACTAGAACACTTACTTCGTCAGGAAGCTTTGTAGGACTAAACACAGTCATCCCATCAAACAAATAGCTAGTGAAGAGTTTGTCACCATGAGCGCCGAATAGTCCTTGTCTCAACTTTTTACTATCCATTGGTGGATTAAAGTCCACGTGATATTGGTACATGTGCCATCCAGGCGCAGCAACCAACTTGAAGTAATTGGCAAGAAGTGCTACAGGAGTTCCAGTAGCACCTGCAAAATATACCATCGGCTAATAAAATGGGGCCTATATACCAGCATTTTAAAGAAGCAATTTGGAGTTTTTCAATATTGCTACTCTTTCAATTTTGAACTCTGTGTTACTCTATAGAAATGGTTGCAGTTAACCTATCATGATGCTTTTTTTGTTGGGAAATATAATTGACCAGAGAGAACCAAACACTGAAGTTTACTACACTGCGAAGCTCATACAAAACCACTAACATAATCTCAACTTATGGTTTCATTAATTTATCGTGTGTATTGTCATCATCGTTAAAAAAGTGGCATAATTATTGACAGGCATTGTTTGGCAGCTTAATTTTAGGTAATTAACAATTAGCTATTTATACAATTTGTAGAATTTATACAATTGTAGAATTATTTGGATATTACAGAGTTAGTCAAGATACGCAGCTTCTATACAGCAATAGTATATCAATGAACTGATGCATCAGAATGTTCTGAGAAGAATTGAATAGCTATTAACCATTGCACCTTCTTTGTATGAATTCAGGTCTTCCTAGAACCCTACTTTTCGAACTATTAGCCGCTACTTTCTTCTGACGATTTGAGCCATGCGGCTTATATAAGGGTGCGGCTATTCTGTGGCTTTTTCTTTCACCGCTAGGGCACATTAACCGGGATCTCCGGTTAGTGCGTCTCTAGCGGTGAAAGAAAATACGAAACAATTCCTAACGGTACTGTTCCGTTAGACACTAGGTTAAAAGGCGTCGTTTTAAACAGCAAAGTTGATGCGGCGTTAAAAAGCACCGTCCTGTGCTCTGCGGCCTAAACAAAGGTGCGGCCTATGTATTGTTTATTATCGTTTTTGGAAAATAAAGCAGATGCGGCTTATATAGGGGTGCGGTTTATAGTCCGAAAAGTACGGTATATGAGCAAATTATAAATGACCTGAGACAAAACACCAGCTTAGCAGCTGAAGAACTTTTATGTAGAATAGCCGAGTATAAACATGGCTCAAGTGAATAACATGGTATGTCCGAGTAAAAAGTTTAAAACTATTTTGGGACATATAAATCAACTTAAGTTTAAGTAACCAAGTCTTAAAAACTGATAACTTCACGTAAAAATAAGACTGTTTAGTGTGAAAATACTTAATGCGAAATCGACTATAAAAGTAAGTGTGGAACATAGCTAAGCATTATTTGAAAACTATCAAACAAAACTATGCAAAGGAGAACTACAAACATATGTACTGATGTACAACCTTTGAAAACTTTCAACTTCATATGATGGAAACTACTTTGTGTTATGAAACAAATACTTGTTCAATTCCTACTCGAATGTCAAAAAATTTGTATGTAAGTGTAATCTTAAGTAGAGGTTTGACTGCAGCAGATAATCAGCTAATATACATGCAGTTTTATTCCCTGCTACACGTTTAAGCATATTACAACAGCAGTTTGCCAGTTTTAACTTAAACCATAACTGCCACGAACAACTTTTATCGTGTTTACTAAAATAAAGATTAGTCCACACGTTTCAATATCCGTTTCGAAAACAACACAATCGGCATTACAAGCTCCGCCCATAAATATGTGACGAAACCAAGCTTTTTCAGAAACGGAAGTTAGGAATGTTTAGTCCGATTTAGAATAATAGAGATGGGTGTCTTAAAACCCATTATTATCTAAATCCAGCCTGTAAAATAATCGCGATCTTTTATGAAAAGCATATAAACTATTTAAAATGGCTCGCAGCTTGTTACATGACGTTTAAATGGGCTGGACGCCGAGAAAAATGAGCTAAAAAAGCGCGGTTTATCATAGCTAGCGTTGTTATCGCGCTTTTTAAATATGCAATGCTAAATAGCTTATCTACCTTTTAGAAAAGGCTGATATCATTTTTAAGGCTGAATTTAGATATTAATGGATTTTAAAACACGCATCTCTATTATTCTAAATCGGTCTAAACATCCCTACGTAACTTCTGTTCCTAAAAAGCTAGGTTACGTCATGTATGTATGGGCGGAGCTTGTTATGCCGATCGTGTTGTTTTCGAGACCGATATTAAAACGCTATAAAAAGTCCTTCATTACTCTGAAAGTTAGTGGCCTAATCTTTATTTTGATTACAAAATCGGAATCAGCGTGTCTGATTCACCTAGTAAATACGATAAAAGTTGTTCGTGACAGTTAAGGTTTAATGAGAAATACATTCACATTCAGCCACAATAGAAAGTTTTATATTTACCTGAAGTAAAGATTAAAGCATTTGACAAAAATAGAAAATAAGTAACAACGGAAATAGACAACTTTTAACAAGTGGAGAGCACCTGTTACCTCTTTTATCTGTAAGATGAGCAGGTCTAGTATTTGGCTCATGATAACGTATCTCTCTTCTACCTCTTCTCTGATTGCTCGGGTCTCCGGTGCCTAAAGCCATAGCTGCCATACCAGTTTCGACTGCAGCAACGCCTGGATTAATAGTTCTAGCACCACCTCTTTGCGCCGCACGCCCGGCACCAGTGCCACCTCCATTACCATCTCCACCGCCAGCATGAGCCTAAATATTACATAATTGCTAATTTAAGCAACTGCAAGTAGTAAAAAAATGTTATTACAACGCGACATCAAATTTATTATAAGAGGAATACTCAAGTAAGTATTTTGTTCCAAACTAAGCACGGTTAGTAGTCTCACCTGTGGATTTACTGGACCAGGCTTTCTCGATGGGTCAGCAGGCGGCTGAGCTGCGGCACCTCTTCCACGAGCTACTCCTCTCCCGCGCGCACGACCCGACATTGTTAACAATTAGATACCTAAAACTGATAATTCCATAATTTAGAATAACGATACATGATAGTCTTAAATGTTAGTTGTGTACAAAATAAATGGGCTGTATGATGTGTTCACTCAATATGCATATCAACATTCACATTAATTTGTGTATAATGGCAAATTTTAAATTTCCTTCAACCCTTCCACTGCCAACCATGTACAAATATGGCTATCGGCCTAGTGCCAGCCATTTTACCGAAAATTGCAGATATCAATTTCAAACTCTATTCAGAACATTTTGTTACATATTTTATTTTGCCAACATCGCTATTCAAAAAATTCAATGTATTTATACTTTGTGCGATGATAAAGCTATGTGAAACTACGATCGCTGCGAAGCTAAAACGATCCTCCACAATATTCCTTACTCTTACAAAACCTACTTTCACCACTATCAGAGTCAGTGCTGCGACTTAAATTATCTGTATAATCACAAAAATCTGAATTGGCTATAATGTCATGTAACTAATTATCTGTTTTTTGCCTGGCACAGTACTTGACAAAACTTACACAAAAAATGTATGTTTTCAGGTTGGATATTTTCAAACAAAAATTTAAAACTGCTTCATTGTTTTAGGCTAATTTTATAGAGAAATCTTCCGACAACACTGTCCATTTCATAAAAGTCCTAAAGACCGTGGGTTATGTTGTCAACGAATAATAAAATTAAGTTATTACGCAATTGCTGGGAAAGTCCCAAAAATGTGTCTACGGCACTCGACCCTAGAAAACGCATACATGCGTCTTTGGCAGCGAAAGGGTTAATGATATTACAATTACGAAGCCTTTTGTTCGTCTACTAATTCGTTCGCAACATGTACCGTTTCTCTGTGAACGGAAAAAGTTTAGAATGATATAGCATGTACAGCTTAAAGGTTTACTTGCAACAAAATTCACATTACAGTTATTTGGTATCAAAAGATTCACCATGTTTTACCCTGCTGTGTTGTAGGTGCAAATTATGTAGAAATGTGATTACAAGCTCTTTAAAGCTCAATAACTAACAGTTAATCGTCGCCATCACAAAACCGCCGTGGATTGCAATCAATTTATTTCTCCGACGTACTTAAACGATTTGGTTATTGTTTTGACATATGATGTTTTCACATGAACAAAAAGGTCAATAAAAGGCTCAATATAAAACTTCTCGTAGCACTAGTTTATGACAAACACTTGGAGTTTTACCGAAGAGCCCTTACCAAATATAGATGCTCGCTACTTTATAGTTATGTTTCGGCTTGGCCCAATCGTAATCTGACCACGTGACCTATACTTACTGCTAAACAACGCGAATAATTTCTACAGCATTCCTCGAATACCACAGGTGATCAACAGGCTTGTCATGTTTATTAGAGGATGCTATGCACTCCTTCGAGATAAGGTTAAAAAATTGATACAAATTTTTAGTGGGTTTTGAGATATCAGTGCTCGGAATGACAGCATTAAGGTCCGGCCACACGTAACGAATTATTCGTTCAATCTGACCGAATCCACGAATTTCACAGAATTCACAGATTTATTCTGCCGAATATCATAGATTCGTCTGAGCTGTGCATGCACACCGAATTCGTTAACGAAACTCTTTTAATTGGCTAACCAATTTTTTTTAGCGAGCACGGTTCTAGTAGCTTTGACAAGTGGTATAGTCCAAGACACGTATGACGACCCACAATAAAAGTATGACCGCGATATGACTTGATACATACGATGCAACGGCCTATATGCGCTATTGTTGGTTCTCTCTCGTTGGTTCACCATGACAGGAACTTCTCATCGTGTATCCAAAATTTTCTTTTATATGTTTTAGAAGCTATGAATTATTTCTTTTTCAATAATAATAATTTCTTTTTATACTGCAAAAGCTCCGTCGCAAAAACAGTCGCTATCTCTAGCGCATATAGGCAGTTGCATCGTATGTGTCAAGTCATATCGCGGTCATACTTTTATTGTGTGTCGTCATACGTGTCTTGGACTATACCACTTGTCAAAGCTACTAGAATCGTGCTCGCTAAAAAAATTGGTTAGCCAATTAAACGCGTTTCGTTAACGAATTCGGTGCGCATGCACAGCTCAGACGAATCTATGATATTCGGCAGAATAAATCTGTGAATTCTGTGAAATTCGTGGATTCGGTCAGATTGAACGAATAATTCGTTACGTGTGGCCGGACCTTTACAGTGATGTTGAAAAAGACGTGTAAGGACAATAGACATGGTTTTATTGAATACGAGAAGTATACTTGTGAAAACATTTCGACGAATGAGGTTGCATGAAAGCGTAAACAGAAGCCATCTTGTTCAGTTATGTCCTATTTGAGCCGTTTTAGAAAGAGATCTTAATATACGACGTTTTTCTGATGGCTGCGATTAACTGTTCGTTTTTGAGTTTTTAAGAGCTTGTAATCACATTTCCACATATTGTGCGCCTACAACACGGCAGAGTAAAACGTAGTGAATCTTTTGATACCAAATAACTAATGTGAAATTTGTTAAAAGTCAACCTTTAGGAGAAAATGTTGACCCTTTTCATAATCACATTTCAGGTTCACATCCTGGGTCGTTTAGAGCTGGCGAACTTCATTTTGCGAAAAAATTGTGGTGATAATGAATTTAATTGTTTCAACAAAATCCATAATTAATAAAAACCATGAAGTACAAAAATGATTGAGATATAACTAGCCATTTTCATGAGCAAATGATAGCACAAAAATCATTAAAATTTGCATTAACATAAGGCTTTTAAAATGTGAAAAAAATGTTTACTGGTCCAAGAGTTGGTAGCAAATTGCTAACGTTCAAATTATTGCATATTTATCTCAATGGGTGAATGGGAAATCAGTTATCTAGTGGCTCAAGACAGTTTTTGAAGTATTGTATTTTTACAGCCATTGAACATTTATGAAATGAATTATCGATCAGGTTAATTGTAATTATTGCTAATGAACAAGATGTTTTTGTTTCATGAACAAAGTATGTGAAACACCAATGTAAACGCGTCACTAGCCTTCTGCAAGGGAATGTAGGTATATTACAAATGTAGACTGTCACAGAGCGGCAATGTGTGCAGCTCGAAAGCTCACATGGAAATAACAGGCGAAAACCAGATCAACTTTGATATATATGAATAAAAACTTTGTAATATTCAGTTTGATTTTTTATCCAGTCGACGCAGATTCAAAACATAGCCGCCATATTGATAAGCACGTGGGATACCAAAATTTGAAGCTGCATCACCTATGCAAATTTAATACATGCCTGTAATAACGCCTCTTCGATGTTATTGATCAAAACGTAATAAAGTACACAAATAGAGACAAATAATTGCAAGCACGCTTATTAAAGTTATTACACGATCTATAGCAAAGCTATTACAGCACTATTACATTGGCAGCTTTTTACTAGTAAATGAGAAACTAACAACGTAATCAGCAATTTATGAGCGAGTTTATTTTTACGCATATTAAAACAACTAACTTGTGTTTTGCGTTTAAAATATCGAACAAAATAAGCTGTACTCAAAATATTTGTAGCAAACGATTACTAAATTTAATACCGCTACCTTCACGGACGTTCACGAAATATATTTGTATCTAATTTACATATCATAGCTTGAGCTACAGTATTTACGACTTTACTACTCTTTGAAGTGTTCAGTAAAGTCTGATAGCCAAAAACGCATCGCTCAAGCCTTTATCGAACCAAGTCTATGCAATTTTACGCCCCGCCTATAGAGCCATCCAATAGAAAGCTCGACGGCAATGACTGTCAGGTTCTCCGAAGCACTACCTCCAAACAACGCTCATCACTCCCATCATAGTTTACTAGTGTTATACATATCTCACAACGGCACCGACCTAGACCTACATTAACCTTTGCAATTCGATTACAAGCAATATAATAAAAGTAATAAAACAACGTAGCCATTATGTGCTTTATTACATTACTTTAAATATCTAACTTAACAAATTAATTTACAGTAAAAATTAGTCTTTTTCAATTGCCTATGACAGTTTGCCATTTAACCTTTGTACCATTACTACCTATAGCTTCACGCTGGCGAAGCTATAACAATACAGTAAGTGTTTTTTTCACAAAAGCTAAATATTAAGGTAAAAAGACTTCTCTAATGACACCCACTTCCTCATCCATTCTCAAACTTATCTGTATCAAACGGATCTGTATGATACCAATTAGTATAGGCCTACATGATGTCACAAGCGTTTTAAATCAATAAAAATCGCTGACCACATTTTTAAAAAGATATCAAAAAGTCAATAAGAAAATATTTGAAAAGCTCAAAATTTTGGAACATCTCAAAACAGAAAAAAAACGGTTGTAGCAAACATTCTAAGGTATTTTATAAACATTAATGTAAATTTGTTCATCAGACTGGAGCAAGAGCTTTATATTGAGCAGAGAAGATGCTAATCAAGAGGATTGTGAGAATTGCAGAATTTATGCTTGACAATTTACTTTGGTGACGCATGCTGCCACACGCTCCACAGGCTTTACCATGGTAATCAACAGAAAATACTGATAAATGTAAAAGTTATACTAGATATTTGTCATTTAAAATCTAAAAATACGATAAGCCTGACTTACAGATTGAAAACAAACCTACTAGGAATAGACAAGCACTACAAGCACTACAAGACTACAAGCAAAGCATTCAGACAAAAACAGTTAATGGAGCTTTATGGCTGCAATGGTTACAAGAAAAGCATTTGAAACTGGTCATAGATTACCATTTCCAGTTACATCACTAAATCAAGTGGCCCATAACCCTCCACCCTTAATTCATGTTGTTGTAGACTCCGGGCTACCTATGTAAGCTTGCAGTTTCCAGCAGATCTTCTACATCGTAAGCGGCGCCAAATAGTTTGCTAATTCAAAAAGTCACATTTATCTAAAAAGCTGGATACGCATATATTACAAGCGGTTTACTGTAATTTACAATGAGTAAAAAAGATACTACTGCAAACACTTCTATTCTATCAATCGATGTCCATGAACTATGTAGATTATCTCATTTATTAACTGTTTGTGATTTCCAGAGTGTAAGAACTGCGGCTACATATAATCTGTGAGTATTACTGCTACACTAATTGTATTGACAAATAAACAAAGGAAGTTTTAGTACCTGCATAGTACAACTTATGTAATTGCTAGTAATCGCGCATAATACAGTAGCAAGAATAGCTTTTTCCTAACAGAAGATGCTATTTCTAGAGACAGAGACCGGTGGTCTTACATAACACCATCGGTGCGCTCTGCTTTTGATTCATTTGAAAGAAGCCAGTCTCATAGATAATTATAAGGATGGAAATGAGGTTAGTAAGCTTTATAATAGCTTCCAACAGGAATTTCTTGTCAATAGTCCATGCGCTTTTGCTTGACAAATTGCAAAGTTCAAATTAAATTTTGGCAATAAATATATTTTCTAACAAAGAATTGTGAAGTTTGAATTGTGTTTTGTATGTAGGGCCTATATCTTACTCTTCTTTCATAGAACTGCCTAATCTCATTTAATCTCATCACAATCTATTATAATTACAGATTGTACTTGATATGAACCCCATCTCTTCGGTCTTACTACATAGGCTTTGTTAGGCTTCCCCTCCAGCTTATCCACAAAGCCACAGTCTTATATAAGCGATATTCTTATCTATTGCAGTAGCCCGGTTGTTGTTCACATATTTCATTTCCTAAATGATTCCTCACCAATAGACTTATCACTGATAAATTGTTGGATTGTAAAGAACTAGCGGTATGCCAGGAGTTGCACGGGTATTAAAAATCAGCCACAGGTAATGTAGCTGCTTGCCACTTGCCATTAGACTGGCACATTGCTAATGGGCTAATTTGAGTAAGCAAGTAATTTGAGTAACTGAGTAATAAGAGTCATGAGAGCAAGCATAAAATGACGTTGCTGCCGTAACGCAGCGTAACGTCGCATAGTTCAATGGTTTAAAATACCACCTGGGGAACGGAATGGGAGGTTCCGAGATCAAATCTTCTGTGATAGGCCTATGTATTCTTCATTCCTAGATTTTAATAGCTATAGCTGGACAAACCAAATCACACAAACTCTGAGGTTAATATAGACTGTAGATAGGATGTACCTTTTCTTGTGGACAGCCCTTTGTTTATTGCATTTTGCTAATTATTCTGGATATTGTTTTTGGTTCAACATGAAGTATTGGCTGGCTCGCCTATTGAAATAGCGCTAATACATATCTCTTTAAATTGCAGGTATGACTCTAATCTTGGAAAGATCGTAAGTGTCAAAGCAGAATTCAAGCTAATGATAGACCAACAATTTAGGGCCACAAATTATTCAGGTTCCATTGCAATATGGATATAGTGAGCTGGACTAAATAATATTTTCAATTAACTCTTATGTAAGTGAAACTTTAGTCTTATAAATATGAAGATCTTCAATATGGATTTGAGTGATTTCTCTCTCTCTCTCTCTTTTTCCCAGCCAGTACTCTGCCTCCCGAACATCCTCCCCTCTCCCCATTACTTCTCCTTCTCTTCTCTTATTCCCATACAGCTGTGTTCTTGGCCATTTTGGGTCTCGTCAAAAGACCGCAAAATGATTCAAGAGACGCTGGCTTTTTACCTTATTGGCGCTCCTCTCTTGATAGTACAGAAATGCAGCTTAGTAAGCAAGTACAGGTTGAGACAAACCGGCATCTCTGTTCTGTGCAAAATATTTTTACCTAGCCTGCCTTTAAATGTGATTAAAGCACACCTGGGAGTCTAGCTTTGAACATTTGCTGGGTATTTTCTTTCATTTCGACAGGGTGCTTAGATTCATCCTGCCTACACAGGCTATTGGTGGCCATCTAGTTATCTGCCAATCTGACCCTTGGTGTAGAATGTAGACGGTAATTTAGTCTTCATTGCTATGCAATAGAGGGTACCAAATGCCTGATCTGATTCGGCAAGCTACCTGATTAGAGAACAAGATACTAAATATTTCACGATGACATAGTTTTACTCTCAAGCCTAGATGGATAAATATTTCACGATGACATAGTTTTAATCTCAAGCCTAGATGGATAAATATTTCACGATGACATAGTTTTAATCTCAAGCCTAGATGGATAAATATTTCACGATGACATAGTTTTAATCTCAAGCCTAGATGGATAAATATTTCACGATGACATAGTTTTAATCTCAAGCCTAGATGGATAAATATTTCACGATGACATAGTTTTAATCTCACGCCTAGATGGATAAATATTTCACGATGACATAGTTTTACTCTCAAGCCTAGATGGATAAATATTTCACGATGACATAGTTTTACTCTCAAGCCTAGATGGATAAATATGTGACGATGACATAAACACTGGATACCAATAATAAACAAATATGACTGCTTTTGCTTAGTTATTTTGATGAATGAGAAATATGAAATGTGAATGATATTTTATATTTGTATATGGGTAACCATCAATTGGAAAAAGGAGACAAAGTTAGAATGTGAGATTATTGAAGTTACTTGCGTATCAAATACAGTCTGCCCTCGGTTACAATGACCCTGTTATACGATACTTTTCACCTTGGGATTTCGAACAATCTGACTTTTCGCCCTGTTCATACGAAATATTTTTCGCCAAACGAAATCAACATAAATTTCTTTCGAAATTTACATTTAGCAGTTGGTGTGCTGATTACCTCGGAATAACAAATATGCTGATATGTTATTCGACAAAATCTCTGACAACGTATGAAAGAGATATAACGCTCGATCTCGCTCAGTTTGGCGTTATTCGTTATTGCAAAAACGAAACCAAAAACAGATGTGATAAAATAAATGGAAGAGATACGATGCTCAATTTTGCTCAGTTTGGTGTTATTGGTTATTAGTTACAATGTATTGTAAAAATTAAACTGGAAACAGGTGATAAAATTTTAGCTAAGAAAAAGTTGAAGTTCAGTAAAATAGTTGAAAATACATACTAAAACTTAGCTTTACATATGCGTTCAGTAATCTAAATTCATTCAAGTTAAATTCAACATTTATTTTACACATCTACCTTGGAAGTATCAACTCCATATGGTATGTACTACACTTATTACATTGTATTATTACATTTTATTGCAGATCATAACCACTAAATACACCAAAGTTACTATAGGTAACTATAGTTACTAAGATTTAGTTACATATCATTTTGTTACTCATTTTTAATATGTACAAAATGTACATATAATTTTGATGATTTTCACCAGTGGGTGTTTGCAGCAGATATTTACTATAAGTTTCTAAACCGTTCTATACAAAACTTTCACCTTGTGATGCCAACACTGGAACGAATTGAAATCGTACGGTGAGGGTCCACTGTATCGATGTCTTGCAAACATTAACCTTGTACATAATACACATTATGAAGTTATCATGAGCTCGCTGGGTAATGTAATCTGACTGCAACAGGTACACTTCAAAACAAAAGATTTCAAGTATATAGACTATAGAACCATGACATAATATTTGAAGCAAAATTTTAATAATATCAGTTGACAATATGTAGATGTAATGTTGACACCAATGCGCAAGGGATCTAGTTTCTATTCATTTGCAATTCGAAACTACATACTCATCTTACCAGCTTATAACTACATGTAGTTAGTTATTTGGTCTATTGAGAGTTAGGTATACTTTTTCCTCTGATTTAATGCTACTGACTCATTAACTTGGTTCCACATTTGGTTCATTCACTTGGTTCACATGTCTGTTGCACCCTCATATGTTAGTTTTTTGTTATATTACACTTTTGATGTTGTTTTAGTAAGGTTGAATAAATGTACAATGCGATAAACATTAAACCAGTGTGCAAATATTCGAACACAAGCATTTTAAGTGCTGATATGGAGTGTTTCTTGGGAACTTTGGCTGGCGTTTCACATAAACTCCACGTCCGGTATTTAACATCTGCACAACGTTGTCTAATAACTTTAGTTCAATTCCACGGCAGAAACAATTGAAACACAACTTTTGTTGCGACAGTCGAAACATGTCACGCAGGTACTTCAGATATAGATAGGTGATCTCTATCTCAACTTTATCATTGCTAGATACTGTCAAGCGTTTCAAAGAATACTGTCAAATAATTCAGATGTTGAGTTAGGTCCTACCCATCTTATATATGCACAACTAAATGATTTAATAATGTAGTATGTTTATTTACACACTCAAACTTGGAATTTTGTAATATTCTTGTGAAATTCAAAGTTCATATAAAACTTGATCGTCACTGATACATAATAATCAAATACATATACCATATTAATCTCCCATGATATATATTCATGAATAATTGTAGCTTTTCTTCCCGCTCTTCAGCTGATCATAAGCTTTGTACAAGGTTTGAGAAGCTAACACCTTGAAGTAGGATATAGAGTTGCTCACAATCTGTTAATGCATTATAATAAAACTGACTGCTTTCTATACGATCCATATATCACGCTCTCTTCATTTTTCGATGACACAATTTTATCTTAGACAGCTTTACTAGTACAGAAAATGTTACAAAATAAATATTTTTGCAAGATCAAAAGATGATAACTCATGACACAAGAATTACATGCACGTACATGGATACGAAAGACCTGCATGAAAAATACCGGAGCATTGAGAAAAAACAAGTGGGGTTATATTGCAATACCATGTAGAGATAATGTAAAATTGCCGTAATCATGGACCTTAAACCTCGTGAATGATACGAAAAAAAATTTTTCGTTCTCTTTTTTCAAAAAAGAGAACAACTGTCCATACAAACCAATAATACCACAGTTACTGTACAGTCATTATATTAAAAAGTTAGATTTAGTTTTTTTTAAGAGCCAAAGAGGTGGGTTTAGATAGATTACGGGAAGAATGTATTAGACTATTTACATATATTAAACATTGCGCATAATGTAAAATCCCTATAACAGAAAAGTTCCCCGGAACAGATTATAAACATTGTAGGGGCAGCTACTGCAACTGGTTTCGTCTTATACCTCTTGTCCAATATTTTTTATACATAAAACACAATTCAAATAGTATTTAAAGCTGAACGTATGAGTTGGCAATAAAATCTTGTAATCAGCTGTTAAGCTTCCAATCGTTAGCAAGGATTTGCCTTTGATAAGTCTAAATGCGAACAACCCTGCACACTGCATTAATCTGTACAACTATATTTTGTATTTCTGGGGATAGTACTGAGGTAGACAGTGAAGTAGTTCAATACCCTAAACCCAGCAGTATTATAACATTAAGTAGAGATAAGTTAATTAGTACAAAGAGGGTTGATCAAGTATATCAAAATCACCATACTCCTTCATCAGCCAGGTTGGACTGAAACAGGATTGAAAAAAAACATAGCAACATAAGATCAATGACAGGCATTGAATGGTTAAAGTGTTGACAATTTCAGTAGAGATGGAGTAGAGATGTAGAGTAATGCTTGGTCGATTTCATTGATTACCAATAGGTCATTGGTAATTTACAGCTGCAATACCAAATAAATGGTCACCAAAACATCAAGCAGAAGTGACCTAAACTGGAAAGCCACCCTCAGACCCAGATTGTACTTTTTAACTTCAAAAATAGGCTGCTGGCAAAGTGATATCAAGACTGTGTGCTGTTGAACATATAACTTGTTATATTTTATGTGTCCATATTCTAACACTTAAATAATTCATATGATGAGCAGTGAGTATATTCAAATGCACATAATCAATACAGATATACATATTATGGTTATGTTATTCAGACAAAAACCAAAAATATGTGTTCCCATGCATCATGATTTATGTAAACAACAGTTTAAAGATATAAATTACTAATAGTGTTAATAATAATAATGCCAAACGCAGAAGTTTGATGCTTTGCAATTATGAACTTAAGCAGTTGTTTTTAATCCAAATTTTGAGTTTGGTAGGAACATCCGTCATCACACCCGAAACTCCAAAATCTACCGCTCGTTTCCATTCCTGCTCAGTATTGAGAACAAAAATATAAGTTGGAACGCCTCGCTTTTTAAGATGTTCCAGAAGGCGTCTACTAGTGAGCAAATAGTCCGAAAACTTAATGAGTGCCCGATGCCAGATTGTCCTGGTCTTTCCAGAAAAGGAATCTCGATTTTCCAGAATTGTGCTGCACAATGGTATCTCAAAATAATCTGCATACAGGGGAAAAAATGGAAGCAACCCAGCATAATACAATAAAACCGTTTTTAAAACTTCGTTGATAGAAAATATGGTGGCTATCTGGTCATTAGCTGCACGAATGCTTTGAGTGGTTGGATGAGAACTATTGCCCCATACAGTAAGTTTTTGACGTCTGTACTTCACTATTAATCGCTCAACAGCTTTGATTAGTTCCTTGTTATTTGTCTTAATATCAACATTCATACGCATGTTTGGGTATTTGCTAAATAGTTCTTCCAGCAGTATTATTCTACGCTCTGTTTGTGGAACTTTCTTTGTAATTTTAAACGAATGATCAAAATCTAATCTTTGGCTGCAAAGTAGAGGAGGTAAATCTTTAAGATCTACCTCATTTATATATACATCTTCACCGCACAGCCTCAACAGATGGTTGTCATGAGCCACAACTGGAAAGCCATCCTTCGTCATTTGGCAGTCTAGTTCAAACATGTCAGTTCCCAGTTGATAAGCATGATCAAATGCAGTCATCGTATTTTCCAGGTTCTCTCCAGCTCCACCCCTATGGCTAATGTGATGAAGTGAGCATCCTGATATGTGTAATCTCTTCTTACGCCTTCGAATGTCTTCTGAGTGAATAAGCTGCGGGTGCAGTCTCAAAATGCATGAAGCGATGCAATACGAACAAAAGAGTATTGGAATCGCAATAAGATACATGGTGAGAATGAGGGCTATATACGAGTTGTGTCTATGAATCTATGAGAACTTGTCCACTGTTGTATAATATGACCTCCAGCTACAAACAACAGTGATATAATTATAATTTATAATATGACAAAACCTAAATGAGTTGAACAGACTAAAAAAAAGAAATGCCAACACGCACACACTGAAATAATATGAGGTCTGCTCGTAAAAGACTTAGAATTTGTCTGACAGTAATATCTGATTGCAGCATAATGCAGAATGTTCACCTGATATACATAGACTAAAACTCACTTTTCGGTTAGATCGTAAGAAAATAATGTTAAATAAAGTTGTACAAAGTAAAATGAGTACGATGGAATTTATAATGTTAGTTACATGTATGGGAAACATCATTTTATTGGTTATCAAGAAAAATAAAAATGATGAAGAGAATTGTATAAAGAGAAAGAGGAAAAAATACATAAAGGAAGCGGAATAGCTTAATGAACTTTATGATCATAGTTCCAGTGATTATAAATGGCAGATGCAAGGGCATCTGCCATTTATAATCACATAAATAATTATAAATGGCAGATTATTTACATGTTTGTTTTGAGTTTCTTAAGTTGTATTTACTCATAGTGATGATTCGTTGTATCATTGTAAATCAACACCATTTTGTTTTATCCCAGTTATGGTTTCTCCTTTTTAAAATCTGCAATTAATTGTTTTAGTCAACCCATTTATTCTGAGCATTTTACATATTCAGCATATCTTTTTTAGTGTTCCCATACTTGCAGCTACAACTCTCATGATTTAAAGAGGTGGGGTGAACAAAAAGGAAACCACTAGCTTTACAAAAAGTGATGCAGTGTATTAGTTGAACGATAAGAAAGCAATTATGGAATATTCCATAAAATTACCGAGTAATATGATATACGTAAACAGTAACTCAAATGTTACAAAAAATTTAGCTGGAACAAATGGGTTCAAGAACTAGCAGAAAGAAAATTAGGTTAATATGTGCACACTAGCAGTCCCAACAGGCAGCTGAAACTATGAAATAGGAGCACTCATGTTTTTAAATGATACGTAGAGTGGTATCATATATGGATCAATATATGATGCTCTTTACACTTAAAAGTCTATTTCATAAATTATTCAAATGTACTACTTCATGCCGTGCTCAGATACAAAATATTTTTTCAACTAGTTAATCATTTCATTAGATAGGCGCAAAATAGATGAACAACTTCAATGGGTAGTGACACAACACATTTGACAGATTATTTTCAGATGACAGATTTAGGGGCTACTTATTGCAGTAAATTGGTTTGACAACTAGTAATAGCTACCTTGCGCCTAAGGTTTAAGGTCATCGCGATAAAATTTCTGTAAAACCAAAATTTTTTTTAATCTGTCTACATTCAGATGTTTAATTGCAGACCATGGAGAAACTGCCTAAGGTCTAGATTGCCAAATTGATGCACGTAGTATGTTGTGTTTATCTTTGTAGCACAATTGGTGTCATATCCATGTCCCTTAGATTCACCAAAAAACTGAAGCCAATAATAGGAGCGTGTTTGCATACCCATTATTACATGTTGGTGTTTGGACTACAATAAGTAGGCTATTTCATGAAAAGGACAATATTAAGGAAAAAGCAAGTGCATGATAGCAACAAATATCAAATCAACTAATTTTTACTTTGCATATATCTTCAAGTGTAACTTTCCACAAACATTTTTCTCGATATTAAATTGAAACAAAAAAATTGCAATTTATGTTTGCTCTGTGACATGCGTGATTAACACAAATTCTACATGTACCATTACTACAAGACTTGGTCAAAAAAAAGAAGGTAAATTCAGGCCTATCAGACTAACTTTGAGTAGTGAACCCCAAAAATGGGAGTTCCTGACGCGTATTAACAATCAGAAGGTAAAGGGGGTTTTTGCTCGGCTTGACCTTAACAAAAAAGAACAAGAGGCGGATTTTCTCCTGAGAAAGGAGCTAAAAGAGACAAAAGCGAACAATCCAGGCAAAATATTCAAAATTGTGAAAGGAAAAGTAACCAGAGTGGGGGACCTGGACCAGTAGGTTTTGCTGGGAGTAGTGTAAGATTGCTTTCTTTAAATGCCAGATCACTGCGAGGAAAGGTAGCTGAAATTGAATCTCTGGCTGTAGACTATGACATTATTTGTATCACCGAGACTCACTTAGATAACAATTTTTTCAACTCTCAGTTGTTTATGTCTCAAGATAAAGTAATATATAGGAGGGATCGGAATTTATATGGTGGAGGAGTTCTTGTGGCCATTAAAGCTAGTATTCCTCACAGAGAGATTGCATGTGATTCTAGCGCGGAGGTGGTTTCGATATGTTTTAAACTCTGTGGCGACGAGTATTGCAACTTAACATGCTACTACAGGCCACCATCAAATAATGATCTTAACTCGTTTTTGTCATATATAGATACCATCAAATCTCTCCACCCCACAAATAAAACACTCATAACCGGAGATTTTAATTTACCTGGTATTAATTGGAACAAAGTGGAGTTGTCGACTTCTTGGAGGCCTTTTTATATTGATTTTATTAATTTACTGGCAGAGCACAATCTAGAACAACTCATTCATGAGCCTACACATATAGCTGGCAACACACTGGACTTACTATGTACAGACTTGGCATTTAAAATTGAAAATGTAAGCGTTATCCAACCAGGAATTAGCGATCACTTCATGATTGAAGCTAAGATCCTTGCCACTCAGACTGAGAAAAGTAAGTCACTTAGACCACCTGTTAAACTATTCCACAAAGTGGACTTTGCACAATTTAGTGATGACCTAGATCTTGTTTACACAGAGATTAAAGATCAGATTAA
This sequence comes from Watersipora subatra, assembly GCF_963576615.1. Taxonomy (NCBI): domain Eukaryota; kingdom Metazoa; phylum Bryozoa; class Gymnolaemata; order Cheilostomatida; family Watersiporidae; genus Watersipora; species Watersipora subatra. The sequence goes on along the minus strand of NC_088710.1, from coordinate 51,951,717 downwards.
CCAAGGGGCAGATATGAATACCTTATGGTCAACTTTCACAACTGGATTACACAATGCTGTTGACAGTCATGTTCCTACACGCAAGTGCACAATTAAGAATGACAATGAACCTTTATGGTTCAATAGTATGGCTAGGCGGGCATGCAATAAACAACGGAAATTATACTCCTTATATAAAAAAACAAAGGACCAAAGCACGATGGCAAAATATAAAAACCTGAGACGTTCTAACAAAAACATGTTCAAAGCCCTGAAAAAATCGTACATGACGAACAGATTGTACAAACCACTAAGCTGTGGGAACTCAAAACCTTTCTATAGATATGTAAAAGATTTGAAAGGTAACAGCAATCAAATAATGTCTATGGAAAAAGCAAACGGAGCACTAACACAGGACTCGGTAGATATTGCCAATACCCTTAATAATTTTTTCAATAGTGTTTTTACAAAGTCGTCTCCACTACCAAATCTGCCCTCTGTAGATAGTGCTGTTGATATTCAGATTGACAAGGAAGGAGTTATAAATCTTTTAAAATCTCTCAAGTCTGGAAAGGCACCAGGACCAGACAAAATAACCCAGGAGTACTTGTCAATTAATTTAGACAAAACTGCAGACATTTTGGTATGTATTTTTAACCAATCTATTCAAACCGGAGCTCTACCAGATGAGTGGAAATTGGCGCATGTGACCCCCATTTACAAACAGGGCGGCCGAAGCAGTCCCTCAAATTACAGACCGGTGTCTCTTACATGCATATGCTGCAAACTCCTTGAACACATTGTTCATCATCATCTGAGTAAGCAGCTTGATGAGATTTTACACGAAAACCAGCATGGTTTCCGTAAAGGGTTGTCATGCGTTACTCAGCTGGCTACGGTAACTCACGACATTCTGAAAAGTATTGAGAAAGGTGTCTCTGTTCATGCCATAGTTCTAGACTTCTCGAAGGCTTTCGACGTAGTAGACCACCAATTACTTTTAAGGAAAATGATTAAACTTAAGATCAATCCTATTATTATTCGGTGGGTTTCATCATTTCTTAGTGAGCGATATCAGAGAGTAATTCTGAATGGCGAAAACTCTGATTTGACTGTTGTCACATCTGGTGTCCCGCAGGGTAGTGTGTTGGGACCAGCATTGTTTATACTCTTTATCAACGACATTGTGGACTGTGTGTCCAACAGCACTATTCGATTGTTTGCTGACGACACTCTAATATACCATCCCATTACTGGCCCTGGCGAACAGGCTGAACTGCAGGATGATTTAAATAGTTTAACATCATGGGCAAAAATAAATAAGATGAGATTTAATGCAGGAAAGAGTAACTTTATATCCTTTGGAGACAAAACACTGAACGCGTACATATACAAACTTGACAAGAGTGTCTTAAACGCATGCACCACAATTAAATACTTGGGAGTCATTATTTCACAGGACATGAAATGGCATCACCACATTACTGCAGTGTATACAAAGGCACTACGCATTCTGGGTCTACTCAAGCACTCACTTTACAGTGCTCCTCAGAAAATTAAACTGCTTGCATATAAGACTATTTGTCGGCCCTTGCTTGAATATGCTGCGGAGGTATGGGACCCAGTAACTAAATCTCATTCTACTCAATTAGAGAATATCCAAAGTAAAGCTATTCGCTTTGTAAAAAACATCAAGGGTCGAGATATTTCAGTGACTGACAGCAAAATTGAAGCGGGGCTGACCTCACTTCAAAAAAGAAGGCAATTGCAAAGAATTTCTTTATTTTGTCGTGTTACAACAGATAACTATTTGCTTCCTTCTTTTGAGGACACTTTAAATTTTATGCAGAGCTCAACTCACAGTATGAGTACTCGCACTCAGGGTTACAATGCTATTGCTTGTGAGTCAAGCTTGTTTTTACAGAGTTTTTTAGTACGAACGGCAAGGGAAATTCGCACAGGAGAAATTCTTGATGATTTTAAAAAAAAAAACTAATATTACTATAGCTTTTTCATGTAAATTTTTTATTGAATAAATGGGTTTAACAATATTTTGATAGGCACATGAAACTGTCGTTCTAATATGGTGCTATAACGTGCATACTTTTAGGGTGGATTTTTAACAATCAATTTTAGATATAAATCTTACAGTAAAAAAATTAACTTTTCATTTTAATGACTCTCAATTTTTACGATTCAGTGGTCAGAGGGTCCCACATTTTACTCGGCTCAAGAGGTCTTGGGACCTAATTTATCCAGATCCAGATCCAGATCCAGATACTCCATGCTTGTTACACTGCATCTTAGTCAATAAAAGATGGATAATGATAAGCCATTATATAAAAAGTCCCGTTTGCACAGTTTTTGTGTGAGACAGTTACAGGGAATTAAAAGAATGGAATATGAGTATTTAAAACCAAACCTCATTGCACTATAATACATTCAATCTTTAAATACAGCCTAGAAGATTACGTGATGAGAAAAGAACTTAACTGGTGAATAAAAATGAACTCATTTTACCTCTTATTATTTAAATCTTCTGAAAAATACTTGGTAAGGATTGCAGAGTGTTTTATTAGCTACACTCACTGCAGTTTTTAAGGCTAACAGCTATATGTAAAAGCATATGATTTCAGCCTTTCAATTATCTACTTTTAAAAAGTGGGTAATAGTACTATATGTTACTAAATAACACAACTAAAATACTATCTACTCGAATTTATGACACTGCAAGCATAAAAACCATAAACTGAAAATTATCTTTTACTAAGCCTCCTTTGATGTTCTACTTCTTCTTTACCAACTTGAAACAGTAACATTACTACCGCATAGAAATAAGTGATAGTTTATGTTGACAGAAGCTTGTTGGAACTAAAAGCTAGAAGACAGTTTTACAATTCCAAGGCGGCAATGTAGAAAGGAGGAAATTCAAAACAACTATTGACGAAAATTCAGTTTTGGAACATATTTTTATTATAAACATTCATTTTTTCTGCGCGGTGATTTCACGTATATAATTAATAGCAGCAGCTAGCAACAATACGTACTCTTTAAACGTGTTACAAGAACATTGCACGGAGAATCTACATGATTCGGCGAATTTCTGGGTGTCAGCGATTGAACGGAAACGATAGAAAAACTTTCCTTAAACAGTTCGCTGTAATTGGAGTAGACAACTCGAACAGAGTTATTTTACCATAAGATGAGCAAATATCTCACTGTTAATGATATTGAGAAGCGCAGGCATAATTATCAAGTTTTTGCGCAATTATTTGTGTTTTCATTCACTTTTGCAGTTATGCAGCTCCCGATCTGTAAAAAATTTGCTTTTCCAATGAAAAAAAATCATACATACAGAGGTAGTTGTACAGTTTGACTATGGATGCAAGAGTTAGGACATATTTAAAATCAATGCATTATTTAATCTTGTGCTATATTTGTTATATTACATAATAATTTTTTATGGGACACAAATATGCTGCTTAATGTTGCCTTAAAAATAAACAAACAATTTTAATATGGCAGCATGATGACATTGGCAAAATATTTGTTAGGTACAAAAATATAAATGATACACTCGTCATAATATGGAAGCACATTTTTAGTTTCCAGATGTTCACTAAGTTTTCGTTTAGTGAACAGGATTGAGTATATATTAGGTCACATACATTGTGTTGCTGCAGCTTATAATATGATAGAGCATGGCAAGGTTTAACAATTTGACTACAGGTAGATTCCAAGAGTTGAGAAGACGAATCCCATATGCAGCACTATACTATTCTTGTTATAGATAACTAAAACACTCATACATTTTCGAGGTAGGATTTAAGAGTGGAAGGAATGATTAGACTTTCTATTGCCTCTTTTGGACAAAGAGGTAGAATGTGACGGATCGTTCTTTTACACCACCACATTAACGATGGTGGATTGGAAGATACATGATCTAACCAATTCTTGTTATCCCGCGCCCAATGATCAACATATATCTCAAAGCTGGCCGAACTATATCGTTCCAAGTTAATAGAACAACCGGCACATACCAAAGCTTTAGCTATAGCGATGTTCTCCTGATGAATAGCGACAAACAGAGGGGTGACTGGCTCATCATATATGTAATCAAAATTCTCATCTTCGAAAATATTTCGACCACGACTGGCTTTGTTGGAATCTACATTAAGAGACAAAAGAAGTTTCACTGTGCCAATAGACCGACTGTATACTGCATTCCAGAGAGGTGTCACATCGTGGTTGTTGCTCAATCCTGGATTGGCACCATGTTCTATTAAGCTGTTAACCATACTTGGGTTTGCATTGTATGTCGCATATATAAGCGCCGTGTCTCCGTCATGATCTTGATAGTTGACGTCGCAGCCGAGTGACAGAAGATACTCCACACATTCTAATCGGTCAGAATAACAGGCGAGTCCGACCGCGGTGTTACCATCATATGTAACTAGTGTGTGATCAGCCCCATGGGCGTGGAGCATTTTGAGCCCATCCAAGTAGCCTGACAAGGCACAGTTATGGAAAGCTGTATAATGATTAAGTGTTGGATCAGACGAGTCTATTCCCATCTGGTCGATAAGCGACCGGTCATGCTTTGCTATGAGCTTAGCAATCTCTAGCCTTTTACGGTTAAGCTGAAAGATGAGAGGAGTGCCTTCTTCATTCGCAACAATTGTTAGGTCAGCGCCAGCCTTTAGCAGCAGCTCCGCTACATCTACAACAATAGGCTGATGGACATGAGCGGGCTGCCTCGACACCAAACTACTAATTCTGAAGAGAGCAGTGCAAGATATTATTGCACACACCCTGTGCCAAAGCATTGAAAGCTGGTTTTATGCTAGAGCTAGAAAAATGAGTACTCAATCAGCTATTGCTACCGTAACAATGAAACAAGGTTTTTGTCTCCATGTTTTTTCATTTAATGGAGTATTTTACTCTGTGAAAAACCAGCTATATTGCAAAGCAAACTGAATCAGTCAACCGATAGTACTGCCACTGAATAGAATATTTTTGGACAGTGCGCCCCCAAGTTGCGATTTCCCTGGTTTACGGTTTTTGTCTTACGATGTAGAGCACGCTGTTTTGTTTGTCCGCTACGTTACGGCACTTTTTTTGTCATATGACATCCGGAAAACATGCCTCTCGAAATTCAAATTTGGCGGTTGGTGTGTTGAATACGTCCTAATAACAAAAATGCCGATACGCTATACGCCAAAATCCCTCCCACAACGCCTATGATATACAATCCTCACTTTCTCTCAGTTCAGCATTCTTCGTGGTTTGTAAATGCTTGATATTGTGTGAATGAAACAAAAATTAGTGAAAAGTGTTAAAATTTATTGTGCATTTTAGTGTTTATTATAATATTTACTAGAAATTCCCTGTCATACAGCCCATGACCAATGTAATAATGGAAAAAAGGAAGGGTACTGCTGCTTGTTGAAAAAGTAGTTAAAAGAGGTCAGAATTCTACAAAAAAGAATTCTTTAGTTAGATGTTGTAGGCTTCGCCTACAACATCTACTAAAGAATTCTCTGAATCAGATGAGTTGTTGTTATTATTTTGAGTAGCGTGTTGTTGAACATTAGTATTTGATGTTGATGGTTGCTGTGAGGACCTTCTATTTCTCCTCCTCCGTAATAATCGAGAGACCCGTGGATGGCCAATGCGACGAAGTGGTGTTCTGGGAGGTTGTATGTTCATGGTAGTTGTCAAGTTGTTTTGAAATGAAATTCAAAAGGTCAATTATGCAAAACAAAAGGTTGTATAAAAATCAGACCTAATCTACTACTATCTCAACCTATGTTTTACAACAATAAAATATTAATTCAAGCTGTAGACCAAACCTACTGTACGTAATTTAACTAACAACAGTAATAAAGAAATATGTTTATTATATCTCTGAAATGCAATATTAAAAGTAAAACGGCAAGCTGCCATGTAATATACAGTTTGAAAGTTGGTTGTGTTGTGAATGTAGAATGGTTTTGACAGCGATATGTAACAGAAAGCAAGCATTAGCATTCACGCGTCTGGAAGTTTTCCGCAAACTGGAGTGAAATAAAGAAATGTTCTTGTCATAAAGGGGCATTGTAGTTCCGCCCTAGCTTTTAGATAAGATGTAAAGAAATCTGGCTAATGTTCTAGATAATTTAAATAACCTTTGGTAATTGGACAAAAAACGTAGGCTGATAAACTATTCGAACATACAGCGATATGTAACAAAAAGCAAACATTAGCATTCACGCGTCTGGAAGTTTTTTGCAAACTGGAGTGAAATAAAGAAAGATTATTGTCACAAAGGGGCATTGTAGTTCGGCCCTAGCTTTTAGATAAAATGTAAATAAATCTGGTTAATGTTCTAGATAATTTAAAAAACCTTCGGTAATTAAACAAAATACGTAGGCCGATAAACTGTGTACCGCCAAATTTTCGTACCTGTAAATCGGTCTACGCCTCAAATAGTATACGTTAATTACACAAACCTTCGGCTATTAAACAATGCTATAAACTGGTGAAATGTCCAAGTTTTTCTCGTAAAATGCTGGCGGCTTAATATTTCTACTCTCTGTCGCATGGCTTTATCGGCGTTTCAAATGCTGGTCTTGACTTTAATTACAATAGGCTTGTAAATTTTTTATTTCGATTTAAGGCCAAATTAATCTGTCTATTTATGCATAATCCGATCAGATGGGTTAGTTTTAGGGTTTCGCGGTATCCTTTCAAAGACTTGGTAACATATTTAAACCTGTTTATATGTGTTTTGTATCTTATTATATTTAAACGACTCTACACAAAATGGTTAAATTTGTTGATGAGATTTCAGTGAAAGGGTTTGCGATGGCCGTTAATGAATAATTTTCGGGAGTTGTGTGCACATGTGCATTTATCATAAATCTCCCAACCAATCGCTTCGCTCGTGTTTGGTCGTGGGACTATAAACTTCAAGTCAATACGCATATAACTACATCTATAACTTTAATTCATTACCCATGGGTCCTAAAGTTGATAACGACGTTCAAGGAAGAAGTAAAAATCATAACCATAATCATAAGATCATTACCACTAAATGTGTATACCAAATACACTAAAGTTACTGTAGGTAACTATAGTTACTAAAGTTAATATACTACTTATTTTGTAACTAACTTTTAACATGTACAGTACGTCTATAATATTTTTACGTTCTTCTATCAGGGTGTTGTTTGCATTAGAACATTACTATGGGTTTCTTTATATCTCTGTATGAAATTTTCGCCTTTCGATGCCAACACCTGAATGAATTAATGTTGTATGGAGGGGTCCACAGTATAGATACGATCAATTAAACCTAACACTATATAAAGTCCATTCATATTTTTAGCACCACCATTCACCTGTAACAAAGGTTTCAACTCTTATTCATAATATTCAAAGAAAGGTTCACCGACTATTCCAGACACAACTGTGGCATAACTCTAATTCTTATCCAAAACCGATTTAGTCTAAATTATGCTGTTGACAATAGCTTTTTTCCTATGAAATCTCATTCAAAATTATGAAATCATGAAAAAAGAGCGAAATTCGTAAAAACAATACACGTATTACCTAATTAAGCCTAAGGGGGGTTGTTTTGGAAATTAAGAGAACAACTCCAACAATGACTTGAAAATAATTTGTTAGCTTTTACAAATGATATGGGCTGTTGGTGGTCAGCTATTACTACTGAACTTGATCAAATAGCCTTATATTTTGACTCACTGCTGCTAACTCGTGAAAATCAAAACCATGGGTAGCATGTCTCTCTTTTGAGGCAAACATCGGTTAACAGTATCTGAGGAGCCTATTAACACCTTCTCTATATGAAAAACGAATTTTCAAAACTGAGACAACTCACTTGATAAACAAAAAACTAAGGTAAGAGCAAAACTGGAAATCTGAAACAATAAAACAACTATTGAATAGTACATACTGTAAATTTCAACCGAAGACGTAAAACTTTATGCTGAAACAGAGCTATAACCAATGAGATCTAATGAACCATGCATGATCGAATAAGAGAATGTTTGAGAGACTAACATCCAATGAAAACTAAAGCTAAAATCTATGTACATAAATTGTTTGGAACAGACAAACTGAGTATTTGTTTAACCATATTAAATGATCCAGCGTATTATTATACTGTGTCTATCTGGATGCTACAACAAACTATGCATTAGCATTACTTTTCAAGTGCGTGGGGTATGTAGCCGAACTGGCAATGTTTTCGCTATTACATCCGCCAAAAAATAGATTCAGAGGTAGATATCTGGCTATATCTACCAGATATATCATCTGGCATATGACAGACCAGATGGTACATCATCTGGTTTGATATATCACCACGACCAGGTGATATATCATTGGTCATAGCGTATCATTGAGCAATAACTCAACCAGGTAGGTGCCACTGCCTGCAATAACTCAAGCAGGCAGTGGTATCTGCGTGCTTGAGTTATTGGCCGATGATACACCATGATCACATTTGCGGTGTATGAATAATTTTCATTGAAAAATCATAGTTTCTTGACCACTATATGTGCTAGACAATATAAAAAGTGAATGTTTCACAATTTTTGACAAAAAGAATCAACACACCAGGTCTGTTTGCTACATGGAGAGCAGTTAATTCTTGTCTTAGTTTCATATTAACATCTCCAATGCCCAGGTTCAGAAGCCATGTGATGACAGTGATTTGTGACCTCTCAACAGCTTGATTCATGAGCAGTTTCCAGTGACCTCTGCTGATGACTACCCCTGCAAGTTAAAACTTCTTTCACTACCCATAGGTTCATATGAGAGGGTACAGCCAGACATATAACCATGAACAATTGCACCTACAACAACTCTTTACTGTCAAATTTTCGTCTAAAAAGCTGATGTGTCAACTTTTACCACTCCCCGGAGTCACAGTTATGAACCATCATGTTTGCAAAGCAGTGAAAATCAGCTGTCTCTACCACTCACTATTTATGTTATATCATTTCAGAAAAGGCTTTTGATCAGATCCGTTATAGACAACCATCTTATACAAGGCATAAAAGAACAAGTAAACTTCGGCCACACATCTGAATACTAGCTACTATCTAGCTTTGCACATGGTTGTCACTCGCTCTCTCATCTCAAACACGAATACAGGTCATCTTCTGACTCCACACATAAATAAGAAGGGCACTCTGTTTTCACAGGACATAAACGAGTCAATATTTGTCTCATAGAAGATATAAGTTACCATCTGGTTTACAAGTTAATGACCGACAAGTCACAAAAATATATGGTTCTCTCTGGCATCACGCATAGATATGAGTCACTTTAGTCTCAAACATATAGACAGGCTACACTCTGCTTCAACATAGGAAAAAATTCCTTTTTGGTTGCAAACATGGTTCCAAGTCATTGCTCGGCTGAACACACTCGATAAACATATTTTTGCCTACTGATCTCACGGCTAGTAATAAATCGCCAAAAAATTGTGGTTTTGACTAGCATCGTGTTACCTCAGGAAAGCATATGTGTAGTTCGAATACTTATAAAGTTTGAAAATGCTACGAAGAAACATACCTGCTTGCAAGCAGCGATTTGCGTTGGCCACATCATTAAAATATAGACAAGTTGCAATTATCTTTGGCTTGACTTTCACTGTCTCTGCATCAATGGGATACTGAAAGTTGCGCAACAAAAGAGCATCAGAAACTTTGCTATGTCTGTTGATGATGGCAATATCAAACGGAAGCAGCCCCTCGCTCAGTGTTGTCGAATACATATTACCACCATTTTCTAAAACGGTTTCCAGCAAATTCTGGTCTCCAAGACCTGTGCAAACACAAACCGTTTGAGAGTTGAAGTACTGGAAAACTACCGCAATATGACACCACAGCTTGTTAGCGAAACTAACAATACAACTTATACTAGTAAGTTAATAAGGTTGAAAGCAATTTTTCTATAATGTACATACGCTCAGCCGAACAAACAGACTGGAACAAGCAAACTGAGTTAATCTTTACTATAATAAGAGCCGTGTTCGTCCCTCCGAAGCCACATCAAGGGCGTTAGGAAAAAAGACTGCAATGCATGGGAATTTAATCTGGATATTTGCAATCCCGATGAAGAGCACTACCAACTGCACCACTCGACCACCTTTCCACAGATAAGATTAATTGTGCACATAGTTACTACACATGATGATCATGACGCACAGGACTGCCAGTGTATTAGTTGTGTGTAAATTGTCAAACACCTGCCAAAGAAAGAACTCACCTGCAGCCATATGAATAGGATAGAAACCAATTCTCTTGCTCGACAATGAACCGACGTGCTGACAGCACCCCTTACCAAACACCTCCTCCAATTCAGACACTACATCTGGCCTCCAGTCAACCTTAAATTTTTCAAACTTGTCGCATGAACAGCCAGCCTCAGCTACATCTACAGTAAACAATGTTTTGTTAATGGTTCATTAATGGCAGGTGTTTGTGGAATAGCTATGGCATACCGGTATAAAATTGAAAGAGGGAACGAAGGAAGATGTTGCTTGCCCTAAAAATACACTCATTAGACACGTCTGACCTCCATTGCCTATCGAGAATAATATTCAGTTTTTTAGACAAACAATTATAGAATAGGAATACATTTCAAACTTACATAATGTCCACTTACACACATTACACTATTTAAAACATGCAAAATGTAGTATGCAAAGACTAGTTTTGAAGGCTTCTTAAACCAAACTCTGATGGTATAATGAATACCAAACGCTAAATTTCAAGGGTATTAACAGAAAAGAAGTCAAGAAACCAATCAGTGAAATCTCGTTAATACTCATTAAACATTAGACTTACCAGCAGCTATGGGATAGCCAAACAAATGGCTATAACGAGTAATGAGTTCATGTTTTGCTAGCTCGGAGAATTTACTTGTTCGCATTAAACGAAGCAAATTAGCTGTTTGACTTTGAGGTGTAATTTTTTGGTCTTCTGTATTCATCTACAAAACCAGATTGATAGCAAAAATAAAAATAATTTTATAATCATATTAACTGCCACCTCTAGTGCATGTCAGAAACCACCATAACAAATTGCAATGTAAATTTTGATCTACATATTATTCTCTTGCCATTATGCATGACTACCATATGACAAATCTGATTTTGGCTGGAAATCTTTTGGCGGAGTGCAAAGTAAAGGCACCAACGATGAAAATGACATTACTCAATAATTTGGTTTAGTTATTAGCTCAAGCTTCGAATGTTTAAAAAATAGAGACATAAAATTTAGTAAAACACAACTATCAGCTATAAAAGGACCTAATCAATAGGCCTAAAAGGACAAGCAAAAATACTCATTAAAACTAGAAAATGGTATTACCTGCTTATGATATAAGTAAATTATAATTCTAGAACTGAGAATAACATCTCAGATAATGATAAAACAGTAAGACTTTAAGGTTGTAAGGCTACAACTGAGGTTTGAAGATACAAGCACCGCCTGTAACTAACATTATAAAACACGACGTGTAAAATGCACCTAAAAGAAAGATGTAAAAAAAACAAAGGCCATGAATAGCAAACAATAGGTTCAGCATTGAAAGATAGATGATTATAACACAAACACAAATTTCAACATCTCACAAATACCATACATGTATGATAAACTACCAATTTCAACTATCAGTAAAAGAGCCAAAATCAGAAGTATGAGTGAATGAACGGGCGGTACCACCTCTGGCACTGGATACTGGACAAGACTAGAGTTTATTAAGAAAGTTAATGAAGTCATTTAAACAACAAATTAAAAACTGAAATTAATAACAGTACCATGAATAACTCTTGAGGCTGGCACAATATTTGCAATACAGCAAACGAGAACACTCATGTTTGGTGCGAATGAAACCAATAAAAACTTGTATAACATACATTGTAGGAACATACATCACAAAAATTAAATCCTCTACAGATATGTTGAAAGTGATGAATTAAGTGAATCTGTTTTCAGTGAAAGATGTTTCACAGACTGATGAGTTAAAAAAAATACAAACAAATTTATAATACAAAATGATTATCCATAAATACCACACTATGTTTATGTGCATGATAAAGCAGCTTTGAACACATTTTCTCAAGAAGTTGTGTTTTTAGATAATGTGTATATTTGTTATCCACCCCAACAGGCCTTAACAGGAAAGAGTTAGTAACTAGTTAAAGCAACATTGCTTAAAGTAATTTATGATCTCTACTATGATCTGGTACATCAGTAGCGTCGATCACATGAACGTGAAATCTTATCCTTTAACAGACATGTCATAAAAAAGCTAGTACAAATTGACACTATCTCATAAGCTCTAGCTCAGTTACTATGTCGCACCGTACTTTGCAAGATTTTCATCAGTAATGCTAATCTATAGCAGCCCTGACATTTCTGACAAATTGGTGACCCAGCATTGTTTGGCCTGATGGCCCCCGTGAAACTTTTCCCGTGAGTAGGTTTGAAATCTCACCATCTCTAGACATTCGATGTCCTATTACAGTATGAGTCGCTGACAAAACAAGTATACTTTGAGTCGATTCTTTGGTGCACAATTGTAACATATGTTAGTGGCTGTATTGAACATCATCTGGAAGTGGACGTAGAATATGTCTATAATAGGCTAAATATTTAAGTGTAGCATAATACACCTAAAAGGCTATTATCAAAAATATCAGAGCTTTAAATGACTTAATAATTACACCATCAAATCGGATACAGTAGTAAAAGGCATCCCTATACATGTACTACTGTTTCTCAATCATTATCAAGCCTAAAGGAAAGTACGCGATTGAAAAATGTTTTCTCACAGACAGTGCAGTCGATACACGGTCATATTATTGCTTCAAATTTACTCAACACTAATTTTTTAAACGTGAAATCTATTAACGTGCAGGATAGTTTGTTTGTCTCTCAGACTATTTATTGACATTGATAGATCACGTGGGTTTTATTTACAGAAGTACTTGCCCCGTTGCAAATGCTAAAAGACATAGATTGCTATACGGTATTTCGATGAACGACTTGAGCGATATGACGTAAATCTTTAAATGCGCACTTCGGTGTACTACGCTGTGCAATCGTGGTTATTGTGAATATCCGAATAGTGATTATGACTTGATATTTTTTCCATATTTGCCGTTCAACAAATACTAATGTCTTCAAGCGCAAAATTGCATTTTGACCGGGATGCGCCAAAGATAGGAAACTATGCTTTGGGTAACACCCTCGGGCATGGAACGTTTGGAAAAGTTAAAGGTAACATCACTCTTTTATTGTTTTTTTTCCATCCAATGTTATATACAGTCGAGTAAGTGAATTTTCTGTATAATACGGAATGATTTACTTTATTGTATATTATAGGATATACGATAATACTATCATATAATACAAGTACGTTCACTGTCACAAAAGGCTACAGTTGGCGCCAGCAAGTCCGAACTCTAACCACAATGAACTTCGATATTAGACCCTCTATTTTTCACTAAGTCTATTACTAAAAGTTATGCTGCTTGATTCGTGTACTTTGCCAAACATTGTCTGCATTTGGTAGATTGCCGGTTTGATTTGACTTTACAATGTGTATTACTGTTTACCATTTGTTGTAAGGATTGAAAGTCAAAGCTAATGATACACCATATATACACTAGGCTACACAAATCACTAAGGAAGGTGCCATTTTCAGACAAGTGAAGTTTTAGGTGTATTTGTAACTTTACACAAGTGTTTGCGGATTTTGGTCTTTATTTAATTTTTTATTAGCTATTGACAGTCAGTGAAGTACGATTCATTTATTAGTGGTACATAACGCTGACATGAAGTAGTATCTTTCAAAAGAGCTGTGAAGGAGTGGCAGCGCGGAACTGCGGCTTATAATTTGTGTCAAAAATCTTTGAGGCAGCTATAGGTTGCACAGTCATAGAGGCTACTGCCAGTTCAGGGTCAGGCCTCCAGTTGCTTGCGAGATGCGAGTGAAGTCACCACAAAGCTGGTGAATGCATTGCAACCACATTTCATGGCATTTAGTTGAAAAACTTAATTCGAAGAGGTGTAAAGGAAATTTTAATAATATGATGATGACCCTGAAGTGTCCGGTCGACACTATAAAAAGACTGTCTTAGGTCACAGCCTCCTTGGCTTTGCTTTGAATATATAAGCAGGTATGCGTTTCATAGGGACATCTCATCAATTAACATTGGAAACTTCATGATTACAGTACAACTGCTGACCAAAAGCATATGCAAGTTATCTATAGGCAACACCCGAGGACATGGGTGGTGTGTCCAGCAGGGGGCATATGAGATAGCGAATATTTGTGCTAAGTTTGTTCTTGTTTGGTATTAAGATATATAATAAGAACAATTGCTTTTTATCTCCTAAAGTTTTTTTCATGCTGTCCATTTTAACCATTTTTTTCTTATTTATTACAATCTCTATGTTCCTGTTCTATGCCTGCTCATTCTTGTTTTACTATGGAATAGTTTAAATCTGCTTTTTTATACAAAATGATACTGCCCAAAAATACATCGCAGAAACACTATTTTCAGGTGTAAGTGAAATAACATAGTTTTTAGTTCCTGACTATGGTAACGTAACTGCCATGGTAACGTATTAAATTTGAACATTGAAAGCAACATCTCATTGAACTTATTCATAATTGATTTCTAAAAATGCCTGCTTTTTCTGTTACAGTCGGTAAACACATCGTCACACATTCTCAAGTAGCAGTAAAGATACTCAATCGGCAGAAAATTAAGAGTCTGGATGTTGTTGGTAAAATCAAGCGAGAGATACAAAATTTGAAGCTTTTCCGCCACCCACACATCATCAAACTGTAAGTAGACTGCATTTATGTTGTATCTTGGTTCTTGGGTCATCGAATATCACATGCCATACCAACATATGTCCTTGGTTCCATCATATTTGTAAGTAAGATTTTGTAAAATCTTTGTAAAATATAGTATGTCTTCACTAATGAATGAATGCTTAGAATTTTTATGAAATACATTTTTTATTTTGCCCAACTTACTATTGAAGCGATGAAAACACATGGTTTGTCTTTTAAACTCGAGTATCTTGCTGCGGGTTAACAGCTGTAAGTTCTGGTTGTATGTTATACTGTAGTTATGAGGTCATCAGCACCCCTACAGACTTCTTCATGATCATGGAATTTGTGTCTGGTGGAGAACTCTTTGAGTATATTGTTAAAAATGGAAAGCTGAAAGAACATGAAGCCAGAAAGTTCTTCCAACAAATTATATCTGGTAACTGTTATTTATGTACTAAGGAAGTTTTGTTGAGTCACCGAACTGCACCTTTTTTCTCAATTTGCAACTTTTGTAGCAAAATTTACTTGAATTTTTATGAATAACATTAACTGTTTGGTTGTGTTGTCATTCACCGACAGACTTATTTATTATTATGCCTTCTTCGATGAATCTTGTAGGCATAGGCACAGCCTGGTCATTATTAACTATTATTTCGAATGATGCATCATTGAAAGTTAAGCTGCAGCATCTTGAGATATTTTTACCAGAAAGTTCATTTACCGTAGTTTACCTATTGGAAAACATGTAGGGCTCAATGAGCTGATTCAAAATTTATTTTGCTTCTGTAAGAATTCTTTTGGAAAAAAACATTCTTGTTACGATAGCAAATCTTTTTACACACATTCTAAATGCTATGGAAACAATTAAATTACTTGTTTGCATAATTATTTGAGACATTTTGATCAGGTTGTAGATTCGAGCAAAACTGGCCAAGTAAAATTTTAGCAATTCTAGTATTTTTTATGGAAAATGTTGCTCATATAATATACTATTGCTGAAGAAGCCAGGGATAGGATGAATAAGTGTTGCTGAAAGTTGCAAGATCTGAGCTGTTTAGTAGTTAAAGCTTAAAACTGGCTGATCAGCCCTTGAAAATCCTCATTTGGAAATAGTTCTGGTTACAAATGCTGATGAGATCTATTACACCCAAAATGTTATTCGTAAATTTATGAAGTTTATGCGGATGAATTATCAGGCTGTTTTTATAAGAACTATCAAATTTAATTACATTGTATGTGATGGATGTTTTATGAAAAATTGCTGTTTTTGTCATGTTTGCTGTTTTTGTCAACTACCTTTTAGACAGTGTTTTAATTCTTGAAGCTGTTTTTGTTTTTATTTAATTCTATCAGATGTCAAGTAATGTTTGTGTTTCCAATTATAGTTTGGTGCTAGGCTTAAGTTTGGTTAAAATTTCACGGGATTTATGGATGTTATTTATTTTATCTTCACCATGATAAAAAAAGAACAAGGGCATCAAATCAAACATGTTTGTGGCTGCTTTAGCCAGAGTATTAGTGACAGGCAGTATGGCAGCGTATAGTCTATAAATGGGATATAATTATATTACTATGAAGCTCAATAGATGGAGTGTGCGCACATTTTGCAGGACATCTAGAGATATTCAATATATGCCTTGATAATCATCAAAAGCTTCTCCCAAACAGCGGATGAAATTTCTCAGACAGTGTATATGAATTTAGTAAATATTTGTAGTAGTAGATGTTTATGTGAGGTATTGTGATTAGTGGCCATATTTTCCCATTGCCAATGCAGTAAGCGCATCTCAAAGCACAAGTTCTTGATAGCCATGAAGGCATCAGAATGGCTGATAACATAATGGTGAACTTTGGAAACTTGTCTTGCAGGAGTGGACTACTGCCATCGGCATATGGTTGTGCACAGGGACCTAAAGCCTGAGAATCTGCTTCTTGATCAGTACCTCAATGTGAAGATTGCTGACTTTGGTACGTATGCTCCTTATAACTTTCGATATCAACCTGCAATCGTAGTGTTTGATGTCTTTGATGCGGTGCTCTGTGACAACCAACTCTCTCTTTAGTCTCTTTGTATGATAGTCTATTTACTGTTTGTGATAATCCTCTTATCAAACCGTAGAAAAATCCTATGTTATTAGTACTTGCGGAGGGATGTGTACTGTTTTTCAGGCATTGGCTTTCATTCCCTTATCTCTTGCATAAGTTTTCTATGCCTCATCTCTTTATAGGCTTATCCAATGTGATGACTGATGGTGAGTTCCTTAAAACTAGTTGTGGGTCACCCAACTATGCCGCTCCCGAAGTCATTGATGGGAAGTAAGTGTTTATTTCTACTGTTAGTTTATGCTTGTCATATCGCCATGTCGATATCTATTGTTACTGTATGCTTGTCATATCGCCATACACTAACAGTAGGCAATATACTTGCCTACTGTTAGTGTATGCTTGTCACATGGCAATATACTTGCCTACTGTTAGTGTATGCTTGTCATATGGCAATATACTTGCCTGCTGTTAGTGTATGCTTGTCATATGGCAATATACTTGCCTACTAATAGTGTATGCTTGTCATATGGGAATATACTTGCCTACTGTTAGTGTATGCTTGTCACATGGCAATATACTTGTCTACTGTTAGTGTATGCTTATCACATGGCAATATACTTGCTTACTGTTAGTGTATGTTTGTCATATGTCAATATACTTGCCTACTGTTAGTGTATGCTTGTCATATGGCAATATACTTGTCTACTGTTAGTGTATGCTTGTCACATGGCAATATGCTTGCCTAATGTTAGTGTATGCTTGTCATATGGCAATATATTTGCCTACTGTTAGTGTATGCTTGTCACATGGCAATATACTTGTCTACTGTTAGTGTATGCTTGTCACATGGCAATATACTTGCTTACTGTTAGTGTATGTTTGTCATATGTCAATATACTTGCCTACTGTTAGTGTATGCTTGTCACATGGCAATATACTTGTCTACTGTTAGTGTATGCTTATCACATGGCAATATACTTGCTTACTGTTAGTGTATGTTTGTCATATGTCAATATACTTGCCTACTGTTAGTGTATGCTTGTCATATGGCAATATACTTGTCTACTGTTAGTGTATGCTTGTCACATGGCAATATGCTTGCCTAATGTTAGTGTATGCTTATCATATGGCAATATATTTGCCTACTGTTAGTGTATGCTTGTCACATGGCAATATACTTGTCTACTGTTAGTGTATGCTTGTCACATGGCAATATACTTGCTTACTGTTAGTGTATGTTTGTCATATGTCAATATACTTGCCTACTGTTAGTGTATGCTTGTCACATGGCAATATACTTGTCTACTGTTAGTGTATGCTTGTCACATGGCAATATGCTTGCCTAATGTTAGTGTATGCTTGTCATATGGCAATATATTTGCCTACTGTTAGTGTATGCTTGTCACATGGCAATATACTTGTCTACTGTTAGTGTATGCTTGTCACGTGGCAATATACTTGCCTACTGTTAGTGTATGCTTGTCACATGGCAATATACTTGTCTACTGTTAGTGTATGCTGGTCACATGGCAATATACTTGCCTACTGTTAGTGTATGCTTGTCACGTGGCCATATACTTGCTTACTGTTAGTGTATGCTTGTCACATGGCAATATATTTGCCTACTGTTAGTGTATGCTTGTCATATGGCAATATATTTGCCTACTGTTAGTGTATGCTTGTCACATGGCAATATATTTGCCTACTGTTAGTGTATGCTTGTCATATGGCAAATTGTCGAGCAATCTTACTGTCTCTGGCGAGAGGTCTGGTCCATGAGTTTGTCTAATAGTTTATTGACTGTCATTTATGTCATCGAAGGTTACATCGAAGGTTTATTACAGGTTGTATGCTGGCCCTGAAGTGGATATCTGGAGTTGTGGAGTCATACTTTATGCTCTGCTATGTGGTAGTGTAAGTGTTATGGCTTGTTCTGACCAGTACCTGTATTTAATATAATTATGACTGGAGAACAAAACTGCATCATATGTATGTAGCATCTTGTAGTCCAGTGTACAGTTCCATTATATGATTAAGTACTATTTGTGCCATATGAACATTTCATACATGCATACATACATGTAGTCATACCATTTCATGCTTATTCCTGTTATACAGTATTCTTATCAGTGTGTAGTATTATAGGGGTTTAATAATTAATGTATGAACTAAGTGAATTAACCACTCTACATGATTTCTATGCTTGTGAAGTTGTATGGAATAAACAGTGAGTCTCTCGCTTTGCTCTGCTTCTTTAGTAGTTATTACAGAAATTATCTCATGCATATTGATTGTTGTAGCTGCCCTTCGATGATGACCACATAGTTACGCTGTTCCGCAAGATTAGATGTAAGTTGGCTTGCGCATGGCATGCTATAGCAAGTGCTACTATCTATAGTATAATTACTAGTTGACTGGCCAATCATTGGCTTCATTAATTTACTTTTCCTGTAATTTTTTTTGTTGAATATGACTTGACTGTTTTATAATATGCTGATCATTATTTCACCCACATTTTACTTTCAACACAAAAAGGTTAACACCGCTGGCATCAAACATATAATTTTGGGAAGCAGTTTATGATAGATTTTTGGTAATCTTGAAACATCCTTTGAGATAAATTGAACTGGCTGCAAAATGACTTATGTAACTGTACCCTTTACTTTTGCAGCCGGAATATTTGGTGTGCCTGACTATCTTAATCAGCAAGTTGTAGACCTAATTGTAAAGATGTTACAAGTCGACCCTTTGAAGCGTGCCACAATTCGAGACATAAGGTAGACTCTCCACTATAGTTCCACATCTTCCTGTTTGTTGATTAAACATTCCTCTAAAACTCTCTAAAACTACCTACGCTTAATTCTTGCCATGCTTCGTTGAGAGAACTCTTCACAATGTGTCAGCAATGTACGCTAGCAGATGTGAGAACAACTTATTTTGTGTTATAAAACTGAATTGTGAATTTTACTGAGAGTCAAATATCGCTCATAAATTTTTGTTACATTTTTATTATTTTGGTAAGTGCATCTCAACGAGTTATTTGCAAAGAAACAGGTTCTGTTACATACATTTAACAATCACAAATTTTCCATGTTTAGAATATCGGTGATACTGTCTCAGCATTAGCAGTGTTGTGATTTGATTAGCTTGATGACTTGTACATGGAACTACAACTATTGTCCATCTCTTGTAGAACTCACAGCTGGTTTAAAACAGATCTACAGAGCTACCTGTTTCCCTCGCCCAATCACCATGATGATAATATAGTCGATGTTGACATAGTCATTGAACTTTGTGAGGTATTCTTTATAAAACTTACAGTACGATTTTATGGAACCTCTCTCTGTGTTCTGTATGACACCCATCCTGATCAAGTTGTATGTTCTATAGTATGACACTCTGATCAAAATGTATTGTGTATAGTATGCAAATACAATATATTTGCATACTATACAAATGCATACTATAATATTCTACCCCCTTTTGCTGTATGGGGTATTCGTTATAGAATCTACCCTACAACTCTGTAAAACCTTTTTCTTTGTTCTGTGCGACTCTGAGTACTGGTAATTCAATGCTTTTCTACAATCACCTGCATCACCTTGTCATAGCAAGACCTGATACATTTATACACCGCCTGAGTTTTTATTGAATGGCTCTTTTATACACAATTAAGTACTAGAAAAAGTTGTAGGAATTTCATAGGATTTATTTGACTACAAACTGCTTAACGGGAATATCTGCCATGTATGTAACTTATCAGATAGAGAATAAAACAGTATTGCTCTGTGATAGACAGATAATGAAGCCTGCTATAGAGGGTGTTCTGTTTTGTGTAGAAATATGGAGTGGAGCAAGAGGAAGTGACTCGGGCCTTGCTCAGCGGTGATCCATCAGATCAGTTGGCAATAGCCTACCATCTTCTTGTTGACAACAAGATGATGGCTGAAAGTAAGTGAATCATATTACTGCCTGTTTTTGAGTGGCTAGCTATCAGCACTGATGGCAGTGATGGTATATTGTTGTGATTCAACTGACAACCATTGGATGATTTATCATGTTTTATGATCAAGCACCTGTCTTTTTGCTGCTTCATTAGAATCTATAAATAAGTTGCGCTGTCTATTGCAATATCAGTGTTTATCAGCGGTTAAAGCATCAGTTTAATAATAGTTTTTGTTTAGCATCTTTTATTTTTGCAAATGATCAATATCCAAAAACACAGACGATACAAAATTTCAATTTTGAGAAAGCAACATTGCTGCCTTGAAATTTATTATCTTAAACTAGAGTAAGTAGGCACTCCTTTCTCTTATCAAAATTTTAACGAATGGCATCAGAGCTCTTATGCTGAACTATTTTATAACTCTATTACTCCCTAGTAAGTGCTGTCATAGACATTAAATAACATTTATAAAAACAGTATTAGCGTTGCTACTAAGCAGATTTGAGTATGAAACAGATGACCTCATCTGATGCATTCTCCAGTGTTTTAGTGTAATGCTTTCTTCCATACATGCATTTCGCGCTGCAGTTGGTGATGCATCTAATAAAAACATTACCCCATTTCAGCACCTTTAATTAATCTGATATCAAGTGCGCTAGATCCTTTGTATACAAATAGAGTGAGCCAAAATTCAAAACCTTGGCAAATTCATGGGCCAACAATGATATTTGTAAAGAAAGTTGTGATTTAGGTAGAACAATGAACATTATTTATGGATCTAAAGAAATTTTGTTTCAAGTTGAATATTAAGCAGGAAAGGTGTCATACTATACAAAATACAACTTGATCAGGAAGGGTGTCATACTATACAAAATACAACTTGATCAGAAAGGGTGTCATACTATACAAAATACAACTTGATCAGAAAGGGTGTCATACTATACAAAATACAACTTGATCAGGAAGGGTGTCATACTATACAAAATACAACTTGATGTAGAAGGGTGCTATACTATACAAATACAACCCAATAAAGCACATATAAAATCGAATATCTAATGGATATTCAAATAAAGCAAATCAACAGCATGTATTTGTTCAATAAATTTAAATATAAATCATTAATAAAACTCCCATGCCTTCTTTTTTCTTTAAATTCTTTTAAATTTCTTCTCCAATCTTAATTCGCAAGCTTATCATTGATTTTACATGCAAGATTCAGTGTTGGCGATACATGAACTGCCGATGCCGGGTGGGGGGGGGGTAAGTTGTAAGTAGTCATTTGGTATTGCCTCATTGGCCAAATGTAACTACGGTAACTACTTTATGGGTCAAATCACTTACCATATCACTATGAAATATTTATGTTTGCACTAAATTCTTGTTAGACTGGTGAGTATCTTTAAAAGTTATTTATGAGGTTGTATCTCTCAAAATTTTGTGAGTTTGCAAGCAAGTACCATTTCTACTGTTTTCTAATATGGATCACATCTCTCAGTGAGGTTATAAGCTTATGCAGTCATTGACCGGACACACCAGTCACTCTGTACTCATCTTTTGTTGTTTCTTGCATAATCAAAGGCCTATGGCCTATATTTATTTGGGTCATAGGCTAATGACACTTTTTATATAGCTGTAGCATAGGTTGCTTCGCCTCGTGTAGAGTTTAGGTTTTTTGGTTGCATTTGTTTTTGACTCTTTTGAGTTGTTTTGATTTGAAGAAAATTCACCTCTCTCAGTTCTCACACCTATCTGATGCATGGCTTCCCACTCCGTATATGTCTTCGTTTCTATTCCAGTTTGAAGTCCAAATGTAAAATAGTATTAGCATACTCAAGGTTCTCTTGCCTAGCTTTTCTGGATTTTTGTATGTCCACACGGTATTGTGATGATGGGCATGGTGAAATGCATTCGATGTTACCGTCAATGCGCATGTGTAAAGATTAATGGATGACTCTTTGTAGCGCTAACAAAATATTTTGCATATTTTGATTCTGGCACCCCTTTATGTAGGTGAAGAGGCTGAAGAGCCAGAGCAGGTGAAGAATTTTTTCATTGCTAATAGTTCTCCCACGCATGATGCTGAGTTCCCTGGGTCATCCAACAAACCTATCCATCCTGAGAGAAACTTACCAGGTCTGTCTTTGAGTTTTCGTTCATGTTTAATTTGTTATCAGAAGTATGTAATCTAGACCTCTTTAGGATTTGTGGGGCCTGAAAATTCTAGATATTAGGAAATGGTAAGTCACTTTAACTAGAGCATCGAGCCCATGTGGCTAGCTTTGCTTATCAGCTTGACTAAAGCCAATACAAAATAATCTGTGGTATGTGGCTAGTTTACTTGACAAGCCTTTAGATGCCATGACTGACAGCTATTTTCTGTTGTACTTGTTTAACGTCCCACTGTTTATCCAAATCCATTTTAGTTCTAAATTATTTGCTGTATATTAAGGTAAACATCTGTCAATTATTTTTACGTTTGGATCAGTTTACAAATGTTGCTGCTATATTTTTTCAGTCACCAGTTTATCTGAAATTTCTTTTCTACTTTCTTTTTTGTTGTTTAATGAATACAACACTCCACAAATGGTAATTTCATCAAATAGTCTAGTCGGAGATAAAACCTAAGTCGTGATGCGATTCGCTATTAATGAGCTGTTAGTCCTAACTATAATGAACTAGTACACTCGGCAATCCCGTACACTGTGAAAATCATCATGAGTAATCAGTATATTGAGAATAACCCAGGATATGATTAGGGCTCCCGAGAGGTGTAATGGTAGTGCGGTTGCGTTTTAATTGGTTGCCCTGGGTTTGATTCCCATGCAGGAAATCCTTTTTTCAAAGCTCTCTTGTAATTTGATTCAGAGGTGCGTATAAATTCTGTATAAGTTTTGTTATGACTTTTGAACCAAATTAATCATCATAAATTTTAACATTAGTTGATGCCGTGAAAAATACCACGATTGTTTTACAGAATGAGAACGAACAGTTTTCGGTCATTTTCAAAAAGACCGTGAGCATGTCTGACTCGGACGATTTATCAATATTATTCCAGTTTATGGCATTATTATTACTGATAAAATATGAATCATAACTTTTAGTAGTACTATTGTTCAATAACAATCACCCAAAGTCTATCGATTTGAAATTAGTAAAAAAATTTAGCAGTAATACGTCTGACACGACTGGTCATTGCTAACAATAAGTTGCGATAACAAAAAGGTTTTGCAAAGCGAAACTACATTACACTCAGGATAGGTTGTTAGCATGCAAAGCGAAACTACATTACACTCTGGATAGGTTGTTAACACATTTTTATTGGCTCAACGCATGCAGATAATCGGTTCCTTTCGTGTTTAGTTATAGATACGTTGGGGTAATTTAGTGGTATAGTGGTTAGAGAGCAGGACTGTATATCGGAGTACCTGAAGTCAATTCGAGTGCAGGCAATTTTATTGCTAACGTTGTTGGCATGGCTTTGGGCGGACAAACTAACGGACACTGCTCTTATTATAGTAAAGATTGTTGGCTTCTATATCCAGCTATTGTCTTACAATCAGCAGCACTCACAAGCCTGTATTGTGTAGCTTGGTTGGTGTGTTATAATTTTACAAATCTGCAGGTGTATCCAACTTTACGGTTGAGTTGCAACAAAATTCACATTACAGATTTTCGATAGCAAAAGATTCACCATATATGTCTTACTCTGCGGTGTTGTAGGTGCAAAATATGTGGAAATGTGATTATAAGCTCTTAAAAACTCAAAAACGAACAGCTAATTGCAGCCATCACAAAACCGCCGTAGATTAGAATCTCTTTCCAAAACGGCTCAAATGGTACGTAGTTGTACAAGATGGCTTCTGTTTACACTTTCACGCAACCTCATTCGTCGAAATATTTTCACAAATATACTTCACGCATTCAAGAAAACCATGTCTATTGTTCTTTCACGTCTATTTTATCGTCATTGTAAGGCTGTCACGTTCAGCACTGATATCTTATAACTTACCGTAAAAATTCGTTTAATTTTTTAACCTTAGCTCGAAGGAGTACATATCATTGTCTAACAAACATGATGAGCCTGTTGGTCACCTGTGATAATCGAAAAATGCTGCAGAAATTGTTCACGAAGTATTGGTAACATGATCAGATTATAGCATCTGATAACATGATCATTATACGAGCATCTATATTTGATACGGGTCTTCGGTAAAACCCGAAGTGTTTGTCATAAACTAGTGTTATGAGAAGTTTTATATTGAGCCTTTTAATGGCCTTTCAATTTACGTGAGAACATCATGTGACAAAACAATAACCAAATGTAATGACTACGTCAGAGAAATAAACTGATTCCAATCTACGGCGGTTTCGTGATGGCTGCGATCAACTGTTCGTTTTTGAGCTTTTAAGAGCTTGTAATCACATTTCCACATACAGTGCACCCTCGAGATACGATGTTAATCCGTTCCAAAGCTGGCATCGTATGGCGAAAAAATCGTATGTCGGGGTATAGAAACCATTGTAATTATACAATGGAAAAATGCAAGATAAAAATCGTCCAAAATTTTATAAAAATGCTGTACATATTGAAAATTAGTAACAAAATAGTATGTTAATCTATGTTTTTGTATGTATTTTGAATTAGTTTACTGAATTTCAACTTATTATCACGAAATTTTATCCTTCATAAGTTTCTGTCTTCACTTTCATTATAAAATTTAGCGCGTCTGGTTGAAACCTTTTTCAACCAGAATTCAATAAGAAAGGCCGAGCGATGCAGTTATCGAAATCGGCTTCTCACACACCTGACCATTTAATGGCTACCGAAAAGAAAAATGAAATTTTATTTACTATTATACAGGACGTACATACCTTTGAAGTAACGTGACTTTAGCTAGTACATGTAGCGAATAAAGCAGAGAAGAGGTAAAAACGTATCATTGTTAATTATGTTGCTGTACACTTGAAGGTTAATTTAATACGTAATGAAATGGAATTTTTAGCAGGCGAAAGAAAGTTGTCTAGTCCTGTCCAATTTTTCTTCTTATTTAAAAGAAAAAATGATGGCGCAATGCAGAAAACTGCTAGCTAGCTAACGCTTGTAGAAGGATCCAGACAAGGTGCTACAGTAGTTTTTCTTGTATGAAACGTGCACAAGAATCAATGTAACCATACGTACAAAGTTTGTACGTATTTATACACTAGAGGACAAGGCTTTAACAAGTTTCAGAAAGTAATGTGAATGCCTCAACTATCTTGAGTAGCTAGTTATATGAGTTACATACATACGATGAATTGTATTCACATAGGAGATAACAAGCCCATCTGCAAAGACATGGTTAAACAAGAAAATAAAACATAAAATCAAAAGGAAACAAATAAAATGAATAAAATATGAAAAACGTGCCACACAAGAGATAAATAATATATATTATACATGTATTGTTTTAATGTACCATTCCACATCAGTAAATTAAACAATTGAAATATTTCTGCCAATGTGGGAGTTTTCTGTATCTTCTACCTCCTCGCCCTTACTAATTGGTTGCTCCTTTTGAATGCTGATCGCGTGCATGGCCTTGTAACTCCTTCAAATCTTCAGTCGTAAGCTTCTTCTTGTGCTTGCTTTAATGGAGTTCTTGTTTTAATAATAATTGCAAATTCTGATTGGTTGCGATCATATTCCTTGACAATGTTAATAATACGGGTGCCTTCTTCTTATTTACAACATCCAACTTTGTTGACATAGAAATCATTTTTCTTTCGTTTTGTATCAGTCTCAGATTCTATAGCTAACGAATTAAATGTAGATACTCGTAGGTATATACGTATGCTGACTAAAAGTTTATAGTAAAAGATATTATAATGCTACAAATGAATATTTCCTCTGCCTTGAGTATTTTACACGAAAATTTCCACGCGGAATTCTGACATGAGAGAAGTCGATCATCGTGTCTCTTCTAAACGTTCTGAAAATGTTTTTGGCACACTATGTTTCGGTGTCTTTTTTTAATTCGACGTGCGTTATGAGCACACCGACCGCCAAATTTTAACTCGGGCGAAACTTTTCTCACAATCGTATGGTGAAATAAAATTCGTATAGCGAGGTGAAGATCTCACAATGTTTGACTTCGTAGGGGGAAAAATCGTATATCAGGGTAATCGTATATCGAGGGTACACTGTATCTTGCACCTACAACACTGCAGAGTAAGACATGGTGAATCTTTTGATACCAAATAACAGTAATGTGAATTTTGTTGCTAGTCAACCTTTAAGCACACAGTTTACCTAAAATCACCGTCAGATAGCAGCAAACCGTCCTGTTAAACTTGTAACATGGTATTTATATAAATAGATCGATTAATAGTCAGGTTCACTTCAGAGAGATAAGGCATAGAAATTCTCTCAGGTCTATAAATGCTTACTATTTGGGTGAGGTAGGTTTTCAAAAACAAGTGTAGGAGAAGTGCATTGGACAGTTCGCTGTCAGTAAGAAATTTTTTTATAGATTAGAATATTTTTATAGAAGGTTAGAGCAATAACATCTTTTGCCATTATTCTCCAGTGCACCGGTGTTCATCTTCAGCCAATTAGGTCTTAGGCTATGGTATGAGTACATTTCATGCTTTAGAGTAATCACATTGCTTGGTGAATTAAAGTCACAATGAAAGAAATGTCTACTCATAATCTTATGTTATATATTGGCTCACAGGGGGTGTTTAAACTGACCAGTTTATGAAATCAGTTGTAAGGACTAATACATAGTTATACTTATATAACTATACTTACTAATATATAGTCACTGGCCTACCACTTGTGACTAATGGCTACATTTACTAGCTTAATTTTGGCTGTCAAGTAGTTTATGATTGCTGTAGATACAAAGATTGCTTTGTGACATGACTGGCTTTCTCATTATTTAGTATAAAGGTGATTTTTAGCTTATTACTCAAAATTTCCAACCATTGTTCACTAGTATGTGCTGTATAGGTGACAGACTTGTATCAACTATAACTGTCTAATTGTAACCATAGCTCGAACCATAACTGCGCATGTCAAGGTCAGAGTGTTACTTGAATAATAGTACACACCATCTGCCCTGTGTAATTTAAAGGCCTGTCCATGGTTTCGGTTCCTTCAGATAGCAGACTTTCATTCTTGCTAAGTTAGAACATAGGAAATGTACAGCTTTAAGAGCTGCGCTTGTCTTAATAAATTTAGTTATTGAGGCGCTAAAGGGAAACATTGCCGATGGCATTTGATATATTATTATTGTTATAACACTACAGATAAATGATTCTTGTGTTTTTGTTATGACAGTAGTTACTGGTGAAATCGTAGATATAAAACACCATTAAGTTTACAAAATCTCTTTCTTTCAGATGATTTCCAGTCATTTAGTTCTTCCATGTACTAGCTAATTTATATGCAGATGCCAATTTGACTGTTACACTCGAAGAGGGGAAGAAGGGCTCGTCAATGGGCTCCAAGAGGGCCAAATGGCATTTGGGTATCCGGTCACAGAGCAAGCCTCATGACATCATGCATGAGGTCTTCAGGGCAATGTCCTCTCTTAACTTTGAGTGGAAGATTATTAATCCGTTCCATGTAAGGGTGCGCAGAAAAAATCCAGTTCTCGGAAACTACGTGAGTCTTTTGAATAGTTGAACTTCAAAGGTCATGCTATTGTTATGTGTACAAAATAAGCTGTTATGTTACACTGTATTTGGTTATTCTATTCTTAGCATCATTAATTTCTGTATTAGAAAATCTCACCTGATACTTTACAGCCCGAGGGTTGTTGCCTAATCTGTGTGTAACCTAATTTTGCTCATTGCCGCAATATGCAAAACTAACAACCTTTAATTTTTTTCATAATTTTTTCTTCTCATAACATAATAGTTTTTCCTTCACTAAAAACCTCTTTATTGCCAAACCTCGACAGATGAAGTTTATCATTTTCAAACTTTTTTTATGTTAAATCTGTCGTATGTTGGAGCAAAAGAATAAATTGAATTTCAGTTGATTCGTTCCACTGCTCTAAAACCTGATGATAAGTTTTCTCAGGTAATTACATTTAGCATTAAAAAATACATTATACTAGAAATTCCACTGTCATACAGCCTACGACCAAAGTGATATTGGAGAAAAGAAAAGGTACTGATGGTTGAGAAATGCAATATTAGCAGTCAAATGGCACCGCAGTGCAATAGGATAACTGCAATGGTAGCTGTAATGTACTGGGTGTGGGTGTTATTATATACAACAAACAGCAATAATGAAAGGAAAAGATTATATGTTTATATCTCTCCCCCAGCAATAGGAGAAATGCAATATTGGCCAATATTAAAAGTAAAATGCACTGATATTATTAGAATAACCAATATTATTAATATAGTAATAGTATAAAACCAATGCACAATTTTGTTTACATTTCAAAACGTCATAGCTAACAATATCAAGAAGTGATATTTATATAGATTTTTAGAAAATCTATTTAAAAAAGTGTTTGGTCATGACAAACAGCAATAATGAAAGGAAAAGATTATATGTTTATATCTCTCCCGCTGCAATAGGAGAAATGCAATATTAGAAGTAAAATGCACTGATATTATTAGAATAACCAATATTATTAATATAGTAATACAGTAATAATAGAAAACCAATGAACAATTTTGTTTACATTTAAAAACGTCATAGCTAACAATATCAAGAAGTATCAAAAAGAATATCCAAACTTTGTAATAGTAATACAGTAATAATAGAAAACCAATGCACAATTTTGTTTACATTTCAAAACGTCATAGCTAACAATATCAAGAAGTATCAAGAATAATATCCAAACTTATAATTAAATATCGTAATCTCATAAGAATTGTTAGAAAAAAATATCATCGTCATTTCCTTTACTTACACTGCGTTGGACATCAGTTAGAATACCAAAGTACTGGAATGTTTCTAAAAAGTCGGATACTTTGAAATCAGCAAAGATGAAACGATTTCAGTACTCCTACATTAATTACAGAAACCGTCGACAATGCTATAGACTGGTGAAATGTGCACGTTATTTTTTCGCGAAATGCGCACGATGTAATCGTTCTATTCTCTGTCGCCCGGCGTTTCAATTTCCGGTCTTAACTTTTATTAAACCAAGCTTTTCCAGCGATTTGCGACGATTTTCGTCCAAATAAATCTGTCTATTTGGGTATAATCCGATCAGATGGGTAAGTTTTTAGAGAATTTCGATAATTTACAAAGACTTGGTAACATATTTAAATGGGCCTATATGTGTTTTGTATCGTTATTATACTTTAACTAATCTACAAAACGATGGTTAAATTTGTTGATGAAATTTTTATACAAGGGTTCGTCTCATTGTTGATGAATAATTTTCGTAAGTTGTGTGCACATGCATTTATCATAAAAACTCCCAAACTTCGCAGCCGCTCGTTTGGTCGTGGGATAAAGGGATATAATGAACAAATGGAACAAAACTACATTGTATTACAAACTAAATGGATATACTAAAAATCCATAAAAAGAGGTTTTAATTGTTACTTTTATTACATTTTATTGTTTTAGTTTTCACAAGTCGCGTCATTTTAACTTATGACACTGATCTTTCAAGAAACTTGGCATTCTATGTTGGAAGTTATTTCAGACGTTGAGCAAAGATTTGCTTAAACTTTACGTTGTCAAATAATTCGCATATAGATGACCGTGAAACAAAATTTGATAGTATTTTTACTTTTACAGTTTGTAATTCAATAACAGTGATTTCCGCTATATATAGTCTGTTGAACGAAACCAAATAATATCTGTGTATTATGTATTTTGTTTTGATCAATATTGTTATAGATTTTTGCTCAAACTAAGTATTAGCATGAGTTGAAATTAATTGTTCTTACGTAACACGAGAGCATTACAGTTTTCCTCTGTCTAGAGTGCTCATGGATCTAGAACACACAGTTTTGCTATTTGAGAATTCTAGTCGAGTTGACAAAACTTTTTGTAATGAACACTCTCTGGGGCTCTTTTAGATAAGCTGGTAATTGCACCACTCTAACATAATTTAGTCTCTGATTATGTAGCCTTTCGCAACCAGAGTACCTGTTTGACATATTATGTTTTAAACATTTAATAGAACTTTCCATTTGTTCGACAAATAACAATATTTAATATTGTTAAAATTTAACAAATGTTGTTATGGGAATAATCAGCAGCTATCAACAGTTTAAAGATGAACTTACACTAATTTCTAGTAGATCTCATCAGAAAGTATCAGTATTTTTCATCATCGTTTTCGATAGTTGTTGATGTTTGAGGTGATCCGACTGCCACGATGTTTTAAGATTGAATGGACAAAACTTGATCGCGGTTAAAAGGCTCAGAAGAAAATACGTGTCAAAATAATGTCACTAGTTGCTATCGTTGCTAAAGTTGATATCGGCTAATGCATTCAAGTTGCAGCCTTTCGCGTCTCTATTCTGTCGGTCTCTACGCAACTACTATAGAAGTCATAACCGCGCTTTCATTTGATCTCAGCGTTTAACCTCAATTAAGTTTTGTCAATTTTAATCTTAAAGCATCTTGGCAGTTAGATCACCTCAAACATCAAAAACAATCATACAGGGACATGACTCCGTAGTTCAGCTTATCTGGATTAGAGAATCGTTCTTTAACATCTTTAGCATCTTCATTGCACCTCTTTTAATAATTTTATTTTAGACAAAAATGTCACTGCAGCTCTATCAAGTGGACAACAAGAGTTATCTCCTCGATTTCAAGTCGTTGAGCCCCCACATTGATGATGTAGCTAAGAACTCAGGCAATAGTTCTCTGAGCTCCTCGATTAATGACTTTATGGGACGTTCCATGTTTCATGAGCCAGAGACTGGGCTACGACCTACTAACAGCGGTAAGTATTATGCAAAGATTGACACTCATATGCATAGCCGTAGTGATCTGTAGCCTGATAGAGACGCTAGACTAAAGACTACACATACATAGCTGACACATGATATAGATATTTGCTCTGACTACACTACCGACACTATGCATGATGCATCGTATTGACAAGTAGATGGACCAATGAAAATTGGTATCAGTCACGTAAAGTCCGTGACATCATTGCTGAATACCGCTACTGAAACATCATCAGAATATTTATTATCTAATATGCATCATTGAAAAATTGTGATAGCAATAAAGTTAGTGCAGCAATTTGTTTTACTATATTTTTGGCCAAGAAAATGTGTTACACATAATCGGTAAAAACCACCTAGTCCAAAGATATTTGGGATTAAGCATGAAACAAACTATAGAAAAAAAACTAACTTTTAATAGATTTAATTACTTCAAGAATTGTCTGGAAGGTTTTATGAACAGTTCCAATTATATTTGTTAAAAGTGAGAATGTCTTTATTCATATATAAATAGCTGCTTGTGTGAAGCTCTGTTGTCTCATTTAAAATCAAAACTTGATGTAAATAGCATTGGAAAAGAATAAAATGAAAACGAAATTACATTTGTAAGAATTCAATATTTCAGCCAATCACAAATGGTTTTGTCTCTACCGATTTAGACCAACATGTTTCTTTTGGCACGACTTATCGCCAACACAATGACTACAATATATTGATGTTTGTAGCCAGTTTTTAATTTAGTACTACATTTGAATATGCTTGTCAATATTCTGGAAGATTATAGCAAGAAAATATCTTTAATATTTTGGCAGTCTCAGCCTATACCAGTCTGATGTAACATAAGTGCAGGCCTGTATTCAATCATAATTGACAGTTTATACACTTTGAGCACCTGCAACAGTTTTCACGTAGGAGAAACTGTCTGCTACTAGTTAAACCACTTCTTCCTTTGAGCTGTGCCAGCTTGTTTTATGGAAAAATAGCTACACGTACATATTTAAACTAACAAATCCCGTGATGTCTGACTGTATTTGACCTTTACTTTCGCTGCCCTAGCATATAAATTTGCTGCAGAAAGCTTGATTTGTTCATAGACTCAGAGATTCTTAGAGTCCTAACCTCCCGGTTGCACTGGCTAATACCTCACCAATAGAACACTATGGTAGCAGATCTTAATCTTCAAAAAGTAATGATAATTATGTGGAACTTACATAGTTGGTACAGGCACTGGTCAATTGTAAACAGATGCTCACAAGATCACTATTGTATTGTGACTATTCCTCTTGTTAAGTTTGGAATTTAACAATCTTTTGGCTGGTTGTCATTGTGAAATTGGATCTTTGCACCCCATCACAACAACAAGTGTCGAATTTAAAGCAGTATATGTATCTCGGTTGGCAGCAGCAATTGATGGCTAAATGTAAATAACAAAAGAGGCAGCGTTCAGTAAAGCAATTACCTATGATCATAAGCAATCATGTACATGTGTGATGAAAAAAAAATCAATTTTTCTTACATCCACAGATATATAAAGTTACCTGCAAATACTGTATAGAGCCTTCTAACAAAAAACTTGTGTGTTGACTGTTATTACTAGTTGAGTAAAACTTTGTGGTCAGCTTAAGACATGGAGCTGCATTTTGGTGACAAAATATTTTTCTCAAAATCAAACTACGGGTTGGCTGTCAGTGTGCAGACCAGTTTACTGGAGTTGATTTTGGCAGAGAGAGCTATTCAAGGTCAGACATCCTTCCTGTCACCCCTGGTGGCCTTTTTTGGCAATTGTAATCCAACCTGCTGTTTACAGGTCCGGTGCTCTAGGCTATTAGGTCAGGGCTGCTCCCGACAAAATGACGAAATAAATTTTCTAAACAACTCATACAAAAATACATATGAAGATGTAATTCATTGAAGCGAAGATTTAGGATAGCTAAACAAAAATTTTTCCAAAATGAATGATTGCTTTTATTGCTGATAAACATGTTTCGTTCAAAACTACAGATACAATTTATTGTAAATATCTCTTGGTCACTATGCTCACCGTAATATTTGGCGTAACATTTTATTTATTAGCAAAAAGAACATTTAGAATCACCTTCTAAAATTGCTTAGTAATGCTGCGATTTGCTGATTTATAATATTATTAGCTCTGTCGAACTAATACAATTTATCTTGGAAGGTTTTAAAGTAGAAATGTCATGACCTAGTCACTATATATTTAAATTGGCCTGCAAATGTCACAAGCCAAAAACAATGCATATGTTTACAGCCAAATTTGTAAAACAGTAGAAATTATCTTAGAGTTGGTACAGATAGTCTTGTGTGAACCTGATTCTTTTTTTTGTCAAGTATTATATTTATTACTATGTCCTACTAAATACTATATTTAGTAAAAACACAAGATCTTGTCCTCTGCTTTCCTATTTAAAGTATTGCTTATGGCCGTGCCGTGTGTTTCAACAATTCTCACTAAATTTCATGTGCATCAGCAGGAACGTAAATGAATGTTTACTTTTACACTGAGGTTTATTGTTTATGATCATTTGAGCTTTGTTTATACTTGTGTGAAAATGACAGAATGCTTTCAGTATGCACGCAGTGTAACCTCAATGTAGTCCGATATGCCAGTAGTACCAGTGAAAGTAGATTTGCTCTTAAAAACTTGGCAGTTTTACTGAATAATGATCAATGTTGCCCAATTTTTATGGGTTAAGTTGGACATACTCCCAAATCCACAATTAGCGATGATAAAAGATTGTCACAGCTTCAAATGTCACTTTTGCATTTATAGAGCCAAATATTGTTACATTTCTCAATCAATGAATAGGTTTTCACTGTTGGCATTCTACTTTACAATCAAATTTGTCATCTGACTTTTCGTAACTAATCTGCTAACCATGCCATTCTACTTGACTGTACGTAGAGCACCTGCTAGCCATGTCATTTTATTAGACTTCCCTTTTCATATCCTTTTTTTAACTAGTTGCAGAAGACACTATGGAGCTGGATGAGAGTCCTCCTATGACACCAGGAGCCTTGGGCTGCCATCAGACTATGGAGTTTTTTGAGATGTGCTCATCCCTCATTTGCGCTTTAGCGAGATAAAAACTTTTCTTTGACTTGTTATAGCTTTGTACATATATTCATTCACTTTTGCATTAAGATCAGTCAATTCGGGACTAATCTGTTCATAGCGTACTTTACCTTCAAGTTTGTTATTATGTCAACGACTGACATGGATTCTGTATGCTAGGCTACTCTGGCTGAGTGGTTTGCTATTTCTTTTGTCGAATTGCTAGGCAATTTATTTTTTGATAAACATAAAGGAAGTGTGATTAATGTCTTAAACGTGTTTCTCATCCTCATGCCTATCCCTTGGCTATCGACTGTCGGATTACTGTTTATATGCCTATTTTGGTTTTTTGATGGTCATCACCTGGTGGGACTATTATCATTTTGCAAAATAAGTGCTAATAACTTCATGTCACATGTTAAACCGCTGTAGTAATCAGTGATTGCATAAAGTACATTCTTGCATACTGCATCAAGTACCAGACCGCTCTCTGTGACGGCTTTGTGTCTCGGTGTCAAGGTTAGGAATGATGGTGGCATATAATGAATGCATTTTTATTATCATTTTAGTTGAATGAAGTGAACCTTGGCTTTATGTCATATTTTGGTAGGCGGTATTTATTTCATTTTGTGAATCTTTGATTTGTTACAGAACCATTATAGCTGACTCGTAACAACCATACATCTGTCGTTATTATAGCTGACTCGTAACAACCATACATCTCTCGTTATTATTTTGTTCAAATGCATTTAGTATGGCTCTGCCTCCATATCTTGCATGTATCTGCCTATAGGTTCTATCCCTATAATACAGTCAAACGCAGTCAAATGTGAAATTTAGCAAAATGATATGCTCCTTGGGAGTCTTGTTTACAATAAACAATATCATAACAAGGATACAGTGGTATGAGGTTATTTATTGTAAACTCAATGTATGCACATTACACTGACACACTGCGCATGTTTGATAAAACAGGAGAGTAGTTGAAGATTTGACTGTAAACTCTACAAAGTTGGTCTGACAGCTTAATTGCATTAGTCGAAATCTATCCGCAAATCATGTATTCTGAAGAAGAAATTGGTAGCAAAGTGTTTTTTGCTTATAAGACTGATAAAATCAAAAGACAGTGCGACCTTAATGATATTTTTAGCTTTGATAATTTACATGTCTTCGACATCCTGTACCGGTATACATGTATTACATTGCTTTTTAAATGCTAATGAAAAGCAAGGATCACCCTTCAAATGTTTTCAGTGTCTCAAAACCAATTTTACATTTATTAAGATTTTATTGGTCAACACCAAGGTTGTTGAATTCATGCTGTGTCAAAGCATTTACCCTATTTGCTTTTTTTCTACAGCTTGTTGGTTCCTTTGTTTTAGCGAACTTGTTGTAACTACTGTTGTAACTTGTTGTTGTCCTTTGGTGTAGTGACTGCGTTACGCATGGATAAACAGTCTTTCCTGTATAACATCCTTTTCTGAAACTAATTACCAGATTGACTTTATTGACCAGATTGACTCATTTGAAAGCCAAGACTCTGATGTATTGAAATATACAACAAAAAAATTATGTAATTTATGTGCTTTAAATTTATTCATCAAAGTGGCCTTGAATTACGATTAACCTACTCTTATAAAAGTTGAAAAACTCAACCCAGTTTTGTGTATCTATATCAAAGGAGCATTAACTAACATATTGGTAATCATTTAGCTACACAATAAACAGCAACTAATACCAATTGCTTGGTTTTATACCTACTGTTGTTTCATGTAATAAATGTCTCCTTGCACAAGCTTATGTGGACCGTGATATCTAAGCGGACAATTGTAGACAAAGGAGAGGTGGGAGAGGAAAAATATGGTGATATGACTATCTGTAGCTCAAAAAATAGAGCGCAAATAATCAAAAGACCTGATACTATATTTTGTAGCTCTGAGGCAGTTGTAAAATTAAGCTGAAAGACACAAAAACTACCCAACTTCAATATTGGTGCTAAAACATAGCTCTACTAGGTCACTGATGGCATTTCAGCTATATCCACTTCGTCGCCAGTGGTTTTTTCCAGACCCTGTGATATTGTTGATGTGTAGGGTAGAGCTTTCAGTTTTTTAGCATAGGGTTTGGCTACATTTATTAGACAGTTTCGAGACGCTTCATAATATTAGTAGTTGTTGCGTCATTGAAAAGTGGGACAACTTCTTAGTATTATTACTTCGCATTGTATGAGACCTTTACGTAATACCGGTATGATTCACAAATATAAGACCAGTCATTTTAAAGCTAAATTTGTTGAAAACGTCTGTCATGAAGTAAGTTCATCTATTTAGAGTTAATAAAAATAAGTCTAATTTTGATGTGCTTATCTAAAACGACAATGTGCT
This sequence comes from Watersipora subatra, assembly GCF_963576615.1. Taxonomy (NCBI): domain Eukaryota; kingdom Metazoa; phylum Bryozoa; class Gymnolaemata; order Cheilostomatida; family Watersiporidae; genus Watersipora; species Watersipora subatra. The sequence goes on along the minus strand of NC_088710.1, from coordinate 51,914,489 downwards.
AGTGCTCTGTGCAATAAGCAAGGATAAGCTACATAGCTTGGGTGCTTCGGATAATCTTTTTTTAACTGAAACTGTCGCTGTAAAAATATATAACAATTAATAACAATGAAACGTCTAAAATAGTTGAACAATGAAACTATTAGTTACCTTCGACACGTAACGGGCTCGGAAGGTGTCATAGAATAATAAGAAGTTGTCCCACTTTTCAATGACGCAACCACTACTAATATTATGAAGCGTAGCTATGAAATGATGGTGTCGGTAGAAAATAGGCTTGATATTGTTGCACCACCTAGGTATTACTTGCCGCTATCGTTTCATAAGTTACATAAATACACGTACATGTACATACTGTACTTGCAACTTCTTTGAATATTTTTACACAGCATAGCGAGTCAGCGTATAAGTCTTTTATTTGCGTGAATAAATTAAATTGACTTTTTGAACAATGATTTGGTTTGCATAAAAAATTATTTTGGATTTGTTGTGAAATCATACAAAAGTTAATAAAGACCAATCTTCATTCATTTCTGCACAGCTGCCGTCACGATGTAGAACGAATTGTTGCTCATGTGAATTGTGCTCTAAGACTTGGTAATAGCTGTGTAAAAAAGCAAGTGTTCTCAATCATGAAAACAGTAATCGCAATTCGCAGTGTCACTCGTTTTATCTGTTTAGGAAACAACCTATGCCTGCCTATGTTATTTTACTTCAGATTGTTAACAGTTAATCATAAAGGACATGGCCTGTTGAATTGCACTATAATATTGAACTGATTAGAATTTTTGGTTGGGATTTACAGTTAGCAGTAGCCTTTATTTACATGACAAACATTTTGATTGTTTTGGCTTGTTGCGCACCTTCGTATTGTATGAGACCTTTACGTAATATGATTCACGAATACAAGACCAGTCTCTTTTAATTAAATTTGTTGAAAACGGCTGTCATGAAGTAAGTTCATCTATTTAGCGTTAATAAAAATAAGTCTGATTTTGATGTGCTGATGTAAAACGACAATGTACTGTTGCTCTGTGCAATAAGTAAGGATAAGCTACATAGCTTGGGTGCTTCGAATAATCTTTTTTAACTGAAACTGTCACCATAAAATATATAACAATTAACAACAATGAAACGCTATATTAGCAAACATTAAGGGTGTTGATCAGGTTTTGATAATTCGATAGCTCTTGCGCAACTTGGCTAAGTCTGTAGATGAATTTGTTGGCATGCTAGTCGCTTTGGAGGTGAGCCATCTGTGTTTTTGGTCGTATTATGTTCTTTTGACTGATATCTGTCTTAGATATTTTATACATTTAATGGAGAAAAACAAAAAGGAAGCTGAGCTCAGAATTTAATACTATGGCAACTAGGTTAATCGTTGGGAGGGCCCGGACTCGACTATTTGTCACTTCTCAACAGATGAAGGTATGCATAGCAGTGCACGTCATTATATTTGTTACATTGCTTTTGCTTGCTGGATAGAAATACTAATATGAGCTTTCTATTGATGACAATTTCAGCTCGTAGATAAAAAGCATTGACCCATATTACCAGATATCTGTGCTTTTTAAGCATAATTTAATTTTATTTTTTTCTAGAAGCATTTTCCTAATTTGCTGTAACTTATGCATTGGTCTCTAAACTCACACTCTATCCTTGCAGAGGTTATGCGTAGGATACAGAGAGCTTAGTAACATGAGTGATGAAGTATTGTTCGAGGCAGTTGGTTCTACCCGTATAATTACTCTAAACAGGCCGAAAGCTCTGAACGCTCTCAACCTAAATATGGTGGAGAAGATAATACCATCTCTCCAGGTATGTATTTCAGTTCATTCTAATAATTGCAACATGACTTTGCATTGAGTTAACACGTCAAACCCTATGATATGAAGAGCCTTGCGTGCTCACTCTAAGCCAACGTCAGCAACATAAGGTGCTGATAGAAATTAAATCATTTCAATTATAACACCAACTTTAGCAACTACATATATATATAAGTTAATATGTATACAATGGATAAGTAGTCAGAGCTATTGTAAGTAGTACTCTGTGTACTGACAACCATGAAGTGTTAATTACTAGTGTTGAAATAGGTCAAGATGGTAGGTATGAAGCGACTAATTTCAATATATATATATATAAATCTCTAAATAGATACAAATAAATTTTCTGTCCAAATACTTTTTTATTACCCGGGCAACGCTGAGCATTTTTTTAGTCATATATACGTGTATCTGACAACAAGGTTATTTCGCTGAAATATCAAGAATTGTTTCATTCTTGAATAATTTCGTTTTGAATAATGATTTTGAATTATGAAATAATTGAGCTATGTGGCTCGAAGCTATTGGGATTTGTCTTTACTTGGTTGTGTAGACAACTTTACCACAGTTACTTACATAGGTAGCTTGGTGTTCGATGGTATCATAAAAGAATAGAATCAAATTTATGCTGCAAATGAGAAGCATGCTGACATGGGCAGCTGAACAGGCTACAAAACAAGCAACTATTATTGAGTAATTAGAATAGTTCTGCTATAGTCCTGCGTTTGCCAGCTGTAAAATTTCCTAAATAGTGTTTGCAGCACAATATATTGCAGGTGAATAATAAGTTGTTCACTTAGTGAGTTGGCTAAACAGTTAGCAGTTATACTTAGCAGATGTCATGTAACTAGAGAATCTCTATTTAACACTTCTAATACCAGCTGATGGTATCTTCGTTTAATCTGCTCTTATCAATAGTCTTAGTAAACATACATATTTACGTAAGCATATCATACTGCATGTTATTTTAAACCTCAGGTTACAAGTGCAAACAGGCTGCTTTTATTTTAGCAGTATTAAAAAATAATAAGAGAAGGACATTTAGAGCCATGTACTTATGACTGTACTTATGTAGTGAAAATGCTAAAACAATTGCCTCTCATTTTAATTTACACTAAACTTCAGTCCGTCTCAAATAGTTATGAGTTTTGGTTATTGTGGGAATCAAAGTCTATAGCAGCGCTTATTTAGAATGATTACTTCTTTTTTTAACGAATTATTGTACTTTTGCTAAATTTAATCATCATATAGCAGTGTTGACAAATAACTAGGCTACAACCAAGAATAGGCAGGTTAGTCATGAGAGTGAGTGGTTGAATGTAACGATTGTCTATTTACACGCTCGAGTAAATGAATATTACAGAAGGCAGCACAGAATTATTGTTATTCATTTATCAATTATTAGTAGAGATTAATGGAGGAGAACCTGCTGGTGAATCTATTGATCATTCTGCTACTTTATTGTGAAAAGCAGGTGCTGGAGCCTGTGTTTTAGACAATTCTGGCATTGTTAAAGAGTGTAATGTTATAGCAATTGTGTTATTATTTGTGTATCCCTCAGGAGCTTTCACAGAAACTTTTAGCAGTTCAAGGCAATTTTTTGCAGATGAAATTGATGCTTACTTGCACGCTTTTCCCTAGTGGTCCTTATTGACTGTTGGTTAGCATGAACAGTTATGAGTCCTTCCATGATTGTCATAAAGTCGAAGTTAATATACTGCTGATCACATGAAAGGCAACAAGTGATGCAAAGATATTGCTTCTTCCGGTACTTGTCTCATGACTTGATTTATACGGATTTTGAAATAACTTTTTTAATTTTGCTACAATGAATAGGAGTTTCCAAAGTTATGGTGCTGGACCATCTGCTACAGGTTTTGAATCAGGTCTCTGAATAAAGCAGGATTTCCGTTGTTCTGTTGACTTTGGTGGTGCCTCCACACTTTATGAGCAGACTATTATTTTGAGGTTTGCTTGCATCTATTGGGAAGATTTTGTCTTTGTTTTCTAATAAAAAATGTTTGATTCGCAAATAAAGAAGTGAATTTGTGTAGGTATTAGCTGAGTTACCTGTTCCGTCATGGCCAATAACATCAGCCAATTATACGTGAGCATAAAACCATGTCGTCATAAAAATTCGTTCTTTGGCACCTGATGATTGCACCAGCAAGAAACATAATTATTGTCATGTGCATCCTTTTCAGTAAGAATCTTTGTACTTTTTCTATAACTGATCCTCTACAATAGTATATTGCGGTCACTTTTTGAGTTTGATTACCATTACATATAGCATGTAATATATAGTATATATATTACCATTCATTACATATAGCTATAACTGATATTATTCTCAGGACTGGATTGCACCAGACTCTAAAGTATCTATGATAATACTGAAAGGAGCCGGAGAGAAAGCATTTTGTGCTGGTGGAGACGTAAGAGGTGAGAATACCCTAGCAATTACTCTTTCAGTTTTTTAGTTTCTATGTCCATGAAAGTTATAGCTGGATACAGTTCCTTGCCTGTCTAACAATGCTAAATTCACATTTTGATAAAGCATCTTAACAAATCCGATATAGAAGATGTGGAACTAGATGATCACTGACTAACCCAACATTCAATATACAACGCTATTCACGCTGCATTCAGATGCTGAAAGATTTTCCTACCTAATTTTTTCATAGAGAGTTTTGGCCTAGTGGTCTGGAGGGCCTGACCTCTAAACAACATGTTGGGGTTCAATTACTAGTGAGGCCACTAGTTGTAATAGAATGGGCATCTCCGCCTTACACCTCTCGTGTTGGAGAGTTTCCCTAACCACCCGGCTCAGATATACCTAGCCAAGATCATCGAGTCACTTTCAGCTTCATGCAGCAAGCAAACCAGACAATAATAACATGTCATTTCTCTATCTTCCAATAATATATCTAACCGTATATATTTTAGTTATTACTGTGAGATATTGTGATCTCATCACTCATCCAAGATAGCATTTCCACAAGGTTATATAATTTTTTTGTTATTCAAATTGTATTATTCAAATTTGGTTCATTGTTCACACATGTAGGCGATTCAAAACATAAATATCTTATATTTAACCTTAGGCAGCTCATAGTATTCTATTGCACCGTAAAGACTTAGCAGAAATACACTTACCAAAACTTCAGTGATGACGTAGTGTTACTCTGTGGAAATAGAGCTGCAGATGGAATGGAATGAAGCATGCGTGTGAACTATTAAGTATTATGTGCGAACATACTTGATTTCAATAATGACCATTTGAGCATTGTGATCATTCTTTCAGTCATTAGGCTTCTCATGTTGCCGTTATTCCAAAATCTTTTCTACTTTCTCTCAGATGTTCATACATCGACCCAGTAAAATGACAGTCTATTTTATCGTTGATGTGCTTGTAGCTGTCACAGAAGAAGGGAGGAAAGATCCTAAGAGTTTGAATGCAACGCACTTCTTCAGGCGAGAGTACGTATTGGATCATCTCATAGGTAAGCTCATGAATAAGTGTGATCTCTTGTATTCTTTTTACATCTTCCCACACATTTTATCTTCTATTTTCTCTTTTGAGATACGAGTCTTTTGCAGGGGTGGGCCATGACATTTTGAGATTGTCATTTTATTAGTTATAGCAGAGTTCCCCCTGTGATATAGTAAATGAAGGGCAAATGTTTCAACATCAAAGTCCAGTTATCTTATACCAGTTGTCTTAACACACGATTAACCATATTGCAGGCAGCTGCCCAATACCTTTCATAGCACTAATTGATGGCATTACCATGGGTGGGGTGAGTCTTCTATGACATTTGCGTTCTATTTTATGTAAAATATTCTAAAAAATTATATATTTTACCTTACCTACATAAAATATTGTCTCTTTCGCCTTACCTATATATATATTAGTAGTTGTATATTTTACCTTACCTACAGGAAATATTAATTGTATCTTCTGTCTAACCTAAATAAAATATTACATGTTTGTAATCATAGGTCATAAGAGAAGACCTTTGTTTTACAGGGTGTCGGGCTGTCAGTTCATGCACCATTCAAGGTAGCCACTGAGAAAACGTTATTTGCCATGCCAGAAACTGCGATAGGTATGCATAAGACCAGCATGGCTAGCTGGTTGTCTCAACAAATCGACTGAACTCACTCTTTATTCAGGTAGCTTGTCGTTCGTTTTAGGTTTGTTTCCTGATGTTGGTGGATCCCATTTCCTCACAAGGCTTAATGGTGCTTTGGGAATGTACTTAGCCTTGACAGGAGCGAGGCTAAAAGGAGAGCATGTGTACAAAGCAGGCATCGCATCCCATTATGTACCGCACAAGGATGGCATGGTGAGACAACCTCACACTATGTTCAAAAAATGGGAAGCGACCGCTGTAAATTTAGCCGAGACTTCAGCAATTATTTGTCTGCACTTTATTTATATTATGATATTTCACTCATTTATTACGGTATTTAAACATTAACTAAAATATCCTGAGGAATGTTATATATACACACGCGCGCAGTAGAACACCGAATTATGGCATTAGTCTTTTCGGGGTTGGGATCGTACGGTAAGATTGCCATATGGTGGGCCTCTTAACATCTGTGCTTTCTGACGTATTTTTTGGAGAAATACCAATGCAAAGAAGCCTGTTTCTCTCGACTGCTGAAAGTATTTCTAAAATGACTTAACACTGTCCATAAGACGACTTGTGAGAATTCTTGCATTCTCAATCTAGCAAGGTTTTTAAACCAATCAATAGCTTCCCTTATCATCTGATGATGTTGGCTCTGTCTTCCCGTTGTTTGAATGTTCTTGTTATTTCTAGTTTCGTTTCCATAGTAATCATCATCCTTCTTTACTAGCAACTTTTGGACTGATGAATTAAATTTTGCTATTAGCGCTAAAAAGCTCAAGTACGATATCCTAAGCAGTCACATCAGATAAACACGATGCAACCCCCCTTCCCCTCCTCGCTTCACATAGCTAACTGTAAACAGCAGATACTGTCTTAGATTTCTCTTATCATCATGGCATTATGGTAGCATTTTAGCCAATAACATATCAGCATCGTAGTAACTTTTTGGCTTCACTGAATGGCAGGGAAAATGCTGTAACTAATGGCTGGAAACACATTGTATTCCAAATAGTAACCTGGGGAAACCGTATTTTGGGGCCACCATATAAAACACTGTAGAACGGGGGCTATTGATAAACTGCCTACATGCAAACCTCTGACATATTTGCTGAAAAAGTTCAAACAGTTACTAATATTGGGCAAGAAGTTGGGCGGCTGACGCCGTTAAGTCGTCATGCAATCTACAGTCCAGTATATGTATGTTCAAAGATTTGTTGGTGTTGTGATTGTTTTTAGTTTGAAAAAATGACGGCCGAGCTGTTGACACTAAGCAATCCTACACCAGACTCCATACAGGATTTGCTGGCCTCATTTCATAATCAGGTAGGTTACATAACTAACCTATTAGTGGTGATAGTCATGTCACTTTCCATTTGCCTTTCGTTATTTCATTATTATATAATACTACTTTTATAACTATACAGTGAAAAGGTTATTAGTGTAGTAAAGTTTCCAATCATATTGTGTGTTGATTTTAATCATGGGTGTTTATGGTAAATAATGTTACTTTTACTCACCAACTTGAACAGGTGAAATGTTCCTAAGTTGGTTAGCCATGCAAAAAAGATGTTGGGTGCCTAAATAGTTTATACTTGTCTGAAAAGACATCAAATAGGGTAACAGTGAACCTAGTTTCTTTGACGTTTTAAAAAAGCCACAGCTCTTGAACCATATTTATGCTCTGGGTTTGTTGTACATCTGAGCTGCATACAAATCTGTACTGAATTTAATTCTAAATATTTGAAATGAATCTCATTTGTAGTAATTAGAATTAGTTTTCATTTCATTTGGGTAAATACACAAGTGATTTGAGTTTTTAGTTGAAAAACAAATGTGATTTAGGATTTGGCAAACAAATAAAATTATTAAGGAACATGTTTCTATGTATGTTTCTATGTTAATGAATAATTTATAAAAGCTTTAATTGTTTTTAACATGGGAGTAAAATCTAGCCCAGTTGCTTAGCTCTGTTGTGAAACTACCATTGAGGGCAGTTCAGGTAATACAATTGTTGCGATAAGGATCAGTGTAGCATTAAATACCACACTCTTGCTATGTTTTTGGGCAGTAAACGCATGGCTAAAAAATTTCTAGTGCAAAATTGTAGACAGCAACGTAGAGAATCGCCTTCTGATATTGCCTGAACAGCTTTTCATTACATTTTCTCACCAAACTCGAGTTGAGCAATTGCTTATCAGAGGGAGCTCTTCAAGGTTACTTGCCCTTTCTATCCCCACTAGTGGCTTTCATCGAATTTAGCCCTCACCTGTTGTTTACAGTTCAGGCAGGGGCTTATAATTATTAGGCCAAAGCCTGATCTGTCATTCCAGTACACACTATCTGTATTTCAGTATACACCTAATAAACCTGTACATGCATACACCTGGTGGTATGTTTGCATCTGTTTGCGTGTTTGTTTTATAGAGCTGCACAGATGAACCCTTTTCCTTGTCTGACCAAAAACAACAGATAGATTATGTCTTTGGTTTATCAACCCTTGAACAGATCTTTTCCGCATTGGAAGCTGACCACAGTGATTGGGCTGCAAACACATTAAAAACTCTCAAAAAAATGGTTTGTCAGTATTTGAAAAGCTATCATCCAAGATGGCTGCTGTTTGTGTATTTCACTCGTTCATGTTTGCACAATGTATTTAATTTTGCTTGTACAAACTTACGTCATAGTCAGAATGCATTTGTATCAATAGGTCACAGATGGGCACTCGAGTTAACATGCTTGCTCGAGCAAGCCTTAAAACTCACTCCATGAACGAATTGAAAAGAATCGATTCTCTGGTATCTTTTACTTAGTGTAGAATTGTATTGACTCGAAGCATCCTACCGATAAGAATTGAATCGAGCCTTACTGTCACAATGGAAAAATTGACTCGATTCTTCATTTTCAATAAGCAAAACGACTCGAGTCAAGATGCACCAATCCTTCCCTGTATAATTACTTCGTTGACAAAAAATCCATCACGGACAGCAATGTCCTAAGTAACACAATCTGTTACTTGATCTGCGCCAAAGCGAAGATGTCAGTGCAACTCCATGTTGCCACCTGCATACATTTTTTTAAAAACTTTGAGATCACGGTGTATATTTTATTGATCTATAATATGTACTACACACTAGCTCTATGGTTTGCCTGTGTACTGACAATAAGCTTATTTATAAGTTTTATAGCTGCTCGTGAATATCATTCATTCTACCGAAAAGCCTTTATAATGACTCGCCTTTGTACCTAAACAAAAACAATGATCACGGGATCGCAGTGTTATTAGATCCACCCAAAACTTTGTCACAATAATTTTAGGAAGTTAGGTTATCATTGTGCCAAAAATTAACCAGTCGCAGTTTTTCCTTTACTCATGAAACACAGTATGAAATTGTGATTTCAATGTTTTTAGAATGAAAGAAGTATTGTAAACAGCGACCTAAATGTATTTCTGCTAGTGAAATCCTTCAACACTGAACCAATGATATTTTTCACTGCTACATTTTTGTATTAGATAATGTGTGGCTGCGTTTTGGTTAAGCAGCAAAAACAATAGCGGTTTTCTTTTGCACCTGGTTTTTCTGAACTACAAAAATATTAAAAATTTTGTTTTTCATAAGCATTGATTCTTGTGCAGAATTTGTTGCTCATTCAAAAAACTTTAAATTAAAGTTATATGACAAACTCTGCTTTTACAGCAAAAAATACCGAGTGTATGCCAGCAAAAATGGTAGGTATGACTTAATCCCACCCGATCAAGCTATGAAATCCCTAGTGAAGTAGCTGATATTATACAAACAGTCAAGCGTGTAGCTAAATTAGCAATTGTGAGTAATTGTTCTATTGATATATTTTTATAGGTCAATTTTTGTAAGAATTGATTTTGTTTATTTTGGAGAGAATTGAATTGAGTCTTTGAAGTGTGATGTTTTTGATGAAATATGATGCATAAGAATTGGTAATTGAATTATTAATTTGATGAGAATTGAAGTGAATCGAGTCATTTTTCAAAGCCTTGTAAACATCTCTGCAATAGGTTGAGTAGTTTATGTATTATAAACCCAGTTGTCACACATGTAGTAAGTATGATTGTTGTTAACAGTCTCCTACATCAATGAAAGTCACTATGGAACAGCTACGAAGAGGAGCGCAAATGAGCTTAGCAGATTGTCTAAAAATGGAGCTTCGCATTTGTCGCATGACGATGATGAACAATGATTTCTACGAGGGAGTGCGGGCGGTGCTGGTGGACAAAGACAACCAACCAAATTGGAGACCTGCCACATTAGAGGCAACCACTGATGAATATGTGCAGACGTACTTTCACCCAATGCCGGATGGACAGGAGTTAGAGTTGTAGGACAATTATAGGCGTACGAACTCTAATCTAGTTCTTGTTTGTGGTTGAGAATAATTTTATGATTCGTAGCTGCCAAATTACACATCTGAAGATGTGTAGTCTATATTTATAATCTATATATAGTAATAGTGAATGCATTATAAAAGCTACAGGCATTTAATTGCGGTCAGCATGCTGAGGCGGTGCATTGATATTCATACCTACATTCACACCATATTGCCTCTGACTGTTTCTTTGCGGAGGCTGGAGCCTCCTTTGTGCTGAGAGACAGTAGACAAACACACCGGTTATGGAGCCGAGGGACAGCGTCGACGTTATGTTGAAGAGTTCTGGATGCCCGAATCTCAAGTACCACAAAAAAAGAAGAATGATAACAAAAAGAGGCACAAGGAGTACACCAGCATTGAATACAAGCACATTAGGTTGTGGAGTCGTCTCTGGTTGTATAGAAGGAATATCCGAGATAAGAGCGTGAATTGCTGTGTTGTTCACAATACCGTAAGACTCTAGCGTGTTATTGTCCTGCAGCACCTGACCATTGAATATTAGTCGAACGAGCTTGTTCTCTGACAGCTCTGCTCCAAAGTTATTCCTGCAAAGCAAAATAGGACAATAAATCACAACATACCACAGTTCATAAAGTTTGAACTAAACTGAAGCGGATCACGCAAGCTTTTTCATTGGCTAAACAATTTATTTCGTTTTATTTAAATTGTTAGAACCTTGATAATAAACATAATTCCACCCTTATTCTGCTCATGGATCTAATGTCAGCTGCAAAAAGCTGCATTGTGAGATCGGCTTACTGGGTACATCCTTTACCCTGTATTAACTTGTATAAAATGTTCTATTACACTCGGATGTGCTTAGCATCCTTGTCAGGGGTATAGAGCTTATTACCTACAGTAATAACTAGCCAATCAGGGAGTGGTTGATATTGCGTGCACTGCAGCTTTGATCATCTGCTTCAAATTTATTATTGCGACCGAGACCAATTGGATTTTGAAAAACCGGTGCTGCCTAAGTTATGATAGTGAAAAGAGATGCGCTAAAAGCAACTGGTTTTATGTTCATGTGTTGATAGTCCAATAGCTTGTATGGAAGTTTCCCAAGCAGATCATGAGTATAAATGGCTTAATGTTTTGGAAATATTATGAATAACTAGTATGCTGACAGTCATGTGCGCCGTGAGAGATCTTCGTGTAATAAATATGTGCATAATTATTCCTAAATGTTAGGAGGCACTCGAGTGGTGCAGCTGATAGTGGACTTGGCTTAAAATCATAAAACATGGGTTCAAATCCTGTGGGGTGGCATCTTTTTGTCTGACACTCTTAGAATGGCTTTGGATGGACACGGTTCTTATGATGGTAAAGATTAGACCGGCATAGCAAAAGAGGGTGTTTGTTTTATTTTTAGCGTTTAAACACCAATTGAAACACCATATTCGCACAATCGAATCAAGTTACATGCATAACAAAAAGCACTAGCACTTTATAGGTTAATGTAAACACACCTTAGAGTTATAATGAACTCATTACGATGATTTGTCACTTCTGCTTCAAGTTTCACAACTAGAGGTCTCTCTACACTCACCTCTTAAACTCAACCACTGTATCACTTGTCTTGGCACGAACCAATCTCTCATTGTCATTGAGAAATTTAATACGAATACTAATGTCTCTGTTGTCCTCAGCCGAATTCAGCTGACTCGGTTCATCGCTATTGGTTGTCTCCTCTATGGGAGTTCTCTCTGTGCGCTCTTCCTAAACAACACATTCTCATAATAACATTATATTACACCTAAATACAAAGTAGAAGAGTATCATTATAAGTTATAACATTTATTATTAGTATGGAAAACTAATAATAACTGTTCATCTATTATTAGTTAGACTATTATCTAAACTTAATCTGGATTTTCGTTTTCAAAGTTAGGATGCCATTATCCATGTTGAGCTTTTCATTAAGGAATCTACTAGCAGTAAAAATGACTATCTGCAACATTAAGTTGCAGGTAACGCTTTAAGATAAGAGGGAACACTTCACCTGAACCGGTTACCAGATAAAGTATTCCCTCATCATTCCCTAAACTACAGAGCGGCTTAAGAGTACAAACAATAGTTTCCCATACTTGATCAAGATTCTGCTAGGCAAAACTAAGAAATACAAAAAAAAACAAAGGCAACTGCAAACATGTATGAGAAACGCTATTCTTGTACATATATGCAGTATAGTTCGTAGCATTTGCATCGGGGAATGATTAGAGCAATTCCGAACACTGGTGTTGCCGAAGTAGAGAAGATCGTCGGGTATAACCTTGTTAAGTACTGTATGTAGCAAAGGATTAACTTTTTTACACCAATCACGCAACTCATTGCTACTTTAGTCAGTTAAGATGTCTAGTTTGATAAATACTACCAGTAATATAACAAAGTAATCCAAAATTATTTTGAACTCTTACCCTTAACTTACGTTTTTCAGATAGATATGTTTTACAATAAATCTCCTAAAACCAAGCTCTTTGTTTCCAGTGTACTACTCGGTAGTATTGCGGTATATCATGTTTTAGGAGCCCTATACTACCGATATAGTATTATTTACTATCCATGCTAAGGGAGACAGGAACACAACTAAAATCGTGGAATATATAGAAAAGGCTGCTATTAGGTGATAACAGCTTGTGAGACTAGAATCGAACATTCCTAACACAAGGTTATCATGTGTGTAGTGGGTGTCTCTAGTTCAAAACTACATTAACTCAAGCCAAAGGAGAATGTTTCTAAGGTGGTTGATGGGTAGATTATATATATATATTTTTATTTATTTATACGTATATACACACGCTTTCTAATTTATTTATATTTATCTCCTACTTTATTGGTTATTCTGCATTATTTTGCATACTGTAATTCTATTACACCGGTATATTCCTTTGTAAGTGAATGTTGTGTGGAAGCCCGCTAATAATATTTACTTTGATACACAATAAATAATATATACTTAAATATATACTTAAATATATACTTAAATATATACACAGTAATTATATTAAACGATAACTTTTCAAATTCAATATTTATATTACCTTCATAAGCGGAACACCACAACCTTATTTTAGCTCACAAGGCAGGTGAAAACTGGTTGTTGGAATCAGACAAGTGAGATGGAAAGTGGTAAGATGAGTACTGCTAGGACCTTGTATATCAAAAACCAAGCTGGTGTTTTGACTGGTCATCTTGACCTCGATGCGCCATCAAAGTAATGCATAAATTCACAATATTCAGAGAATGGCCTTCACAGCTGTACTGCCCTTAATGCCCTTGAACTTGACTGAGGTTCTTTTACAATATATAGTCAAATGAAGCATTTATAAAAGGTCTCATTCAAAATCCAAAAATCAAGATAGCCCAAAAATCAAAAGTGCAAAACTGCTAACTTTAGCTTGTAGCTACAATGACCAGTAATAGCTTCATTAAGAATTTAGATAACCGAGTATGCACTTTTGTAACTGCGTAAATATAACTTGAGATAAATTGGTTCTACAGGAGAGATCAAGGATAGCATACCTGATGACTACTAGCAGGCTCTGCAGAAGTTGTAATAGGCTGAGAATCTCCAGTCTCAGAAGTTTCAGCGTTGCTGCCAGTGCTACCAATGATCTCCTGGACACTGTTCACACCGTTTATACTTTCTGCCTCTGCAGAAACTGCAGCTGGCTCTGTTCCATCAATTGAGGCATTCGATGTAACATCGGCTGATTGATCGTCCCCAGCAACTTCAGGGAGGTTGTCGAGTGGAACTACAACCAGCTAAATTACATTCACAAGCGTTTTGAGAAGCCCAATTGTCTAAACTTTTCATCTTATGCAAATAATTAGGTAATAATTTAGATGTAATAATTTTCACACAATGGAAATCATTACATCTTCTGATCAGACCAATCTGCACTTTCGCCACAAATTCACATCATTGTAATCCTACACACCTTACATTTTTTAATAGCAAATTATGCGCATGCGAATCAGCCTACAATTGTAGCTGAGGTGATTGAAATTTTAACATAGTTAAATTTCGATTTACGATTGGTTATCTTTATACAAGAAATTTTTATCATATGATGTACGATTTGTGCAAATGTTTGTCTCAATGTACATGTACGAGGTTTTTCAAAATCTTGCCTTTCAGTGAATAAGTACACGATTTTCCTTTGCACAGATAGTTTGATTCTATATACCCGAATAATATTTAACAGAACAATTGTAACATCAGCGGTAATAGCAGCAGAAAAGGAAGAAAGCAACTCCTTCCTTACAATTAGAACAACAAATAATAGAAAAACATGATCAAACATCTTTATAAGTTCACTAAAAATTTTACTAAGCGGTTTAATAGTTAGCATAAGGAAAAAAGTGAAGGTGATGCAAAGAAAGGAATTACTGAAATGGGTGGAAATAGAGAGGCTCCCCGTGGTAAATATAAATAAGATAAAAATGAAATAGAAACATAAAAGATGAAATTTAAAATATCAAAAATAAAAATATTTATGTTATGTTAATTTGAATTCATATAGACCAAGTTTCTAAGTTGTACTAGCTTCATATCTCTATCCCAAGTGATGAGTAAACGCTGTCTATCTTCTGTATTGCCAAGACAAGACCTCGTTAGTATAAAGACGATGCAACAACAAAATTCTATTTCTATTGATTGACACTTAATTCATTTAGTCTTTTAAACATACTTTAGTACATTCACTATTTTACATTTAGCCTTTCACATTTAGCCTTTCACATTTAGCCTTTCACATTTAGCCTTTCACATTTAGCCTTTCACATTTAGCCTTTCACATTTAGACTTTCACATTTAGCCTTTCACATTTAGTATTTTACATTTAGCCTTTCACATTTAGTATTTCATTTTTATATCTTACATGTGTTTTAATGCTACATGCAATTACCCGAAGTATTTACTGTTAAGATGTTGGGTTTTGAAACGAATTAAAAAGTATGCAATACATTCTTATCAAAATATTTGTTTTAACATACGATGGTTTTGATATACAAAGCAAATCTAAAAATGGATCGACTACGTGTGTGTGTGTAGATTTGAATGTAGTCTATGTTGCTTTGTTAAAAGCATTAGATGAGCAACAGGTCTAGCCTCCAATTACCTCTTTGATTCATGATAGGAGCATCTTCCATAGATGTATCCACTAGTACTTCATCTACAACGCCTTCCGTAGCAACGACATCAGCTCCAGGTCTGCCGACATCAGCCTGTGGAGTCGGAGACCTTCCAGGAGACTCTTGTCGTGCTGAGCCTGCTTCCTCCTGTGAATAGTCAGAGGCATTCGCTAAATGACAATTTGCAGTAAAGGTTTACCTAAAGAGCAACAACTACAATCGATGAAAGTAAACTAGTTCAGGCCAGCAGGACTAGTTTTATTCATGTGTTTAGACGTTGCGTTAACTACACCACTAGGACTCTAATAGTAATATGGAATACATTAGCTCACAAGCACACCAAATACAATCTTCTTTATGCAATTAATACAACCATGTGACTATTACTTTTTTTAAGTTTCCAGTTGCAGTTCCAATTTTAAGTTAATTAAAAATTGAGTATTTTTAACCTTAATCATAGTTGCATTCTTTTTCTTCTGTAGGTAAAGCACTCATTCAATGACTTCAAAGATAGATTTTTCTAAAACAGTTTACTTCAAAGTAGATTTTTCTTTTTACGTTGTTACGATTTACGTTGTTTAGTTTAATTCCCTGCATTAGTTTTGTCACAGAATCTATGTACTAGTTTTATGGATTGTATAAATATACGTTCATTCGTTTATTATTTGAAAAACTATCTGAATAACTGGGAAATTTAAGAACCCGAGTCACACTACAATATCAAAAGATATTGACTCGCATTCTTGTGAGGGTGTATTTCACAAAATTTTTGATTGGATAAAACTCGTTTTAACACGATAGAAGATATGCCAGCCTTTACAGACATTCCAGAAAAAATAAAAATCAAATAATTTTCTTGTGTTTGTAAATTATATGATGCCCTGACTAACTGTGCTACAACCATTATAAATGGATTGTACCTGGTGTACCAGCCACACACTATCTATATTTGATGGATGTAGATTTAGACCAGTACACAGGTAAGAGGAGTTTGATTGAAGCTTTATATAAGCTAGCTTAAATTTGGGCAAATGGGAATAGAGGCTTCAGGTTTGACACAAATCATGTTAGATAGTGCATGAAATTAAGTCAGCTCAAATTCAAGAATCAATTAAAAGGTACTACATAGTGTCGATTAATTACTATATATTCGAGTGTCATGAAACAAACAGCGTATATGTAATTCATCAAAATTGTCTGTGCAATCTCAACTTTGCGTGTCCAGCCATCAAAATATTTCTTCACTTTTTTTCAACAGCAACAGTCCACAATTTTTTGGCAATTTCAAGTTCCTGAGCAGATGAACAAATGGGAAATACCAAATACGGATGGCAGGAATATAACCAAATCGTCCAACTATGAGGCCTGATGGCTAATCGAATCTTAACGCTAGTGGGAGGCTGCATTTTACAAAGTGGCAGCAGTACATCACGTGTCCTTAAAAGAGGTCTCACCCACATCATTCTTGCTCAAATTTCAATTACAACAAACTTCTTAATATTGAGGTAATAGCTCTAGAAGACCACTTACTCACTTGAAAAGATCCTGAAACAGTCAATAACTGTGATGAAAAAGTTTGAGAATCTTGTTCAGCATGGTTAAAGATTCATTCCTTTTATTACAAGACTATTTCTATGCAATGACAATCGATAAATCAAGTTTTCTAAAAAGAGATGGTTAGTTTGGGAGCTTATAAAGTAAAAAATCTTCTGTCATGTTATATTTAAATAGAAAATAGGCCGTTATTATTTGGTAAATAGAAATCAAAAATGACAACGAGTGAAGTAAACACACATTGGACTAAGCTTAGCGTGGGACTCCATAGGTAATTTATTACTAAGTTTCCATACAGAGATAGCATAGCTACACCTGGGTGCACCGGTGTAGTGACACCTGGGTGCGCTGGTGCCAAAGAGCTATGCTGGGCCAACAAGCAGATCATGTTTCCATAGGGCACTAAAGTTGAGCGATGTTTGCGCGACGCCTTATGTCAAGGTTGTATCTTTAAGAGGTCAACAACAAAACAAACCATGGATGATCTTAAATTTTGTCCTGCATTACATCAGTGTTTTAATAAAATTATTGTTGATAGCAATTTTGACATCTCTAGGCTAATGTCGACATTTTCTGCTTTTTTTCTATCAAAGATTTTGCAAGCGTCATGCTTAATCAGGTAGTCAATGAATGTTGTGGTTTCAGGGTTGGTCCATATAGATCAATTCTGCAATTTTCAGTTTCAAGTAAAAAAAATAGACTAGGGCATTTCAACAACAAAAATTTCTGCATATGGAGCAACAGGAAAGTAAGACCTATACGTACGCACACGGGTGATTTCGTTTTTTGCAAAGGCCAATTGCATGGCATAAAAATGGCGCATTGCACGGGTGTTTCGCTTTCAACCAGCAATACTGAATCAGGATATAACGAGAGCAACAAGACTGTGTCCTATGATAACATTGCAGTGCCATATTGGGGTGTGTCACTATGCTATCACTCAATAGAAACTTAGCATGCGGTATGTAGGTTATCAGATGCAATGTTATGTATAAGGTAATATGCTTTAGAAATTAACCTGCTGATTGAGATTTCTGTCACGACTGGAACAGCCTGGAAACCTGTTCAATGCCACACGCCTTCTATTTACTCTGACAGTGGAAAGCCGTGTTTGGGTACTGGTCAGGTTGGTCGAGTACCAGGAAAGTACAAGAACCGCCAGCGTAAGCCCTAGCACCGAGGCCACAAGAACTTCATTTCCTATGCCTTCGATCATGGCGTACACTGTCTCATCCTGCACCTCTTCGTCCATCATCCAAAAACTTTGTTAAATCTGTAAATCAGCCAATTTTATGAAAACTGAGAAACTGCTGGCCACTATGCTTATATCTACTTGTGAATTTCAATGTTCGATAGTTACTAAATATCCACTGTTAGGTGAGAAACACACGATTTACATGTATGTCAATCATTCCAAATGACACGGTCGTTCGATATTCAACCATTGCACAATTCATTTCAAATTTACAAGTACGTAAAACTTATATTTAAATGACACAACGTCGCATTTTTCAACCCTTCCCCAATCATGGCCCTATGAGGGTAGAACTATATTTTTCGACTAATTTGTCAGACTTTTGGGAACATAATTTTACTCCTTTCACAGACAAAGCGATGCTAATGTCGCCTATATTTTGCACACTTCTTCGGGTGGAACGACATTAATGTCATCGGCCTGAGCATTTTTGCTAAACCATTTTTCATATAGGTCGAAGTATCAGATTGAATTAAACAAGGAACTACTATTACCAAGATACAGTTATTAATTATTCCAATGGTGTCGCATTCAAATTTTTAAAGAAAAACCATAAAGCTTCGAAGTTAGAAAACGGACTTTGATACACCATAACAATGGCTGCTATTACGGCGTTTGGTGTTTTTGAAGAGTATTCCCATCGTTCATCAAAACATTTTAAAGTCAGATTGTCAACCGCATTATGAACGAACCTAAAAACAATGGATAGGATTTAGACGTTGGTGACTTTGAATCAGAGTGTAGTTCAGATGATTGTGATGATCAATTGACTCAAGTACACCATCACTGAAATCATGGCAACCACTACAGCAATGAAAGAATTAATTGTTATTGATGTAATTGAGTCATTTTAGTACGATTTTGTAAACACTTTTCCACTGACCACTTTTTATTATGGCTTTATAGAAATCAAAGAATGCCAAAGTGGCAGTCAAATAAATGTGGCGTTTAAATAAAGGGTGGCGCTGTAATCTTCAACCCTTTTCCTATAGCGCGTTCTTTCAAAGGTGGAGTTCAAATGAGGCTTTAAATCAAATTATCGCTGGCATCTGACCATAAACTAGCAAAGATATAACCTGTGCCCAGTTATGGTTTTACAGATTTTATCTTTCATGCTTTCTACATTGCATATGCCTATTAGTTGGTACGAGGTTTGTACCTAAAGTAAACACTGCAATCCATTTGCTGGTAGGTACATTTGAAAAGTACACTCTCAGCTGTAACAAAATAAAATGACCTTATCAATGTAAAACAGTTCTTCATGTCATATGTACTACTGTACTGGTAGCACTAGTACTGGTAGCACCAGTACTGGTAGCACTAGTACTGGTAGCACCTGTACTGGTAGCACCTGTACTGGTAGCACCTATAATAGTAGCACTGCTGTACTGATAGCACTGCTGTACTGGTAGCACTGCTGTACTGGTAGCACTGCTGTACTGGTAGCACTGCTGTACTGGTAGCACTGCTGTACTGGTAGCACTGCTGTACTGGTAGCACTGCTGTACTGGTAGCACTGCTGTACTGGTAGCACTGCTGTACTGGTAGCACTGCTGTACTGGTAGCACTGCTGTACTGGTAGCACTGCTGTACTGGTAGCACTGCTGTACTGGTAGCACTGCTGTACTGGTAGCACTGCTGTACTGGTAGCACTGCTGTACTGGTAGCACTGCTGTACTGGTAGCACTGCTGTACTGGTAGCACTGCTGTACTGGTAGCACTGCTGTACTGGTAGCACTGCTGTACTGGTAGCACTGCTGTACTGGTAGCACTGCTGTACTGGTAGCACTGCTGTACTGGTAGCACTGTTGTACTGATAGCACTGCTGTACTGACAGCACTGCTGTACTGGTAGCACCTGTACTGGTAGCACTGTTTTACTGGTAGCACTGCTGTACTGGTAGCACCTGTGCTTCGCCAAGCAAAGCAGCATTGCGCTAGCTGAAGGCATGAAATATGGTAAATATTATTATGTAATAGTTAAATACTGTTTGTGTCCAAGTAAACTATTTCTGGTGAATGCTAACAAATTACGCAATCAAAGACCCTTCTAACAGAGATAATAAACAACAACATAGCTACATGTAGTTCTGTATCTAACTGATATGTGAAATGACAAGTGATAACAAACAAGAAAGGTTACCAAACTTCAATGCATATTCAAAAAGATTAGCAACAAATGGCTTACACTTTAAGAACATTAAGCAAAAATAGGGAGTTTCAAATAAGTAGCGAACATTACATTAGTCAAAATGCTTTGAACCTCGGTAAGTGTATGCTCAGACCACTTAATTATTTTAAAGATTAAGAGATTCTTAATTCTAAAGAATTAATGAATTCTTTAGATTCTATAGATAATATAGAAATAGAAGATTCTTAATTCTAAAGAATTAAGAATTAAATTCTTAGTTCTAACCACCTCTAAAGATTCAGCCAAGCTTAAGAGCTGTCAGAGAATAGCGCAGAGCTAGTAGTACAGAACTAGTAGTACAGAGTGTTTCCTACTGCAGTGGGACAAAGTGGTAGTGTTGCTAGCACGTATTTCAGCACTAGATGCAGTAGGGACTTTTGCATTACATTGGACATGCAAGCACAACACATTTTCGGAAAAATTCATCACAGAATCAATTCGTGAGTCGACTCGATTGCAACCACAACACAATTGCAAAATGTGAATGCTGCTCAAACGTGAGTATGAATATGCAAACAACTTGATCACAATTATCATGTTGCATATGATTGAAATGAAAATCTAATATGGTTTTATTATATAATGTTAATGAAAATACAATACAAAGACCCTTATTTCATCAATTGGAATGGTGATAACGTGCGACTCCCTATTCCGAAATGATATGGGGGTTAAGGGCAAGTTCATGAACATAGCATCTTACAATTTTGTACAATGTAGTACAAATGTTTGCGAAGCCGCAGTGTCAGTTGATCCATAGCACTATTTTCATACTAATGCACAAATGCAGTAGGCCTACACATTCTGATTCAAGTTTTGAAGAATGTGCATTCGCAGTATGCATGAATTTCTGGGTTTCAGGTAATGTAGATCGCAGTGGGCAATTTGCAGTAAGAGTGCAGTTGCAGTAGCAGTAAATGTCTACTGCGAATTAGAAGTTGTAATGCACGGCAGAATTACTGCATCCTGCACTGCAATGACGTAGTATAGTACTAATGCATCACAACCCTACCAGAAAGCATCAGAAATTTAGCAGCATAACATTCTAAAATATGCTATGTTTTTCTCTGTTTATGAGATATAAACCTATTCAAACAAAAATAATGCAGAGATTAGTTTTATACAATTATAACTCATGTAGTAAGAACATGACTCAATTGTTGGTATGAATCCTTAGATATGTCAGAGACAGAAGTCTCTGGACGCTAGATGGAATCTGCGTACATTCAAGTTATCTATCAAACAATATAATTCTTACTGAATCACCTATAACAGATTAAAATAATGAGAAGGATGACGGCTAGTGTTTTGACAATGATTTATTAAAAAATAATAAGACTAGACTGTGGCTAAAATTAAAAAGCTACAGCACCTTCAAATCACATGTTATGATGTTTATACAACCACGCTCTATGAAAAACCAGCTGCAATGTCTACATCAAACCACTTAGCTATTCATGTTTAAAAGTTGGTCTACCGTCATACAAATCACAAAAGTGTTGCATATGGGAAAATCCACGGTAGCTACAACACGACGACATATGCAAGAGCGATTTTCAACATCTAATATATCGTGTTATATGTTTATCGTACAATTAAATTGAGACAGAAGTACCACCATCTAACAGTGGTATTTCCAAAGAAGTATAACCGCCATGGATCGCTTTTGACGTTAAACTTAACAGGTTTGCGTAGTTGTTACGTCAATGCGTAACCAAAAGAAACTGTAACCAGAATTTCCTTTTGTGACTATCATTGATAAATTAACGACCTTTGACCTTTTAGTTACATCGCACAGCCTTGACATAATCACCTTGCTAAACTGCGTATTTCGGTCATACGTAGAATCTGAGCTCATAGACTTAATTGTAAAGTCTATGTCGGAGCAAACAATTACCCATCGGTCATGAAGCGTTTGGCTAGCCAAAGAAACCTCGGATGAAGCGCTGAGGTGAGATGAAGCCTTAGGTCGATCGCAACACAAATAACGAGAAGACAACTTACTTCAATGAATTTAAATCTAATTAAAATTAAGCTGTCTGCTTGACTTTTCAAAATTACTAAAAAAATTAGTTAACTCATTCACATACATAAATTGATTTTTTTCAAAACTTTTGCTGCTTGCATGTGAATCCTTCTATGACTTTAAAAAAGGGAACAAAAAATATAATTTATTGACCATTGAATGAGTCAGTGAAGCAATACAACTTAAAGAGCTGCCTTTTTTCGTGTATATAATCTAATTTTAGAGGTTACAGTGCTTAATAGATTTATCACTCTTTAGTTCTATAGCCTTACAATGTTGAATGTTTGAGTATCAAATTTTATAGTAATTTTGATCACCTAACTAATTTGGCTTATTGAATTTCGCGGCATCTGGTTGTCAGTTTCACGACTGATAGTTATAATGTATCAGTTGTATAAAAAAGCATTTCAGTAATAAAACTAAAGGTGTATAAAACATCGTCAAATTTTTTTGCTTACACTCAACATGCAAGTTAACCATTTTTTTCTCATAATATTTTTTAATTTATAACAAAACTATTCCGAGGCATTCCCTTGTGATGCCAAAGTCGTTTATTAAGTTGTTCAAAGTTAATCAGTTGGATATTTTAAAGCTTGCTTATTTTAACTAAAACATGATAATAATTTTATTATCTGAAAATTGTGATGTTACATCGCTTCTGCCATTTACTTACCAGTAACTGATATAACAGTTAACAAATCTTTTTAAGAAAAGCAATTCTTTGACTGCAACAATTTTTCTATTACTTTAGTACATTGCACTTCTATTGATCTAACATCCAACGCGTAGCAACAATAGCATGGCTAGTATATCTATTCGAAATTGGGACATAATATACTTGAAGTTGAATCTCACAGGTATTCTGACTATCAACATCAAGCGCTACATAATTAACCATGAGTTTCTCATTTGAGGTTGTATTGGATTCAAATAGAGTTTGTATTGGATTTGAATGGAGTTTGTATCGGATTCTAATGGAGTTTGTATTGGATTCGACTGGAGTTTGTATTGGATTCTATTGGAGTCTGTAATGGATTCAAATGATGTTTGTACTGGATTCTAATGGAGTTTGTATTGGATTCTATTGGAGTCTGTAATGGATTCAAATGATGTTTGTACTGGATTCTAATGGAGTTTGTACTGGATTCTATTGGAGTCCGTAATGGATTCAAATGATGTTTGTACTGGATTTTAATGGAGTTTGTATTGGATTCGAACGGAGTTTGTAATGGAATTTAAAACAAGTCAAAATACCTACTTGATGTAATCTAAAAATTTTGAAGTAAAAGGTGGCACATGGGTATATAATGACTCAAATCACAAAAGATTTTCACCACCATAGACTGGAAAGTAGTAACATATTAGGAGTTGCTTTACCTTGACTACATCACATTACGGATGAATACATGAGGAGTCATCCTTACAAAGATAGACAACCCTAACATCAATCACCAACTCCTTCAAGTTGACAACCTCTTTAAGCTTGAAACAATTAGCCTAAAATAATAAATGGATAATAGTATTACAATGAAAAAATGGACACTTTTTTGCAATATTCCGTGTTTGACATATTTATGTGAAAAAAGCCTTCTATAAAAATCACTACAATCGTTATTCATTTTTAAATAAAAAGACAGTAATTAATTTTTATTATCAATTTATTTTTTGCTATTTAATACAGTGTATGTATATTTATAATAACCTTGTTTAAATTATTCCTCAATACACCATTTGCTTCAAAATTATTCTTTTAGAATAATAACCAATATATGGTCTTTTTATTTTTTCTAACAAACTAATACATTTCATTTTTATATTCGCTCACTCTTCTTTTTCAACAAAACTTTTTTTTTTGTCATTAGGTGATAGATTATAGTCATTCTACCTTGTACATAACTATATTCCAGTAGGAAACAATCACCAACTTTAGTCACCAACTACACACTTTAGTCACCAACTACACACTTTAGTCACCAACTACATGTACACACTTTAGTTAACAACCTGATTGACAATACTACTTCCTTTATATTTAATGATTTGTCTTTATACTTATGTTCCATATCTAAGGCAAGTCTTATCTTTTTAATTTTTAAACCTATTTCAAATTTTATAGCGTTTTAATTTTAGCAGTTCTGTGCTTTTTTAATTTTCTGTTATGGGCAAGTTAAGAACGCGATAAATTCTCATCAATTGGTTTCTCAATCATTTATCTCCAAAACTTTTAATATAGTATATGAGTGTCTGTAGCTGCTACTGTTATTAGGAATTTTAGTCGTTGTTATTACCTTTATTTGCTGTTGCTTGCTTGTTCGGTCTGCTTGAGTATCAACTGCTAATATTCCTTTCTAATTGAAGCTGCTATCATTTGACAGAGCTGTTAATATACCGCAGGTATAGTTTTAACACTGTGTTCTCTTTTGTTCAGCATTACATACTGCGATTTACTTCTATTGAGGCACTGAGAGATAAAATGCTTTTATTCCACAGACACCTATCAGCCTCTTAATAATGTGAAGTACACGTACCTCGCTTTGTTTATATGGATCTCTATGATTTTTGTATAGGAAAAGATCACCAGTAATTTTTATAATAATCAGTAATTTTTCTATACTCTTACAGTTTTTTATAACAAATGCCTATAACATAAATTTAGTAAATGCTATGCAGTTGGTGTTGTGGGAGTTATCGAAACTTGAGACTATGGCTGATATGTTTGAAATGACAACTCCTTGCCATTTCATAAACCCGAATTGATTGGCACTTCATAACCATTTTTTGTATGTATATGCAAGTTCATCTATACATAGTGCATAATGTTTATTACTTCAGCAGAATTTAAAAACTCACTAGCCTACAAACTGGCACTTCTAGTGCCTTGCTAGAAATTGAATGCATTTGGGTGTACAATTTAATTAACATTTATAAAAGAAGTTGCTACAGTTATTTTCATTCATCGAAAAAGTAATCATGTCAGTCATCTACAGTCTCTGAACACCTCCTTAAATCGTGTACAGTCTCTGAACACCTCCATAAGTTGTGTACATTCTCTGAACACCTCCTTAAGTCATATACAGTCTTTGAACATCTTATGCACCAGAACTATGAGCTGAGGAATACACCAGTGCTTGGGCTAGTGAAATCTGCACATGTATAAATGTGTAATAAATTGTCTATGATATTTAGACAGACCATATTACACTACATACAAGTCTAAATTTAAAAACACCAGAAGAAATTCGGCACCGCAAACAAGCAGCAGATAAAATGTTTGCTTGTATTATGGATATAACAAGGTGTAGAGAAGACAACTTATAATCTAGCCAAGAAAGTAATTTAACTTCTGAGCTATGGTGGTACACCAAGTTCATATCAGTGGAAAAGCAGTAATATTTAAACATTAAAAATGTTTTATCATAGTCAAGTTCTTTATTCCAACAAGTATTAAAATAAAGTCTTATTAAAAAATCTGAACCAAGTTAAATATGTCACAACCTACATGACTTTTGTCTAAGCGAGATCTTAAATACATGATTGAAGTTATGGGCAGTGAGCAAAATGGTAGACCTTAACCTTGGTTATGTGTGAACCCAAAAAAGATCATGCATTGCAGGTGGCTGCAGTGGTTTTACTTATTGTAGCCGAATACAATTTCTTCCGTAGATATACAAGTTTTACTAGCTGTAGATGTGTACTACAGACACACAAGTCTTACCAGCTGTAGATGTGTACCATGAAATTATATATTTATAATTTTCATTTATTTCTATACCTTTTATTATACTTATATAACTAGCATTGCTATTTATTGCCAAGAGTTCATCACCTTTATGCTATGTAAATGCAACTTGAAAATTAAGAATAGGTAAATTTGCCACCTGTCCAAACTTGAATTATTTTTAATTGCTATTATACAATCATTATTGTACAATAACACCTCGCTTAGATGCTCTTTGCAGTACAAAGCGTTTCCATTATGAAAATAATAGATTAATGTTGTGTTTAGTTACACTTCAGTCAATACATGTATATCATTAAAATTTTACAGCGTGAATTATATTTCATAACTTATTTACGATAATATCATTATTATTAGTATATAGGAGTGATGTTTATTAGCAAATATAACTCAGGTATTTATTGCAACTATTAGAGAGCATTTTAATTCTACTAGTGTCTTGAAGAGATATAAAGGCTGATCAATCCGTCTATTGAAGACTTCATAGATCAGTGGTTTTTAGCACTTTGTGAATATAAACAGATACATGTATATCGTTCTGCCTCTTCATTCTCTAGAAATGTTACCTCAAGCCAGCCATTGCGGTTCCAGTGGTGTTTTAATTTTGACTCTCACAAACTAATATCTGAAAAGAACATTAACAAAATATTTTTATTGATATTTTAAAGTGATGACCTTTATTCAAAGGTACAACAATCAGCAAATACCAACAAATATGTAAACAATGTAATGTTCAATATGTATATCACTAAACGCATCAACGTGTTCAGTGCAAAAAGGATTTTGCAATGAACACAATTGCAATGAGCTGACTTGTGCATCTATTAAAAATCATGACAAAATTGATGCCCATAAAAAGACAAGATCATTATTTCTGTTGTTGTATCAGTCACTCAGTGCAGATATACTTATGATTCATAATTGCCGCATACCTTATATGTGTAAACTGTTTTCACAGAAATTAATTTTCCCTGTTATTCGAGATGTAATGAGCCTGACTATTGATAGCGCCTCCAACTAATATGTTTCAGCATAGATTTATTTATTGTGTGTAAAAAAGAGCTGCAGCAACAACAGCTGTTTGTACAATCACTAGCAAGAAAATGTTTTAACCAGATGTCATAAAGTTTTTATTTTCTTAGAACTGTGACAAACTTCTTGAGAGCGGTGCAAATAATAATAATAATTATTATTATACATGTAATTATTATTATTAAAGAAGAAAAGATGGAGAAGTACAGAAAACTGGGCTATGAGCTCTGATGATTGTAGGATGCAGGTCTAAAGATGATACTCATTGTCATTGGAGCTTTTGTAACAATAAGTTCCAGAATGTTCTCATACCTGCCAGATGTAGAAACAGACATGTCCTTCGAAACAATACAAAATGGTAATTCTAGGGACAGCACAAATTTTGAGAAGGGCCTTACAATAGAAAATGACAGTGACAACCATCTGGCTCTTAGATAGGGCCTAGACTCACTTGAAACCAACCCTAAAAATTGTACTAAAGACCTCCTGTAATAACATAATTATCATATCCAGAGAAGGAAGAAGGTGGATAAAGCACTGTTTTCTGCTTTGTCAGAATCTGCGCGAATATTCCGGAAAGTGCTGAATATCTGAGGGAAGTGGACTTTACCGGATACCGGTATACTAATAGACTGAGAGCTGAGATTTTTTGTTATACTAATAATAAGTATGCTTGAAAATCTTGAAGTTCTTTAAACCCTGCTGGATGTTGATATTATCAGGAGAAAACAATTATAAGAAATGCTGCCGTAGACGACGTAGCTTAGCATCATTATTCGCACGTTTCAATCAATTAGTATCATGTTCCAGAACTGCCCTCTCGTGTGCTGCCTCCTTTTTAATATATCATCAGCATTAGCCTAATTCATGTTTTTTCCTTTGCTAGACGCGTAAAAAATTTGTAGTTCACTGATAGAATTCTTTTAAGCCAACCGTGTGTTACTCCTATGAACAGCTTTATTATTGCTAAAAGCAAAAAATTATGCCAAAATCATGACACAAAAATAATTTTAACTGACTTTGCACTGAGTGCACGCGTCTCAACTCTCATGACTCTGGGATATCGGTAAATGCTCGCTTGTCGCAGGTATAAGCTGATTAACACATGGTCAGAGGACAGAGTGAAATCTGGAGCAAAACCGCAGTCATTCTCTGACACTTGGAGATTTGTGGTTAAAGAAACAATGCTTATGTCTCACTGATGGCAAAATAATCAACATGCCAAAAGGAAACTAAAGCTCGCTTAGACATAGACATCCTGACAGTCTATCCCGGCAGCGTACTTCAGCAAAATCTTGGCAGCAGTAGATACTGCTGCCAGAGCTGACGGAACTGCCGGAGTATAA
The DNA here is from genome assembly GCF_963576615.1 of Watersipora subatra. NCBI lineage: Eukaryota > Metazoa > Bryozoa > Gymnolaemata > Cheilostomatida > Watersiporidae > Watersipora > Watersipora subatra. The sequence continues at coordinate 51,885,842 of NC_088710.1, read as the reverse complement.
TATTTCTATGCGACAAGCACTAGTAACTGCAAGTTTGTGATCAGTATGTGTTTAACAAATTTCATAATTAAATAGTAATCAATCAAGATGTGAAGTAACTGAAACAGCTGCAAAAATTCTGCCAACAATCATTGCCTTGTGCCCAGATGCACCATGGGCGGCGTGTCCGTTTCCTGCATCACACTCAATGAAGCGAAATTATCACGGTTGCCAGTTACCATAATTTTTAAGTCTGTCTATAAGTCCTGTCTACCTATCGTTGTTCAGTCTACCCTTCAGTCAGCAACGGAATAAAATAAAATGACACGCAGATTTAACCAATGCAGTCGCTGAGACAAAAATTATGACATAACCTGTTGAGGCATTTGATTTTATATTATATTGTTCGGTTACTATTGCTGATAAATTTGATAAAGCTGATAGAAGTTTTAAGGTTCATAATTATTCGTTGTTTGTGCAAGCATTATAGTTATTGACAATCAATATTCAGTAATTGCTGTTGTCAATGCTTGATGGCTTTTTAATCAACTATTAATTGTCCTGTTAAAACAAATGAGATTTCAAACTATCCGTGTATCATTTGAAATGTAAATAGTAGTGCAACTGGTAGTTGGCTTGTCATTTTCCTTAGGCATGAATTGCTTCACTGAGTATCTGATAGTGTGTACAACCTTGACCTTGATTTCACCTCTGATATGATTCACCTAAACTACCCTGAAAATTTGTCTTTTTCATCTAAACTTTTATCTTTGAATAAATTTGTCCTTATAAAGGTTTTAGCATGATTTCCCCTTAAATATGTAACTGATTCTTGTATATGGTAGTGACTAGAAATGAATTAAAAATTACCTGCTAATAACAAGTTAAATGTTAACAACTGGCAATAGTTACAGTGGTTAAGCTACCCGAGACACTCATACATAAAGGAAGAAGCTGATCTTTGAAGCTTCATACTTCCTAAAAATGACAATGAGTCAACTAATGAATTTTTTCATCAATATATATGGAAGAGAACCGACAGAGTACCTCTTTGTACATGCGGGTCGAAAGATCAAATCTTCTATCCAACTCTTTCTACTTTGTATTTTTTCATGTAAAAAGAAGGAGAGCACGACTGAACAGAATCAAACTCTCTGTCAAATAGACTGGTCAGCAGAACAACTCAGCTACAGTTGAAGTTGCGAGTTCAGGTTAATCTGGTACTCCTTTCAGACAGCTTAGCAAAGTTTTATACTTTTTTTACAAATGATAAAGTTATGGTTCATGTTATTTCTTTGCAGAAGGTTTGTGCTACAGTACCTCTCACTTGTGTAACGTTAATATTAGTGCGTTAGGAAAAGAAAGGTTTATATCATGTCCTACAAAAAACTTGCTAACACTATAAAACCTGCACCTGTGATAAATCAGAGTCTTGTGTTCTCATCAGATTCTACGCCAAAGCGAAAACTCGGCTACGCAGATTCGCTTTTTTTGTACTTTTAGTTTAGCTGAAATTATGAAAAGTTGACGACTTTGTGTGTGATATGTTTTAAGTAAAATTTAAAAGTTGCAAGTTGATTGAAGTATTAGTTTTTGAGAAATCATCAAAATACTGACGGTATTTCTAATTACCTGAGAAAGGAAAAATGGTGGCTGCCGGGACACTAGTCTTTAATGACACACTATATAAGTTCTGGTTATGAAAGCTGAAAATTGCTGAACAACAAGAGCTTTACACTAAAACTAGTTGTTTTTTTATTCATAATAAAACTTACAGCCCTCTATAAGACTTACAGCCCTCTATAAGACTTACAGCCCTCTATAAGACTTACAGCCCTCTATAAGACTTACAGCCCTCTATAAGACTTACAGCCCTCTATAAGACTTACAGCCCTCTATAAGACTTCGTATACGGCTATAATTATGTTTCTTCAGCTGCCTCTAAAACATCACTTATTCGAGAAACTGTGAATTATGAAGTAGGCCCTATTCAAACTATTTGATTTCTAGTTTTTCACTATTTTATACAGAGTTACAGCATCAATAAAACATTTAGTTCAAAACTATTTGTTCCCTTCTTAGTGCTTTCACAGTTAATGGAAAATTGCTAATACAATCTATACAAATATTATACAATACATATTCTATACAATACATGTATAGGATCAGATGACCTGCTTGTATATACAAGACTAGGATTCAAAGTGTTAATAAACATTTTTAGGGTGTTACCATTCAATTTAGATTCTACTCAAGAGACAATTGGAGCTGTTTATAGGTCAAAAATTCATTTGCAACATGCAAATTTTAGTAAAATAATATTTTCACAAATTTTTTGTCGAGAACGCAATACTAGAGAATGAGAGGTAGCATGCAAGCAGCTATTCACCATGCATTTTAATAGGTCACTTTTAGGTTTCTGAAAGACTCATTTTTTTGGAAACAAAAACATGTTGCTTGACTTTCCTTTGTCATTTGTTCTTGTTTGTTTATGAAATTATAAGACACAAACGCTTAAGATCATACATACTTGTGCAGCTCAACAGTTGCTGAGGGATTACGATCGGTATGTAATAAATAACTATAGAATTTTATCAGCAAAGCCTATTATTTATGGGGTCAAAGATTCTTGAAACACATAATAAATTCAGTTTTTGAAACCTGGTTCCTAGACATTTTCAGTTGTTACAACTGAGGGCAACGTACTAAAAACACAACTGGAATAAAAAATAAGCAGAAACCTAAGCACAGCTTTTCTTGTGGCGTCATATGCTAAGCGCAAATGATTATTTTTTTAACGATGGATATAAGTGCTACATGCCATGTGACCGGTCAAATCCATGAAATAAATAATTTTTCTTTATCTCCACCCATGAAGTGTCAGACAAGGTTGTGTATTTGTCATTTATATCATTATGCAGGTCAACATGGTTAACTATTCTGCTAGGAAGACATCAAAGTAGTACTATTGTGACTAGAAAGAAAAGACAAATTCCTATGATGTAGCAAATGAGTGATAATTGATACGTGCATATGAAATGGGTGAGTTTACTAGCTATAGAAATGTACTAGCAATGTACCCAAAAAGTATACAATTAATAAATAATGTAGACTCAGCAATAAAACAACTACATGTAGCTGCGCCTCCCGGCGCTGCCCGGGTATTAAAAGTAAGCTTATAAACAATGAGAAGTGATGAGAGTCGCCTACCACTTGCTATTAGCCTGGCACAATGCCAATGGAAAATTGTAATAAAAATCAGCTTATAAACAATGAGAAGTGATGAGAGTTGCCTACCACTTGCTCACCTACCACTATTAGCCTGACACATTGCCAATGGAAAATTCCAGTAAGCTAATCAATAAGCACTAGGCTTCTAATGACCATAAGCCATGACGGTGCGTAAGCATTGTCCAGCTAAGCTATTCTAACACATACACACATACACACATACAGACACACATACACACATACTTTGAGAAATATATCTATAGATAGGGACCCTTATCACCTTTTGTGTATATTTCTATGATTTATTTGTTTAAAGAGAAGGTGAATAACAATAAAGATAATTTTATAGCTATTAAAAGGCCGCTTGAGAATCCCTTTATAGAGCATTAAAGAAAACATCTGATGACTATTCCACAGTAAGCAAAGTTATAATAACTCTGTAGCTAGTGAATAGTGTATGGTAAGGGAAGTTATAATAACTCTGTAGATAGTGAATAGTGTATAGTATGTAATGTATTAGCAGTTTCAGTGCTTCGTTATTTTTTGTGTTAATCATAAAAAGTAACACAGCAACTTCTACAACATCTTATTTTATAGCTCATACAAAATTGTTTTGTGTACATTTCCAACCGATTTATTATTAAGACTTTTTTATTATATTATCTATCAATACTAACCATAAAGTTAATGATAGCAAGTTCATTCAGTAGTTTCATCGATAAGCGTTGCTCAAAATTATAGTGATTATAATGATAGCTAATAGTAATTATAGCAATATTAGATGACAGTACTTCATAGTACTTATAGAAAAAAAAGGACAGTGCCTATATTGTCTTCCCTGCTTAGATCAGCTAAAATATTGTAGACGGTTTAGGAAATCTCAGGCTGAGGGCCTCGACCGGATTCCAGATTACAATAAAAGTAAAAGTGGAGCATAATAAGTAACAAGGATATAAATAATGTAGTATAATATAGTATATGTATTGTAATAATATATGCAAAACAAGATATGAAAGTTAGTATCAATATTATGGAACTTGAAAACATCAGAAACTTTAGTTTTTATATGTGCCCTAAAAACCTTCAAGGCAAAGTTGGTATATTTTCTTGTCATGTTTGGAGTAGATATATTCTTGTCATGTTGGGAGTAGATATATTCTTGTCATGTTGGGAGTAGATATATTCTTGTCGTGTTGGGAGTAGATATATTCTTGTCATGTTGGGAGTAGATATATTCTTGTCGTGTTGGGAGTAGATATATTCTTGTCATGTTGGAAGTAGATATATTCTTGTCGTGTTGGGAGTAGATATATTCTTGTCACGTTGGGAGTAGATATATTCTTGTCATGTTGGAAGTAGATATATTCTTGTCGTGTTGGGAGTAGATATATTCTTGTCACGTTGGGAGTAAATATATTCTTGTCACGTTGGGAGTTGATCTATTCTTGTCACGTTGGGAGTAGATATATTCTTGTCACGTTGGGAGTAGATATATTCTTGTCACATTGGGAGTAGATATATTCTTGTCATGTTGGGAGTAGATATATGTTTGTCATGTTGGGAGTAGATATATTCTTGTCACGTTGGGAGTAGATATATTCTTGTCACGTAGGGAGTAGATATATTCTTGTCACGTTGGGAGTAGATATATTCTTGTCATGTTGGAAGTAGATATATTCTTGTCATGTTGGAAGTAGATATATTCTTGTCGTGTTGGGAGTAGATATATTCTTGTCATGTTGGAAGTAGATATATTCTTGTCGTGTTGGGAGTAGATATATTCTTGTCACGTTGGGAGTAGATATATTCTTGTCATGTTGGAAGTAGATATATTCTTGTCGTGTTGGGAGTAGATATATTCTTGTCACGTTGGGAGTAGATATATTCTTGTCACGTTGGGAGTAAATATATTCTTGTCACGTTGGGAGTAGATCTATTCTTGTCACGTTGAGAGTAGATATATTCTTGTCACGTTGGGAGTAGATATATTCTTGTCACATTGGGAGTAGATATATTCTTGTCACGTTGGGAGTAGATATATTCTTGTCATGTTGGAAGTAGATATATTCTTGTCATGTTGGAAGTAGATATATTCTTGTCGTGTTGGGAGTAGATATATTCTTGTCATGTTGGAAGTAGATATATTCTTGTCATTTTAGGAGTAGATATATTCTTGTCATGTTGGGAGTAGATATATTCTTGTCACGTAGGGAGTAGATATATTCTTGTCACGTAGGGAGTAGATATATTCTTGTCACGTTGGGAGTAGATATATTCTTGTCACATTGGGAGTAGATATATTCTTGTCACGTAGGGAGTAGATATATTCTTGTCACGTTGGGAGTAGATATATTCTTGTCACATTGGGAGTAGATATATTCTTGTCACGTAGGGAGTAGATATATTCTTGTCACGTTGGGAGTAGATATATTCTTGTCACATTGGGAGTAGATATATTCTTGTCATGTTGGGAGTAGATATATGTTTGTCATGTTGGGAGTAGATATATTCTTGTCATGTTGGGAGTAGATATATTCTTGTCATGTTGGGAGTAGATATATTCTTGTCACGTAGGGAGTAGATATATTCTTGTCACGTTGGGAGTAGATATATTCTTGTCACTTTGGGAGTAGATATATTCTTGTCACATTGGGAGTAGATATATGTTTGTCATGTTGGGAGTAGATATATTCTTGTCATGTTGGGAGTAGATATATTCTTGTCATGTTGGGAGTAGATATATTCTTGTCGTGTTGGGAGTAGATATATTCTTGTCATGTTGGGAGTAGATATATTCTTGTCGTGTTGGGAGTAGATATATTCTTGTCATGTTGGAAGTAGATATATTCTTGTCGTGTTGGGAGTAGATATATTCTTGTCGTGTTGGGAGTAGATATATTCTTGTCATGTTGGGAGTAGATATATTCTTGTCGTGTTGGGAGTAGATATATTCTTGTCATGTTGGAAGTAGATATATTCTTGTCGTGTTGGGAGTAGATATATTCTTGTCACGTTGGGAGTAGATATATTCTTGTCATGTTGGAAGTAGATATATTCTTGTCGTGTTGGGAGTAGATATATTCTTGTCATGTTGGAAGTAGATATATTCTTGTCGTGTTGGGAGTAGATATATTCTTGTCACGTTGGGAGTAGATATATTCTTGTCATGTTGGAAGTAGATATATTCTTGTCGTGTTGGGAGTAGATATATTCTTGTCACGTTGGGAGTAGATATATTCTTGTCACGTTGGGAGTAAATATATTCTTGTCACGTTGGGAGTAGATCTATTCTTGTCACGTTGGGAGTAGATATATTCTTGTCACGTTGGGAGTAAATATATTCTTGTCACGTTGGGAGTAAATATATTCTTGTCACGTTGGGAGTAGATCTATTCTTGTCACGTTGGGAGTAGATATATTCTTGTCACGTTGGGAGTAGATATATTCTTGTCACATTGGGAGTAGATATATTCTTGTCATGTTGGGAGTAGATATATGTTTGTCATGTTGGGAGTAGATATATTCTTGTCATTTTAGGAGTAGATATATTCTTGTCATGTTGGGAGTAGATATATTCTTGTCACGTAGGGAGTAGATATATTCTTGTCACGTTGGGAGTAGATATATTCTTGTCACATTGGGAGTAGATATATTCTTGTCACGTAGGGAGTAGATATATTCTTGTCACGTTGGGAGTAGATATATTCTTGTCACATTGGGAGTAGATATATTCTTGTCACGTAGGGAGTAGATATATTCTTGTCACGTTGGGAGTAGATATATTCTTGTCACATTGGGAATAGATATATTCTTGTCATGTTGGGAGTAGATATATGTTTGTCATGTTGGGAGTAGATATATTCTTGTCATGTTGGGAGTAGATATATTCTTGTCATGTTGGGAGTAGATATATTCTTGTCACGTAGGGAGTAGATATATTCTTGTCACGTTGGGAGTAGATATATTCTTGTCACTTTGGGAGTAGATATATTCTTGTCACATTGGGAGTAGATATATGTTTGTCATGTTGGGAGTAGATATATTCTTGTCATGTTGGGAGTAGATATATTCTTGTCATGTTGGGAGTAGATATATTCTTGTCATGTTGGGAGTAGATATATTCTTGTCGTGTTGGAAATAGATATATTCTTGAATCAATTCAGAAGTAAGTTTTGGTTGAAAGTGAATAGATATTGAGAAAATTCTTAGAAAAAAAATTTGTTTTCTGGAGACCTCAGAAACTCAAATGATTTCAATATAAAACTACTGCCATTTCTGATGAGAGAATGTGAATAATGATGAAATTACTAATAATAATAATTGTGTGAGTTTTTCAGTCTTGTTTGTTTTACAGGAATAAATGTAAAACTGTTGTATCATTGTGTGACCTTGGCAGAAAACCATTTTAACATGATGTCATGTTTCCGTAGCTAAAATAAGTACTTATATTGTAAAAAAGTACAGTGAAACCTCGATTCTCGAACATAATCCGTTCCAGCAGGTTGTTCGAAAACCGAGTTGTTCGAGATCCGAAACAATTATTCCCATTGGAAATAATTTGTGTAGATTTTAATTTGTTCCATGCCGAAAAAAAACTTCAGTAAAGTATTTATTAAACATTTCACACCATAAACGGTACTGTATACTACATACTATATATAAAAATGGGTAGATATAGATCGTGTTTATTTTTAATAAAAGATTTTCTGTCTATGATGATGAAAACAGAAAACAAAAAGTAAACATTTCGTATGCTTTGCTCTTAAAACATCGAAAACATTCAAGGTTAAGATACAATATCAAAAATTGCAGAAATTGATAATGAAGCAGCAAAGAGTGCAACAGATCAGTTACATCAAAAATTGTCGGAAAAAAAATATGACCAACAGTGGCACGTTTACTTCACATATTTGAAGGAGAATCCTCTTCTAAAAAAATTTAGGGTAACTCGATTGGAGGAGTTGTCTCTCTAGGAAATTCCTTCGGTAGAGGGACGTCGTCCCAGATGGTTCCTTTATTTTCGTAAAGAATTCATGAAGCTTACCTTGCTTCTCCCCTTGTTAACGATTGTGTTCATGCTGTTTTTTGGAGCTCTTCCGAACGTTTAATTCTAATGCGCATGCTCCGCTTTGGTCGAGAATCGAATTTATGTTCGAGATCCGAGACGAACAAATCTCCACTTTCTCGGTCAAGAACCAAAGTGTTCGAGAACCGAGGTTCTACTGTATATCACAAGTTTGCTGTCACAAACTGCTCATGAGCCTTGTATATCTGCAAGAAATATAGCGCGATGAAGAAGTTATTTCAACTCAACTTACTCTATGGTGAAAAAGGTAAGGTAAGTAGACAAAAAGGTAAGTAGATAAAAAGGTAAGTAGATAAAAAGGTAAGTAGATAAAAAGGTAAGTAGATAAAAAGGTAAGTAGATAAAAAGGTAAGTAGATAAAAAGGTAAGTAGATAAAAAGGTAAGTAGATAAAAAGGTAAGTAGATGAAAAGGTAAGTAGATAAAAAGGCAAGTAGATAAAAAGGTAAGTAGATAAAAAGGCAAGTAGATAAAAAGGTAAGTAGATAAAAAGGTAAGTAGATAAAAAGGTAAGCAGATAAAAAGGTAAGTAGATAAAAAGGTGAATAGATGAAAAGGTAAGTAGATAAAAAGGTAAATAGATAAAAAGGTAAATACAGTCAAACATGGATAACTCGAACTTCACAGGACCGAGCAAAAGTGTTCGAATTATCAGAGCGTTCAAGTTATCAGAGCACTGTCACAAGTCCATGTATTTACTTATTTAATAGTAGATACATGTACATATACAAGCTATAGTATAAATCAAAAGCACAAATGGCTTGTTTCAAATTAAATGCTTCTAATGTAAAGTTTAAAACGTTTTTATCAAAAAGTATAGAGATTTTTCTATCACTTGAGATTAGTTTGTTGTTTGAGGTGATGTTATTGCCAGGACGTTTTTTTAGATTGACATTGGCAAAACTTGATCGTTGTTGAAATGCTCAAAAGAAAAGACATCTTTTTCTTTTGAGTGTTTTACCCACGATCAATTTTGTCGATTTTTCTTGAAGTTTATGCAAAGATTACCTCACTTTACCTGGGATTCGTTAAGAGCAACATTCTGAGGCAGTTCAATTAGAAGTTTTACGAGGTTTTACGGTACATTGTATATCACTCATGCTTTTTGAATGGATTCTTATCGAATGTACACACGTATTCTGTGTTTAGGTCAAACAATTAATAGTTTTTTTTTAGCTAAGACAACGTATACATTTAATTACAACAATTTTTAAGACGTTTTAAACATTTTAAACATTTAACATTCCGACATTGATTCAATACGGAATCAACGTCGGAAAACTATTCATCGTTTGACCTAAACACAGAGTACATGTACGTTCAATAAGTATCCATTCAAAAAACGTGAGTGATAGAGTGATATACAATGTACCGTAACACCTCGTAAAACTTCTAATTGAACTGCCTCGGAGAGTTGCTCTTAACGAATCCCACTTTACTTTCCTTGCTTCCGATGGGCGATCGCTAAGCGGATGTTTGGTATAAATCAAATTTCACCAAACCTTCAGAAAAGTCGTTGACAAAAATATTTTGCCGATGGTGGTAATAACGACACTTATGAATTACGAAAAGTTGAGGTTTACCTCTATGGCTTGGAATAAAGTGATTTTCTAAAGCGATAACAACCATTTTGGTAGCCGTTGGGCAAAAGACAGTTCGAGTTAACAGTGTTGAGTTCGAGTTATCTATAGCAATTTATCATAACGTGGGAACGGACCAAATAAACCGTTCGAGTTAACCATGTGTTTGAGCTATCCGTGGGCGAGTTATCCATGTTTGACTGTATATAGATAGCTTAACTGTATATATTAGTGAAATTAAAGTACAGTGGAACCTCGGTTCTCGACCACAATCTGTTCCAGAAGGTTGTTTGAAAATCGAGTTGTTTGAGATCCGAAACATTTTTCCCATTAGAATTAATATATGTAAATTTTAATCCGTTCCAAGTAAAAACAGCAAAGATGTTTATATTTGGAAAATATAAAGATGTTCACTCCTTTAAAGATGTTTACTTCACATATTTGAAGGAGAATCCTCTTCCAAAACAATTTAGGGTAACTCGACTGGAGGGGTTATCTCCCTAGCAAATCTCTTCGGTAGAGGAGACGTCGTCCCAGATAGTTCCTCCCTTTTTATAAAGAATTTATGAAGCCTAAATTGCTTCTCCGTTTATTAACGAAAGTTTCCACGCTGTTTCCGGAGCTATTCCAATTCCGATGCGCATGCTCCGGTTGGTCGAGAACCGAATTGATTTTCGAGATATGAGACGAACAAATCTCAAAATATTTGGTCGAAAACCGAGTTGCTCGTGAACTGAGTTGCTCGTGAACCGAGTTGCTCGTGAACCGAAGTGTTCGAGAACCAAGATTCCACTGTAATAATTAGCCAGGAAGCAACAAGTTCAACCAAAACTAGTTTCCTAAGGGGGTTTGTACTGTTTTAAGACATTTTAAATATTGGAAATACCTTCATTAAACAAATTAAGTATTTGCTAAATTTATCATTGTACGTTAATGTTTGTATGTAGGAGTCTGAGTATTTTCAAAACAAATAAATTTCGTTGCAAATTTAATAAGCCAATGAAAAATGACTCCTCATTCACTGCACTAATATGAGAGTCAATTATGTAAAGTGTGTAAACAATAAACATGTATGTAAACTTGCAATATAATTATGTGATCCAGTAAGTAAAAAAAATTGTCTTTACTTATTGGATCATCCTTGTATACTGTATATACAATAACTGTATATTGAATATAGAGTAACTGTAAATTGTATATAGAGTCTATATACAATTTACAGATTATATAGAGTAACTGTATTTTGTATATTGCCACTAATTCACTATGTGGACACACAGAACAGTCAGTACTGCTAGTACCTTCATTGCACAAGATACATAAATTAATAGCAGGCAAGTTGAATGATAGCTATTACGCTCTCCGTTCATAATCCTTCGCAATTTATGAATGAGAAACTGTTTATGTATATTTGACTCGGCGAAAAGAGTGGTCCTCATTGGACAGATTACAAATTACGTTATAATATCTTTTATTTGAAATCATCTTCATTTGAGACTCGTTTAAAAAGACTCACAGATTCGTCATTAATAAAAAGTCACTTTTGAATCAATGTTAAATTGTCAGAAATAATAACTTGCACTATTTATTATTTTTATGTTACAAAAGCTGTTATTTTAAATGCGCTAACAGAAAATCACAAAATTCTCTACGTACAATTAATGGCACGTCCAGAGCCTTGGCCGATATGGGGCTTGAGCCCATGATAGTCAGCTTATGGGACAATTCTAACCAACTGAGCTAGTCAGTCCCACTACCATCTACTGGTGTTTTGATGCCTCAATATGATTGCACGAATCCTTAGTCTCTGCGCCGTGGAACAGATAGAGTGACGAATGAACAATGCTCATTAATAACAACCAATAAGACAGCTCAACCAATAAGACAGCTCAACCAATAAGACAGCTCAACCAATAAGACAGCTCAACCAATAAGACAGCTCAACCAATAAGACAGCTCAACCTTTACATTTTCATAAATCAAAAAGATTAATTCAGACAAGTTCTATAGGTGGAATTTGATTTGTTACTTTTTTTACTTCACGCATATGAGTCATTGTTTCTTGCATCACCGCTTTAATTATGACTGAAGTATGACTCAGTAAGAATGGATATCCGTAAGCAACCAAACACCCGCCCTGAAATAAACTCAAGTTTAAAAATGAACTTACACCAAATTTTAGTGGAAATTATCGGATATTATATATATTATTATCAGTATTTTTATAATTGGTAATTATTCTTGGTGATCTGACAGCCAGGATGTTTTAAAGGTTGACTTGCAACAAAATTCACATTACAGTTATTACGTATCAAAAGATTCACCATGTCTTACTCTGTTGTGTTGTAGGTGCAAAATATGTGGAAATGTGATTACAAGCTCTTAAAAGCTCAAAAACAAAAAGCCGCCGTAGATTGGAATCTCTTTATTTTGGTGACGTAACCACGAAATTTGGTTATCGTCTTGTCACGTATGTTCTCACGTGAATTGAAAGGCCAATACAAAGCTCAATATAAAACTTATCGTAGTACTAGTTTATGACAAACACTTCGGGTTTTACCGAAGACCCCGTATCGAATATAGATGCTCGCTACTTTACAGTTTTGTTACAGCATTATTCAATCGTCAAGTCGTAATCTGATCATGTGACCCAATACTTCACAAATAATTTCTGCAGCACTTTTTGATTATCACAGGTGACCAACAGTATCGTCATGATTATCAGACAATGGTATGTACTCTTTCGAGCTAAGGTTAAAAAGTTTAACGATTTTTCATGGTAAGTTACCGGTATAAGATATCAGTGCTAAAAGTGACAGCATTACAGTGACGATAAAACAGACGCGTAAGAACAATAGACATAGTTTTATTGAATGAGTGAAGTATATTTGTGATAATATTTTGACGAATAAGGTTGCATGAAAGTGTAAACAGAAACCATCTCTCACATCTACGTCACATTTGAGCCTTTTTGGAAAGAGAATCCAAACTACGGCGGTCTCGTGTGGCTGCGATTTTCTGTTCGTTTTTTAGCTTTTAAGAGCTTGTAATCACCTTTCCACATATTTGGCACCTACAACACAACAGAGTAAGACATAGTGAATCTTTCAATACCAAATAACTGTAATGTGAATTTTGTTGCAGTCAACCTTTAAGATTAAATTCGACAAAACTTGATTGCAATAAAAGCTCTCAGGATAAGCAAAAGTGTGATTAAATACTACAGTTGCATAGAGACCGGCAGAATAGACACGTGGAATGCTGCAACTTGAATGCAACGTTGATAGCAGCTAGTGACGTCATTTTAGGACGTATTTTTCATCAGGGCATTTTAACCGTGATCAAGTTTTGTCGATTTTAATTTTGAAACATCCGGGCAATCAGATAACCTCAAACATAAACAACAATCGCAAGTGATAAAAAATTGCCGATACTTTTTAACAAAGTTCACTAAAATGTTCTTGTTCATCTTTAAAAACCTGTTTCAAACTGGTCTCTTAGAAAGGCATCAAAACTTATATTTCTAGCTGGTAAGAGTCACCTGTCGGCCACTCACTTACTTGAATATCAACCATCTTTTGATGTTAAGCGACTTCTTAGTGTATTGTACTTCAAATCTATACGGTAGAACCACTTCTGTAGAGCACGACAGAAGCATTTGTCTGCTAATAAAAAGCCATAACTTTGTTGTAGCTGCAATATCTTTCTTGTGTAGTTTATAGAAATGGAGCTCTATACAAACAATAGCGTGCCAACGATACTGTTATCATTTTACCTGAAGCAGCTTTTCCTTGCATCAGTGTTATGACAGACAGACATTTCGTGATCACATTCTAAAGAGTTGACAATCTGAGACTCGGAGCAATAAGCTTGTTATGACAGTTGTTACAAATTTCATTGGCCGTGTTTTTGGAATCTAATTTCTATTGCCTAATCGCTAATGTCCATTATTCCGAGATAGCGACAACCATTAATCTCCCATATAACCGTGAATGAGAATTACGATAGGTTAGAAGGCTGGCTCGATGATGCAAACTTCTGCCTTATGTGCTGGCGTTTATTTACTTTTCTGCGTTCATCTAGCCACTGATGTTTTCCAACAAGCTTGTGAATGAATTTCTGTCAAAACAACTCATAATGCCTTTTTGTATGCATAATTTCTTAGGCTACTGTAACAGTTCTTGGCTGTAGTTTGTTGGTCAACAGGCTTTTATAGTTTTTGGTAAGCCAAACTAAAGCTGACTAGAGACTGATGGCATCAGAAGGCCAGTGTAAACAATTCTGACAAACATTTGTAATATATAATTAGTAACATATAATATATAATTAGTAACATATAATATATAATTAGTAACATATAATATATATATATATATATATATATATACATCATATAAAAATAGACTTGTAAAAAACCAGGATGATAAAGAGACAAAATGTTGTGTTGAAAAAGCCAATATTGGAAAAATTTAATAAAAACAAAAGTGAATATTATATCATTAGTTTTAGCTGTTTTGAAGGCAGCATTAAAAAGACTAATGTAGTCAAAACTTTACTCATAAAACATTGTTTTAAAACTGACACAAAGTTTAAAATTATTATTTGTGCGTATGTGAATGTCAACCAGTCAAGAAAAATTTGGCTAAAAATATAAATTTAAAATTACATTCAAAGGTAAACCATTCATATGCTAACCACATACTGAATCACAAGTACGAGCACATTTATTATAAGTCATCCTTTTCAGTCTTTATTAGAAACTTTTTATTTAATTTAGAAATAAAAACTTGATTTTGTAATAAAAAAATTACAAGCATACATTCATGAATATATGAGCGTTGAACATGAGGTTGTGCCCAATAAATCAGAGATATAATTGGCTATAGATGAGACCCATTATAGTTACATCGGGAGTAGAGATGGGCTATCAAATATAGATCGAGCCTTAGCTGTAAATGCTGCCACATTCTCATACTAATTGCGTACTAGCTCTCATGCGTTTGACTATATTCGCTTGGCATCCTAGTTTTAATAAAGTCAATTACAGTTGCAATATATTAGTGAGCCCTTCAAAACTGTTCATAATGATCAGCAAAAAATGAAGGCATGATTCACAAAAATTATTTTTTAATATAGAATTATAAAGAAAATCTATTCTCTGATATAAATATAAGTACGGCATGACAAAGACTTCTGAATCATTTAAACCTCAAGTTAATAATAAGTCTACCCTGTTGGCTTCCTATGACAGAATGTTACTCTTTGGATAAAAAGGTTAGAATATAAGAATATCAGAAAAATGAATTACTTCGCTTAGCTTAGTAAGTTTCCAACCTCCATTGTCTGAAAAATGTCTATAAGCTTGCACTGGCAAAAATCTTTTCTAGGCAGCAGTGATATAAATGGCTCTTATAATCATCATATTAGATGCTTGTATAAGTTAGTGTAAATTAATGCTGTCGGGGAACAAGTGAACAAAATACTTACTGGATATTATAAGGCGCGTGTTTCTGCATTACTCTGCATGCTGATTGAAATCGGTCTTGCTGTACGCGTTCAGGCAAAGAGGGAGATTGAACACCTGGCCAAAAGAGTTTTGGCGTGTGAAAATACTACGCATGGTAGAGGATTATACTTGTGTTTATGCTTAAGCCAGGCAAAGTGATAAGTCAATACGCTAAAGTAAATCTTACATAAGATGAGCCAAATGTAAAATGAGCTTCTGCCTTCCAGATGTTTTGTACTTAGAGTACAACTTTTCAAATGACGCTGAAATTAATTTATTTTAAAGATTAAAAGATTACACCAGTTTTTTGTAGATTTTATCAGAAAGTATCGATATTTTTCTATCATTTGCAGTTGGTGTTTATGTTTGAGGTGATCTGATTGCCAAGATGTTTCTAGATTAAAATCGATAAAACTTGAAAACTTGGCCTTTTTCTTAGTGTACCAGCAAAATTTGCTGGCATCCTCATATTTTCTAAGTATGCTGTGATGATGCTTGACAGCACCTTCCTGTTATTATTATTATTAGTAGTATTATTATTATTATTAGTATTGTTACTAGTACGCTGGCAGTCTCACCATGAGAGATAATCAAGTGTAATAGCTGCGTGCACAACTCTTCCACAAGGCAGCCAGTTGGTGAAGTGGTGCAGTTGGTAGTGTGCCTGGCTGCTAAACTGAGTATCTGTGTTGATTCATTTTTGTGCAATGCATTTTTCTTTCTTAACCTGAAAGCGTAGCTTTGGATGGACGGACAGACAGACATAGCTATTTTTATAGTAAAGATTCTTAATAAATTGTTCAGATGGAATAAATCATAAGTCATAGACCTAAAGTCAAAAAAAACTCAAGTTAAAACTGAGGGATCTAAAACTTTTCTCAGTATTTTTACTGATTCCAGGAGTGCAATAAGTTACAGTTTCGAGATCTTTGTTTGTCTACATTACATATAATCAGCTATCTATCATAGTTCTAGATTATTCCTAATATCTTCATTACACCAGGAGCAGCTGTCTCCGAGGCCTTCTAGATCTTTCTCAATTCCTTCCTAATTCTTGATATTCATCCACTTTCTTTAATCATCATTATTACTATTACTGATTATTCTCAGATATAGCTAGTATCGTTTACTCAGATATAGCTAGTATCGTTTACTCAGATATAGCTAGTATCGTTTACTCAGATATAGCTAGTATCGTTTACTCAGATATAGCTAGTATCGTTTACTCAGATATAGCTAGTATCGTTTACTCAGATATAGCTAGTATCGTTTACTCAGATATAGCTAGTATCGTTTACTCAGATATAGCTAGTATCGTTTACTCAGATATAGCTAGTATCGTTTACTCAGATATAGCTAGTATCGTTTACTCAGATATAGCTAGTATCGTTTACTCAGATATAGCTAGTATCGTTTACTCAGATATAGCTAGTATCGTTTACTCAGATATGATCAAAGTTACTAATCGAAGATTTCCAGATTGCCACATTAATATTATTATTATTATCAACATTACTGTTATTATCCTTATTGTCAGTATTATTTGGCTGGTTCGCTCTGCAGCGTCAGTCCTTATTGGTTCCTTGAGGCTGTCAAGCTTTTTTATAATGTTAGCTGTAACAAAGAAGCAAGCTTTTTACAGTGGCTACATTATTGTTACCATACTGTTATTCATATTATAAATATATCATTATTATTTATGGAATTCAAAAATTATTATATTCTTAATTATATACAAACATATAACATTATTATTGATATCATAATTTTAACACAAAATAAAGTATTGTAACTGTCATGTAGTATTTCTATTACCAGTAAGAAATAAATATTCTAGATATGCCTGCCCAATAGTCAAACTATTATCAAGATAAAATACGCAACACAAATACACAGTAACTGAGTCCATGAACTAGGTAGCATCTTCAGACACTGACAAAATGAAGCATAAAAACTATCTCGTCTACGTTATCATTGCTTTGGTAAGTTTTGAACCATTAAAAACCTGAGACCGTATCGCTATTACGACATTTGGCGGCATGAGCTTGTCAAAGTTCATTGTGAAACTCTAGCAGCTGTCAAAAAGTCGTTATAGCAGATATAGAGAGTGAAATGAGAAGTGAAGAGTGGAGGCATTACGGGGTAAGCAGAGGTGAGGGGGGACTAGAGAGTCAGAGGGAGGAACGAGAGACTATAACGGAAGAGCTGGGTGTGGAATGTGTCAACAGAAGATCATGTGGTACTAGGATTGACAGTTATACTTATTTATTGACAATCCATGCAGACGAATGCTCTGCCTCTCTCACACAATGGCATTATTAACTGTGACAATTGTTAAAAAACACAATTCGTTTATCACGAAAAATGAAAAGCAAGCAATTCTCCTTTGAGCATATGAAATAAGCCACTGACGTTGGCAAAGAAAGTTCCTGGTAGCGGATATCCTCCTTGTTGCAAGACAAACACAAAAGACATAAAATATGAAAATTTTCAAAAGTATATGGTTTCACAAGCGAATCCGTTAATTAGCAATGATTAGAAACGCGTGGCTATGTGTTTAGAGCAACTCCCTTAATTGCCTTTTCCATAGTCATCTGCCGAGAATTAGCCAAAAGGTTTACACAAACATTAGCTAGCTAAGGAGCTACATTTTAAATGACCATTTTGCACCTGCCTAGTTGAAAGGAGCTCTCTATCTTCGTGGCAGTCATGTTGTATGACTGACACGATGGATATACAACAGGTTTCCGTCGTCAGTGGAACAGCTGGCAGCTCGTAGTGTCTTCCAAATACGCACGAAACTCCCCTCACTCGCTGACACCTGAATATGTTTGTCAAAAGACTACACGCAATGATTAATTGAATTTATTTCCTTAAAGTTATTTTAATACCAATATTTACAGAATACGTCAAAGACAAAGCCGCGTGTCTCAGTTCTGTTTCAGCCAATTTTTCATACGCTTTCGCCTGACCTTTGGTTATACAGGATGATGTAGTGCGGTAGTAGATCACCGATAGACTTGCTCAAGTTTAGATAAGTTTCGTAGAGACTCTCTTTATGGTGTTTAAAGGCTTTTAACATCACTTCACCAAAACAGGATGAATCTTCAGGTTTTCCACTTTTAGAAAACATAAATTTTGTTGTTGCATTTTCCGATGAAGTCAGTCTCATAACATCTTAGAACATAAATAATACAAATGAAGTTATTGATTTAAAATTACTTTATTAAAACAGTTAGCATTTTAAGTAAACTTTTCACTTCTAGCAGTTACAATGAATCAAACAATTTGCTGCCTAAACATCAGGATGAGAAAAGTTCTTGCCAACACATTTCCAAGGGCTAAATCTACATTTCTTTCTTAAATGTTATATACAAATTTAATTATTACAGGTGAATGAATTAATAATTATTGGATAAATAATTTAGCTATGAAATTATTATCAAAGTATTTATGTAAAATGCTATGTACAGCAATGATACCAGATATTTTTGTGTTGAAGTTCACATTTACTAATAGCCTAGTAGGCTACAGTACAGTACAGTGTATACAATGGGCCTAGTTGTTGAGGTTAAATTAACGCCATACGATTAATTACAAATATATATACATCTTTTCTGATCTAAACAGATAATCATATGTTTCAGTTTATGATTTTTCTTGTTACTACAACCTATATTTCACTGTCCCGACTCCTCCGTAATGCTATTAGATTATCAACTTTTAAAACACTTCTGTTCAACTTTACTCAATAATTCCTGATTTCTGTCTTCTCATTCTTGTTTTTGGCATGTGACAAAAACATCATTTTTTGTTGATGATTAACTAATACTAATAAAATATTATAAATACAACATTTAACTCAATGGCAGCACTTGGCTGATATGCTGCCTCAAGAAATGCCATACTCTGACCAATCAGGCGCAGGCGTTAAACAAACACGCCTACAGGAAGAGCATGTAAAGATTATCGACACACAAGTTCAAAATTCTTCTTATGGCTTCACACAAACTTCTGAAAACATGAGGCTAGAATTTAAACGCGATGTGAATGCAGCTATATACGCCACAAACTGCAGTGTAATACAGAAAAGGTTTAGCTGAGGCTTATTGGTTTTCAGTCAGTCTATCTCCGCATATAATCTTACCGACTGCACCTGCAAATCTTCCTGCAGTATTTGACAGGCTCAGTCTTCATATATATATTCATATGATGTGAGCTGAACGCCATAATCCGTCTGTGTTGAGGCACGACAGACCTGTCTATCAATCAATATCCACATGAAAAGCGTAGCACAACAAAATCTGCAGATCACTTTAGAGGCTGACATCGAGCGAGGATATCTGTATGTCGGCACACCATTTGCTAGAGCTTGTACTTATTATATGATATAAGCTCTAGGCTTGATCATTTTGGCTTCCAGATCATTTTGAAAGAGGTTTAAACTGGAATTTACTAGGTTTTTCATTGTTGGCAGTAAATGCAGAAGTAAAGAAATCCTTTGATATGCTGGACTACCAGAATACAAATGAGCCGATGACGCAGCAACAGCACAACATGTTGGCCTATCAGCAGCAGCAGCAACAACAACTCTCGCACAACCCTGACACCTATTTCTCTTACGCTGACGCTCATGGAGGAAACCCTCGTCAACCATTTCCTGTCAATACGGCGCCTTTAGCGGCGTTGCACAGCATGGCAGACATGAAGACGGGCCGGTCGACTAGCCTCCCAACAGACACGACGATGGCCAACTATAACTCCGCAGCCTACTACTCGATGAAACACTGCCTAAACGCAACTCCTCACGGTATAACTGATATCTTAGGCCGGCCAGAGCTTCAGGCACAGCTGCAGGCGCGCATCGGACAGGGAGTATATTATAACAACAGCAGTTGCGCGCAGACCAATACTAACTCGATAGGACTCAATCAAAATGGCAAGGAAGCGCAGGTTTCTCCAAACAGATCTCTTTACAACTGGGCTAGTAACGGTCAAATGTTGTCTTCTGGTCAGACCAATCCCTGGCACGGTAAGCATGGTGAGTTTACATTATTTAGTCGGTTTAAAAAATATGTTAATGAAAACAATAAAAAATAAAGCTTTATCCTATTCCACAGATTGTTTGCTATATAAAATAATATGTTTTTGATTCATACTTTTCAGACATCCATTGAGCTGGTGTATCTAGCAATTACTTTTTTTCATTCAAGTATGTTTATTCGTTTGAACAAAAACAAAAGAACTTTCATATCACAACTCTAGCTGAGTAGAATTGGATGTTTAACAGGAACATGAGAAGGATATTTTTAATATTTTATACAGACAAACTTCAAGCAATTTTTGAGTTGAGCTCTTGGAAAAGAATTACAGATGTTTTAGAGTTCAAAACAATAATATTTCATGCTTACCATCTAGAATGGCGGGATAAAAATAAATTGAAGAGAAGAAACCACAGAGGTGTCAGTTGGTTGAATGGGAATATAGCAGCAGTACGTGTCACTCGGGATCCCCGTTGCCTAATAATTTATTAATTGCCAGATACCTGAAAATCCATTTGTGGTTGATTAATAGAAATTTATAGTCTGGCCACAGGCACAGCGAGTGACCGCTGCGACCTGAGAGTTATCAAACATTTTCAGACTTCCGTTATACATAACACCAACAATGCTAGAAAAAGAAATGATCAATAACCAGTAACGGTTATTTTAATTGTCTGTTGCAAAATTGAATTTGAGACGACAAGTTATTTTTTTGTAAAATATCATATTCTGAAAGTGTTGTGAACCAGTGTTCTATTGTCCGCAGGTGCTATGGGAGTTCTTGACCGAAAAGACAGTAAAAAGAAGAACACTAGACCGACATTTACTGGCTCTCAAATTTTTGCGTTAGAAAAAACTTTTGAACAACAAAAATATCTTGCTGGTCCGGAGCGAGGGAGACTAGCATTTGCTCTTGGAATGACAGAGAGCCAAGTGAAGGTAGGGTCCCCTTCTTAGGATTTACTGACTGAATATCAGCTCATGGTGAACAGCTGGCCCGTGGTGATTACGTGTGCGCTATTGAAGTGTTCCGTTTGACACCATTTTGTCAAGTGGACTGCCATAATAAGATGTCTGAATTAAATTAATTTTGTCTCTCCTATTCTGTAAATAGACAAATTTGGTAAGACAGGAGATGAATTGATGTATGTTATCGTGTTGCAAGGTGTTAAGTGTCTTCAATGAAGTGTTTTCGAATAAATTTTAATAAGGAAAAACAAAAAGCTATATAGCAGAGAGAAACTCAGAGAAGCTAACAGCTATTTCTATTTTTTTGGTAATTTACTGCTTATAATAATCAGAATTAACTTTGTAACTAATAATAAATTTTGGCACATCATTGATCTTTGTATAAAACAAAGATTAACTTAAGGTTTTTGCTATCATTTTTCTTTGGAATATTAAATCAGCTTTCTAGTTACCATTTTGTTTATGTATTTCTAATCAGAAATTTCAGTGAGCATCTACTGTAAATTATTGAATGATATAAAATCTTTCATGAGAAGAACAAAATATAAGGAATTTATTGGTTTAATTCTGTTCGCTACTTCTATAATTTTACTATTTGATATTTCCATAAAGAGTTTACCAGAGGTAAATAATTTTTCAGAAATTCAGCTTAAAAACTGCTATCAAATTTTAATACATAATCTGTCAAAAGGTCTTTTGGCGCATAAGCTGTCATATATATTTTTAGCAGTTGAATTTTTAATCAGAATGACAGACAAAATAACAAGTAGGCCTATACGTGGCAAAAAACAAGCAATAATGAAATTGGTTGAATTTTTTGCAACATTATTGTCTTTTGATATTTGGAAAAGTTTTTCAGGTGTAAAGTCATAGGATTACTGAAACTAGTGAATGAAATAAAAGCTGGGGAATGCCTGGCCCTGACTCAAGGACGCAGTAAATCAAATCTTAATTATAGTGCCTCAATTATGTATACCTTCAATTTTTCTCCTCCCCGGCTGCCAGCTAGTCATTATCTTCAATAACAATGACCCAGTTGATTCTAGCTGTTTACTTTGACATTCTGAGTCAAGTGCAATGTCTTCTTTAACCCATTATTGATGTGCAGTGATTGTACAACTCCCCTATCATAATAACCGCTCACAACTTGTAGAATTTACAAAAATAGGTTAGCGTGTGATATAGACAAAAGCTTCAAACTGAAAACGTTTAAACAGTGGCCATTGGAAAAAAACTTAGTAGCTTTTTCAAGAAGGACTGAAGTAAAGCTGAGTGAAGTGAATTATAGGCATACAAATGTTTAATAGATAATTTTTTGTGAAATAATTTTTTAACTACATTGTAGGTGGCTAACAATATTGGTTTATAGCTGCCAATGGTTTATACTGTCTGTCTGTGTGTCTGTATGTGAGTGTGTTTGTGTGCGCGCCTGTGTGCACTGATAAGTTGAAAAATGTTAAAAGGGATTGCAAGAAAGTAAAACAGTTTACTCACCAGTAGTTTTTTATCTTATGATAACATAACCCTCATATGGATAAACAGAATTTGTTTACGTCAATATTATAAGCCAATCTTTTTAATAGTTACAGTAAATTAGCCTTAGAACAGCAAAACTTTTTATACTGTACACTTTTATCAAACCTGATCTCTAAGTTAGTAATTGTTAGCCAAATAATAAACTTTTCATGATTATCAGACTGCTCGTAGACTGAAAAATTGTTTTTGTTTTTTATCATTAAACAATGAGACATTTTTATTAGTTTTTTAGTCTAAAAATATATATGAATAACCAAAGTATTTTGCTATGTATAATATAATATTTTGCTATGTATAATAACCAAATGTTTGCTATAAACATAAACTATTGTATGGATCAGAAGTAGTTGATTAAAATTGACAATGATTTGCTATAAAAATACATGTTTTCAAAAACTCAATGATTCACAGTAAATCAAATTAATAACTTTTTCTGCAGATTTTGGTAAAAGAGTGACAATGTTCAGGCAAGGTAGTTGCTGAATTTGAAAGAAAATTTGTGCAGTAAAACGATGTGAGAAAATTGAGGAATTTCAGACTAAAACTAGTAATAAAGTCATAAGATAATAATAATAAAGTGCTAATACATTTAAAAAATAACATCTGAAAACTAGACATAAAAAATTTGCATAAAAAGCAGAGAAATTCTGCAATAGGAATAGCCTACAGGTTAAAAGTTATGAATAACACGGAGGATGGTGATAGCTTGCGTATTCAGCTTCTCACGAAATAATGAACAAATGGGAAAGAAAATAAAATATGTTACATATATTTTGTTATATAAATATTTATATATATAATATATATTTATGTCTATGTATTTATGTCTATGTATTTATATCTATGTATTTATATCTATGTATTTATATCTATGTATTTATTTCTATGTATTTATGTCTATATATTTATAGACATACATTTATGGAAGTTTAGTAATAAGACATAAGTTTAGGAACTTTAGTAAGATTTAATCAGCCAATTTATGATTGTTATACAAAAAAATTCACTCATCTTCTAATCAAAATTATGAAATGTCAAGCTTCTACACCAATTTAATTTATTTCAGGAATATCTTTGTATACTAGATCAGATATTTCTATGAGAATACACTAAATAGCTTAATTTGTTTTATAGCCAAAAAATCAAACATGTAGAGTCAAACATATGCTTCATGTTTGGCTGTATTACATTATTTGCTAATAGATGAGAATGGAGAAAAAGGGGTTTATACAAGAAAACTATTGGCTAAATATGAGTTCTCTAAATTTATTTTTATGAAATGCTGCCATGATACACTCGCTCTACTTGACAAACAGAAAATAATTATGGAAAAACTTTTATAATACATAAAAACAGGAGGCACTTATAGAAACCTTTTCAAAATTGAGACGTCAGTGTGTGAAATCGTTTGATTGATAATCTAATGTGACAGAAATTATCGCCATGGCAACTCTCCTATAAGGGTGGTCTTTAAGTTTTTCAGACTAATGCGGCCAACTGAACAAAATATCTCAAGCTCAATTTTTGAGCTAAACGAGAAGTTATGATATCATTTTATTGACAGCGTAACAGCTGGCGACTTTGTCTCAACCATTTTATGTACATTTTCCATACGTTTTTAATATCGCTTATGGTAACGAGTGGTGCACAAGTTGAAAACAATATTGCAGTTGCATATTATTATTATTTTTAAGTAATATATAGAAAAAGAAAAAATAAGAAAACATTCAGACACAATAAACAGTGTACATGTATTGCTGATAAAAAGCTTCATGCTTGGATGTACCAATAAACTCTGTGTGTCATTAGGGTCGTTGATTTATATTATTCTGACAACTGCGGTGACCAGAGTTGGTAGCTATAGATTAATTGTTTATGTGAACTTGCTAAAACAGTATTAAATAGCCGCAGCCAACCTTGATTACTGTCAAGAGGTTCAAGCTCACCTTTTACAGCTCAGACTAATTTGCTATAATTTTTTGTACTTAAACTAAATCACCACTAAATCTGTTAAGGAATAACATTTACTATTTGATATCTTCAAACTGTTAACAGTTGCACAACTTAAAAAAATAACTTTCTTACAAAAATATTTTTTTAATACTTCTTTCTGCCAAGAGATACCAATTGGTAAAGCAGTAAATTATTACAAAATATGCATATCTGAAGGATGAGCTTGCACAAAGTTTTAGTAGATTTTATCAGAAAATATCAGTATTTTTCTATCATTTGTGATTGTTGTTGATGTTTCAGGGGATCTGACTGCCAGGATGTTTCACGATTAAAATCTATAAAACTTGATTGCGGTTAAAATGCGTTGTCATCGTTGTGATAGTTGATATCAGCTATTGCATTCAAGTTGCAACGTTACGCGTCTCCATTCTTTCGATCTATTTGCAACTATAAACGTCATAATCGCATTTTTGTTTGATCTGAGCATTGTAATCGCGATCAAGTTTTATAACTTTTAATGTTGAAACATCTTAGCAATCGGATCACCTCAAACATCAAAAACAACCGCAATTGATAGAAAATACTGATACATTTTGATAAAATTTACTAAGTTTTTTTGCAAGTTTGTCTTTAAACCTTTTATCATTGCTCTCTCTCTCAGTTATGACTAAGATAAATTGTTGGATGCATTGCTATAACTTTGCAAGTTCGTATTATGGCAATAATTTTCTATCATTTTTAAAACCAGCCATGTATGTGGTGGTCTACTAATATGTCTTATCCTGATATCAATGGAAATATTAACAACTTGCAAATTTTAAATTGATAGACAAATAAAGAAGTGAACAGTTCCAACTGTAGGGTTTTTGTTTTTACACTGGTATGTTAGCTTAACATTATTCTGTGAAATAAGCTTACAAATCTAATCCTTTTTCTTGACTTGAAAAGGTATTGTAACATTGCGATTGGTCAATATAAAATTTAGAATCATCTTGCAAAAGAAGAAAAATATTTCTATTTAAATTTCACATGTCTATAAGAAGTTATTATGGGATTAATAGCTTTGTGTTTGCTTAGATTACTTTACTCATGGAAATTTTTCTTTTGAAAACAGTAAATGAGGGTGTTTATTGAAGGCATTGCTTTTGTATTATCGCAGAACCTTGCCTAACCAGCGTAATACAACCGCTCATCGGATTTGTCACTGAAGCAACTGTCTTTTAAGGGCTGGACCATCCCGTTGGGATTCTGCTAATCCTGTTATATTATTATTGCAATATTTTGAATAAAATTGTAAAAGTCAGCAAAGCTTATAGTACTATTCTAACTTTGTAAATTTAAATAATAAGGAGACAAATGCAGGAATGCCGATCTTTAGCTGATTTAGTGATACAAAACCATCTAAATTTTTCAATTTTCCATCATATAGGCTTTTAACTGTAGAAACTGTCTGTAGACAGAACTTGAATTTAGTTGTAGGATAAATCAAAAGGTAAGCAGGGCCCTCCTTAAAATTCATTCGAACCCCTAGCCACACCAACAGCGCTTAACTATGTCTCACAAGCACCAGTGTTACATGCTACGAAGTTTTTTCGTAATTTTCATCTTCGTAGCATGTATATGGTTTAAAACGTCAAATCTTTAAATCCTCAAAGCGATTCAAACCTCCGTTTCAAAGGAGGGTATTTTTGAAAACATCGTAGCAACAACAAAGTACTGCGTATCATGCAAACATTGATATTCGTATTATTACACATAGAAATCTTTGCGATCCGAGGTTGGATTTTCATCGTTTTCATTAGTGAAGTCCTTACAGCATCTTTGTTTCTAAGTCACATGTTTTAAAAATATTATCTTCAAAATAAAAAATATTAATGCCGAAATTAAAAAAAAAAATTTCTTACACGCTTTGACATTGACGTTTGACCTTAAACGCATTTTAGGAGTGCCAGCCACGATATAAATTATACGCCCCGTTGTAGATAAAAGCGCAACAGACTAGTATAGAAAACGCGGAGTTGTATGACAATTTCTTCGTAGCACGCAAACTCATCAGCTACGAATAATTGCGAGTGGTGCGACCACTCTTGCGTATCATGTAAATTCATCCTCCTCATTCCTACAATCATAACCACAACTTCGAAACTCAAAAATTCGTAGCATGTAACACTAGTGAAGTACTATGGAGGCTCAACTAACCAATCACAGCACGGGTGCTTAGTCAGTAGTCTCTGTTAAGTTCAACTCTGGTCATATACCCTGTTTAACTATGTCACTAGCGTGACATAAACATCTTCGATGGAAGCGCACAGCAACAATATGCACAGCAGATACATAAAGTAGACATCTGTTGTGTTTATGCGTGTCAACGTGACTAATCAACACAACGGCCGCATTTACGGCTGATGTGAATCCACTTAAGTCAGGGGTCAAGGCCATGACATTCTTAGCAAAATTTTCGTTATTCGAATTATTTATTATAGAAGGGTTGTCAGCGTATCAGTTATCAATTATAGACAATCAACAGTGTGTAGTTGTAATAGCAAGTGTACAGTTATTATACTGCTGTGTTTTTGATAAAAGAGATAACTGTTACACTTGAAGGATGAAACTCAGGCTATTACAAAAAGAAGGGCTTTTGTTTTTGAAATGCATTAAACAAGCCTTAAGCAGTCTCCGATAGACTTAGTTAGCTAATGAATTACCCTAAAATGTTTAAAAAAAACATTTTCAACTCACACCATAGGTCTTCCATAAATTTAACATTTTAATAATCAAGGATTTTTTGCCCCTAACTAAATAGTTGCTTTTGTGAAGTCATGTCGTTGTCATCAGAAAGCGATTCTCAAATGAAATCAGCTTGTGCTGGAAATGAATTATATTGAATAGGTATTATATATTATATCAATTGAAACTAACTCTTAGCCAACCGTAGATGTGACAGTTTCTTCTCTAAACTGTAGACCAACGTGTTCATTAGACTTGATGCATTATACAACCGTCAATGACAAGTTGGCAGTGCAATGGCAATTTAAATGACTATGCATTTGATGTGCTTGCATTGACTAAATATAAAGAGGTGATTTTATAGGATGTTTCACAAGAATAGAGTGAGGAGTCTCTTCGCATATCTAAAGTCAAGTATTGTAAACTTTCTTAAGCAGACACCATTTAAATGTACGCCTTGGAGGCTTTTGCTTCGGAAATAATTTATATTTAAAATAAAGTTTTCAGCAGAAAGAAAAGGTTTTGTTGACATTGAATGTGTATTTAAAATAATCATGATATGACACAAGCAATGCCTTTGAAGATCATGGTAAACAAATTTAATTCTATTTTAATATTTATCATACATACTCGAGTATTACCTGACTTCAAAACTAAAATACTTGATCAAAACTGGGTGCCAGGTTATACTCATATAATAATAATTTTACAAAAAGGAAATGAGAATACACTAGTTCATAGATTCACATTAGTGTCATTCAGCAAAAGGTGCAGCCATAAAATAGAGACTACACCGAACCAAGTTAATTCTCACCAACTTGAAGTTAACCATAAGAATAATTCTAACTGTACCCTATATAAAACGCAAAATAACCACGTCAGATTAAACACGTCATAGTTACTCAGAATGTCACCATCCTACTTTTTCAATCACCTGATGATAATGAGAACAAATTTGCGCTGGGCGCATGGAAGTTTGTGATGTGTTGCATTACTAATAGTAGTAAAATTCAGGAAAACTTACCGAAGCTCTGCTAATGTAATAATGAGCCTTTATCAACGCATCATATAGACTACCTGACAACACAATATTGTATTTGGAGATGTCAACTTAAATGTGAGCTTTACAACATTCCTCATTATTGGCCAGTTTTTCAGCGGTATATGCAATATATATGGTATATAACCTATCATATCTATAATATATATATCTATAATATATATATATCTATAATATATATATATCTATAATATATCTATAATATATCTATAACATATATATATATATATATATATATATATATATATATATATATATATATAGATCTATAACTATAATAATCTATAATATATATAGGACCTATCTATAATATATATAAGATATATATATATATCTATAATATATACACCTACAATATACATGTATATACCTATAATATATATATACCTACAATATATACACCTGCAATATATACACCTACAATATATATACCTACAATATTTATACACCTACAATATATATCTATAATATATATAGCTAAAGTAATAGCCTCTCTATAATATACATATATATAGTAGAGAGGCTATTACATGTATGTGACTATATCCTGTAACACATACTAGGTTTTCTCCCCTCAGACTACCTTCAATATTTCTTTTCACTTGCAATCAATTATCAGTACTGCAGTTAATCAAGTATCTATTGTTAATATTTGAGATCTACTTGGATTTTTTAAATATGCTTTTATTAGCTGAACTCTTTCAAAATAGAAATTGTCTCTTCTATTGAAAAACAATTACCATTGCTTTGCATATGGTCTCTATAAACTGCATATTACATCATGATTCAATCAGATGAATATCAAAGGTAGCTCAGAACTTAAGTTTTGTACACGAATAAGCTAATTTTTTACAATCGAGTATTTTATAACAAAACATTTAATTGAATTATTCTGTTGCCTTTTATGATTACTTCATAATAAATCCATCTATTCTGTCTGGAGTAAAGGTTGCATATAAATGGATTATACAATAAATAAATTTGAAATCATACAATGGATAAATTTGAAATCAAACAAACATTTTTCTTACTTTTTCTTTGCGTAGCATAAGAACTTTAACATTTGCAAAACACTAGCCCTGCAGTTCAAAGCTAAACACTAGATTTTATTTGACCAAACTGTAAGTGCGTATGACAAGAGTACAATACATACAATATGAGATAACACTAGCTAGTGTCTCTTGTGATGTACTTGAGCTACCAACAGCTACTAGCGTGGACATCGAAGAACTTTTGTTTTGATTGGCTCACATCTAACATTTGTCATCCGCATAGAAACGCCAAACGGATGTTCTATAGATTATGTCACAATTTCATAAAATATTTCAGCGCACGAAAACCACAACTATACACTATTTGCTAAATGGCTGTTGTTATTTAAACAACCACAACCCGTAATGTAGTTATTAGAAAACACGGAAAGTATTTTAATCTGCAAAAAAGGTGAGGCAAGGCTTTATGACTGCATTGTCTTCTATTGCCTTGTGACACACCCATTGGATTGAATGGAACCAATGACAAATAATCTTTTTAAGCGCTTCATCCTAACATAATAACAAATCTGGAGGATTATGTGACGCATTTGAACACGCACATCGCGCACGCGCAGCCTCCTGCGAGCTCACCACTGAGCTGATCAGAGGACATTTACAGCTTCATGCTTACGCATGCATAACGGCTATACCATATTGTTAAATGTTGTAACATAGCGGTGAGGCAAATAAATAGCAGGAAATATTAATGACGAACTAGGAAAAATAAACAATATAAATCTAAAAATTTACATTGCTATAAAGAGCGTTTGCTCGATGTTGAAAAACAAGCATCTCACTATATTTTTGTGACTTTGTCTGAGTTAGGTGTGATTCTGTTTGCAACTTGACACGCTTTTAGAAATCCTTTCACTGTGTCTTTACACAGGTGTGGTAGTTTCCATGCTTTTAGATGTGGTAGTTGATGCTCTTTCACATGGGGTAGTTGGTGCTCTGTCAGTTGTGGCATGTAACATATTTCTAAACCTGGTACACAATGCCTGAAATATTTACAGGTGTGGTTTCAAAATCGCAGAACGAAATGGCGGAAGCGACATGCAGCAGATGTAGCGACTACCAAAAGACCGACCGAAGACACCAATAGTCAAGTTTATCCTCAGCTTCAGCAGCACAAGGAGTTGCTGCCGAGTGGTGGAAACGCGAGTCGAGATAGTAATCCGTACCAAAGCGAGCAGACACTCAGCCATCCTGTGACACACCCAGAGTTAACCTTATAGATTTATGCACTTTTCCTCTAGTTATTACTTACATAAAATGTATCAAGATTGTTGTTTCGTTTAATGAAACAAACCAAATACCTCTATTATGTGATGCCGCTCGAAGAAATCACTAGGACTACTAAAACATTGATATAATTTGAAATTACCTTTGTGAAAAGTTCTCTGAACTCAATGTATTTTTCTTATAATAATTTATATTCTTGTTGCGTCATTACTGTATATTCCTAACTTATCTGTAGAAAGTTTTTTAAAAAGACAAGTTACTATAATTAGTTTTACTGATAATTTTCCACAGAAGTAACAGGAAATTGTGTCATTGTGAACAGCTAAAAGCAAATAATTTGCTTATTGCCTCGTTTAATGAAGTACATCAGAGTGGCTGTTTGGAAATAAGAATTATGTTTTTTGCGACTATCGCTTCTCAGATCAGACATAATACACATCAATCCCAGGTTTACCAACCAGTGCAGAAACTAGGAATAATAGCTGTTAGTAGAGCACTAACAATTAAAGCTGTCATCTAAGCCATAACTGAGGAGAGTAAGTAGTTTTGTTAGCAAATTACATGTACATACATCTACATGTCACGCAAAATGACAATAGAGTGCGAAGAATTTTCTTGAATGGTGCTTCTATGGTATGTTTGATTGATACAGTATTGGTACAGTGTGCTAACAGATATCTTAAAAACAATTATCAGTTAGCACACTGATAACTATCAGACAGTTTACAAGTAGCTATCAGTTAACGTGCAGACTAACTAACTATTGTAATACAATAGTTAGTTAATTAATGTATGTTAGTTAACTAACATAACATGTTAGTTAACTAGTACATGTTAATTAACTTTGTATGTTAACTTTTTGTTAATATACAAATTGTCTGACAGTAGCATGTTACACAAAATCACTACAATGTAACCCGAGTAACAACAAATTAAATATTCCACATGACACATCATAGCAAGCAGATAAAAAATAGATCACACAGGTGTCATATGGATAACGTACAAACAGACCATACGGGTGTCACATAGACAATGTACAAACAAGTCATGCAGGTGTCACATAGACAATGTACAAACAAGTCATGCAGGTGTCACACAGATAACATACAAATAGATCACACAGATGTCACGCAGATAACATACAAATAGATCACACAGATGTCACACAGATAACATACAAATAGATCACACAGATAACATACAAATAGATCACACAGATGTCACACAGATAACATACAAATAGATCACACAGATGTCACACAGATAACATACAAATAGATCACACAGATGTCACACAGATAACATGCCATGCACAGACTAAGTTATGATTTTGAGTCTTTCAAAGCTCTTTTCTGACGAGTGTTTAGATTTGATTAGCTAGTTTTCAGTACCAGCAGTATAGAACTGATCTTATAAATCACACACTTTCATTGAGTGTGTTTGTGATTCAGCATAAATGCTATGCGTTTCCACAATTTTTGGCTGATTTTATCCAAACTTCACACTCATATTCTCCGAGCCTTCTGCCAGGTCACTAAAATACTGGATTTCAATACTCTGTCTGGTTCCTGAGAACCAGCTTTTTAAACCCTCATTTGTTGGCAATCTGATTAAAACTAAAAGAAATATTGGGCATCGCAGGCTTACTGCTTGTTTTTTTATTTAAATAAATCTCAAAGTTTGTTAGCTGTTCGGATGTCTGTCTGTGTAACCATAGACTATTACAATTTGGAATGAAGACTTCGTATCTCAGAAGATTTGATCTCAAAACCTCCCTTTCCCCAGATGATATGCTAAACCATTGAGCTACGCAAGATTGATGGATTCGTTGGGCGATATACGTCACTATGTTGGTGAAAATACGTACACCGCTCTGCATTACGACGCAACGCCATTCTACGCTTGCTCTTATTAGTAAGTTTAGCAATACTAGCTAACTCAAATTAGCCATTGGCAATGTGCCAGGCTAATGGCAAGTGGCAGGCAACTACATTACCTGAAACTGTTTATAAGCTGTTTATACACCCGTGCAATGTCTTGCATTGGTAAGTTGATATATAGAGAACTAGTTGTACAGTGTCAACCAGAGCTCTCTGTCAGAAGAAAGCAAGCCACAGTTGTATCTCACAATAAGCTCTGCTTGTTATACTGATTAGAGACTGCAAAATTCAAGATAAACTATTTTCGTCAATTGACAGCAGTTTGTGGCTTCACTGTATAAATTGAGCAATTTTTTGATGATAAGACCACCTATGTTTTAAATACAAGTGCACCAATAACTAAAATACAAGTACGCCAACTCCCGAGTACAAGTATGCCAATGCATGACATACAAGTGTACTGATTTCTGAATGCGGATGACAAAAATTCACTAGAACTTCGAAATGGTTTTTAAATGAATGGAAAAGTTTAGAGGTTTTGCCATTTTTTGTAACAACATTCATAATAGGAAAGTTCTCATCTGATATACAGTATAATCAATTTAGCGGATGATGAACTTGATCAACCTGACGCATGATAAATTTAATTACGGAGAAGCTAGCAAGATAATAATCATCAGTTTTCCGGATATTCTCAACTGTTATTGATAATTAATTTATAAGCCAATGAAAGTACATCTAATAACTTCTGACTCAGCAAATGAATGCTGGTTTCAGTATTAGTAAGTATTGATAAATAATACCGGACATATGATGGGTGGCAAGCTGAGGCACCCCGGCCATGACTCAGGACCTGCCTGTCTGCACCTCCATCTGACCGCAACCAATATCTGAAGTTTAGAGATTTATTTTCATCAAAATTATTATGTTTCCAAAAATTTCCTTTTAGAAGAGGAATCATAAATAAAATGAATGTATTATTCTGTTTTAAAATTGTAAAACTTTGAAAGCATCAAATATTCAACGGCAACCAATTTATAAACTTTATTGGTCTAAATTTACTACAGCATTTCCACTAGAACCATCACACAAAACGAATGAAGAAGGTTATTTAAAACATATAGAAGGGAACAGAGAGCGCCGCCCAAATTATCTACAACGATATGATATATTGATTAGAGGTGCCTTACTACCTTGATTTAATACGCTGACCCATTACATTACAAAAGAGCCAATGTTCATTTCTCATTCGTGCACAACTGTTAGTATTGTATGTCTTAAGTACCTGATGACGAGGAAACCAACCTCCATCTCCCTAACCACTGACTATCAAGTTAGTATTGTATGTCTTATGAACCTGATGACGAGGGAACCAACCTTCATCTCCCTAGTCACTGGCTACCAAGTTAGAGGCCATTCCTTACAGCAGTCATGCTCAAATGACGGACTATGATTCAGTTCTGAATTATTTCTATTCTTTTTGAGAATTTTTGAGTCTGAGATTTGAATATTATTTTTGAAAAACTTTTTTAAGCAAAAGTACCACTTCTACCCTTAAATATTAGAGTTCTTCTCATTTATATGGGTTACATTGTTATGCAAATTTGTTGCAGTATTGGTGGCTGTAAGTTAGTCCTTTCTTACGGAGATACAAAGGTTATTGTATCATGTTTGATTTAAGTAAAAACTAGCCGTTTAACTGCGCATTGCTATGTTGTACGTTTGCTACATACAGTACAACTATAATAATAGATCACACCATTGTTATTTGGTCAGCCCTGCTATAGAGTATAAGCAGAGGAAACCTACACGTATAAGCTTTCCTTTGCTAATGATAGCTAGTAGAATACTAGGTCAAATTTATAATTCAGTAATATTTTATTTACTGAAATTTCAGTGTATTTTTAGGTATTATAAAACTATATATACGGCTAGTATAATTATCAACAGTAAGAATTTAGAGTGCGCTAATGATAGACTGCGGGAGCTGCTGTGCGTAACCCAAACTAAAACTGTTGGACAGCAATGATCTCAGTCTTTTGATTCCATTCTGGCAAAGTAAGAAAAAATCCCATTACTACTTGAGGCCAGGCTATTTTTTGCCCATCTAAACAGATTGCTTGTGATTATAACAAAAAATGATCGGCTGTGCAAGAAACCTACATTTAAAAAGTAACTCACTCATTTGCTGTAATAGCCCTGATATATTACACATCTACTATATCCTGCATTTGCTGTAATAGCCCTGATATATTACACATCTACTATAATCCTGCATTTTGTCTAAACCATAAACCCGAAATGGACCAAACAATATTACGAAATATTTTATTTTCAAATTCCACACAGGTTGCCTCATATAAAGTATACATTGCCTTGTGTTACATAAACAGCCTATTGATAAATACTTATCACATAGAACTGAACAATGACTGAGCTACGAATTATCAATGAAAGGTTAGACATGGATTAACTCTCGACTGTGCAGCTGTAACGCCAACTGTTTGTATTTTATGATCTCGGAGCTCCTCCGCTTAAGGCCGTCCAGATATCATTACAGACATCGATCAACAGGTGTGATTACAGACATATACTAAATGCAAAGACAAATCCGTGATCTGACCACTTAATGCAGCTGTATACAAGATTGTGAACAGGAGACGACACCTGTGAAGGTGGCTGCTCATATAGGATTCACATTAGGCTAACATTTGGTGAAGTCCTCGTATTTACATGTTTGACCAAAATTGTAAAATATAAAATCAGCTCATGTGACTATGTTTAACAGCCAGTAGCCTACTATCTTTAATAGTCACTACTAATTTTAACAGTCACTACTATCTTTAATAGTCACTACTATCTTTAATAGCCATTACTATCTTTAATAGTCACTACACTACTATCTTTAATAGTCACTACTAATTTTAACAGTCACTACTATCTTTAATAGTCACTACTATCTTTAATAGTTACTACTATCTTTAATAGTCACTACTACCTTTAACAGTCACTACTATCTTTAACAGTCACTACTATCTTTAATAGACACTACTATCTTTAATAGTCACTACTATCTTTAATAGACACTACTATCTTTAATAGTCACTACTATCTTTAATAGTCACTACTATCTTTAATAGACACTACTATCTTTAATAGTCACTACTATCTTTAATAGTCACTACTATCTTTAATGGCTAATTATTCCCAGCTTATTAACTAAAGGAGCAGTAAGGCACAGACCCTGAATTCTTAATTACTGTGTCAAAAGTGTGCTAAAAGTGGTAAGCTACCATATATCCCATTCTCTGCCACCTGTTGACACAATAACGGTGTGTGGCAACCAGACTATATTAGACCAATACAACGTGATAGGTAGTACATGTATATGGCATGCAAAGCTCGCAGCTTCACACTGACAGACATAAATTAATGAAGTAATTAAAAAATTTAACTTTTCAGTTTTTGCAAGATCCTTCAATCTTAAAGGTTTAAATGCAGCCAATTCATTGGTTAACTGCTCTGAACAACAACTCCTAATTCTTTATATATGTCATCAAATGACTGGTCGAAACCCTATTTTCTTTTTTGAGCTGTGGCCTAGCATACATGTTCATTTCAGTCAGTTACAAGAAAATTGAGGCTTCGAATGCTCGATATTTGGTGATTCTCTGAGAAAGAGCCATCTTAACATTAACAGATTTTTAACAGGTGTTAATGTTAACAGATATTAACAACATGGTGTTAACAGATTGTTTTACCTGAACATGGCTCAGTATTACTATTTATAAAAACAATATGGCCTACACTAGTAGTTGGCATGTGCTTATTTTCAGCCCTGCTATATTTATTGCTATGCTTGTACCTTGTGTTCTGCTGAATTTTATTTAGAAGCCATCAAGCTATTTTTAAAATAATGCCAGTTCAAGTTATGTATATTATTTAAAGCAAGAAGCAAGTTAGATTCACACTTGCCTTGAATATATTATAATAATATAATAAAATTTTGTCAGTGTTACCAGCTGATACTGGTGATTTGTACAATCTGTGTCAAAATATATAATTAAATTATATTAAAGTATGTAACAGTATGAGTCAAATTAAAACTGAACGTACTGAATACTTTTTTAATGAAAAAAACTTTGTTTGCAGTCGGCTGTTTAAAGAATAAAAAGTCATATTGAAATGAAACATTCACAGATTTGATATCCAGGTATTGATACCCTCGACCATAGCTTCAAGCCTTGATGGAAAATAAAGCTGGCACATGGTCAATCACAGCTATCCGTGTGAGATGGATTTAAGTACAGCCGATAGCCTGGGCTTGCTGTTCCATAAAACAATATGTTCTCTCACTAGATTGTAATGACAATAACTAGCATTCTAAGGCTTGGGCAGCCCATTGACTAGCTTGCCCACTAGCCAGTGTTCCTTACATTGACATGGGCTGAGTATCGGTAGATACAGAACCTGCTTTTAGAGAATTAGTTGATAAGGTGCTTAGTAACTAGTATTTCAAACCTTCACACTGTGAAGACTGTTGATCAACCCTGCAACACGGTATTGGTAAGCAACTCTGGTGAGGCGATCTAACCACAAGTTGAGCAAGCAAATGCTATAAAGGTTAAAAGTATAGTTAGTGTGTGAACCACATATCCAATATCTATGATTTCTTAATTTAAATTACTGTATATTGTGTGAAGTCAACTAAACTTTAAAACATTACACACCGTGCATACAGTGTGCATACAGTGTGCATACAGTGTGCATACAGCGTGCATACAGTGTGCATACAGTGTGCATACAGTGTGCATACAGCGTGCATACAGTGTGCATACAGTGTGCATACAGTGTGCATACAGCGTGCATACAGTGTGCATACAGCGTGCATACAGCGTCCTACAAATTGAGGTGTTTAAAGATGAACTTTTGCACAAGTTTCAAGTAGATTTTATCAGAAAGTATCGATATTTTTCTATCATTTGTGATTGTTTCTGATGTTTGAGGTGATCGGACTGCCAGGATGTTTCAAGATTAAAATCGGCAAAACCTGATCGCGGTTAAAACACTCAGAAAAAGGATGTGTAAAATGACGCCCTAGTTGCTATCGTTACTATAGTTGATATCGGCTATTGCATTCAAGTTGCATTGTTATGCGTCTTTATATTTTGTCGGTCTCTTTGGAAGTATACATAAATATTATAATTGCTGTTTCACTCGATCTGAGTGTTTTAACCATGATCAAGTTTTGTAGATTTTAATCTTGAAACATCCTGGCAGTCAGATCACCTCAAACATTAAAAACAATCGCAAATGACAAAAAAATACAGATACTTTCTGATAAAATCTATGTAAATTTTGTGCAAAATTTCATCTTTAATCTCGCACAAGTTGCACCAATGGGACGAAGCACTACCCAATTTCATACCCTGTTGTACTGCATACTTAAATCAACACAACTTTGTCTCCAATAGTTCAGCTATACATGACCCTCATGACTCTGAATAGTTCAGCTATACATGACCCTCATGACTATGAATGCCTGTTCAGGTGAGAGGAGACACAGGGAAGTCAATAGATACTGACACAAGCGATTAATCACAGGCTTGACACAATATAATCTAACAGTGACAATACGTGTGCGTACCACTGAGTTCTTCCGTCCTTGTTCAACTCCCCAGTCTCCTGCGCTAGTCTGTTATGGGCAAACTGTTTTCTATTAATGGTTAAAACACAATGGTTACTTGACCAGGTTAAGGCTGGCTCCATATTGACGCATATCTGGCTGAGTTACAGCAAGTTCTTCGATGAGACTGTAGAGATCTAGGTTCTGGTACAGAACTTTCCTCTTCATGTTGCTATATTGCAAAATAAGAGAAAGAAAAATCTCAATAATGGAAAGCTTTAAAATTGGTAAAAATAAGAAACATTCTAACATAATCGTACCAATTCTGAAGATTACAACTCTGTCAAAGAGTGAACAAATGGCCTACACAACAGCAAACTACATCTCCGTTAATAAATCCCACTTTGTTTTTGTCTGTCTGTTAGTCTGCATAAACGCTATTCGTTCCCACAATTTTTGGTCGATTTTCATCCAAACTCCACACGCATCTGCTTTGTGCCTTCCGCCGAGTCGTTTTAGAACTCTGTCTGGTTCCTATGAACCAGCCTCTCAATCACCCACCTTCAGGATATCTGGATGGAAATAAAAGAAATCTCAGACATCACTGGGCTTACTGATAGAAACCAAATAATTGATACAACTTCAATGATGTAACAAGAAAATAAATAAAAAATGTGAAATATTTCATTTTCAAACTAATTACAGTTTGAAAACTATAGGCTTGTATCAGTTATAAGACTTTGTAAATAATGGCACTTTGTACAAGATATTATAATTTCTAGCAAAAATAGTGATAACAGCGATACAATACCAGTAGTAATTAACCTAATAACTTTGCAATGTTATTAGTTAACATAGAAAATCACTCTGTACAGTCAGTAGTTAACATACACATCCTGTACAGCTAGTAGTTAACGTATACACCCTGTACAGTCAGTAGTTAACGTACACATCATGTACAGTCAGTAGTTAACATACACATCATGTACAGTCAGTAGTTAACATACACATCCTGTACAGCTAGTAGTTAACATATACATCCTGTACAGCTAGTAGTTAACATATACATCCTGTACAGCTAGTAGTTAGCATATACATCCTGTACAGCCAGTAGTTAACATATACATCCTGTACAGCCAGTGGTTAATACATACATCCTGTACAGTCAGTGGTTAACATATACATCCTGTACAGTCGGTGGTTAACATACACATCCTGTACAGTCGGTGGTTAACATATACATCCTGTACAGCTAGTAATTAACATATACATCCTGTACAGTCAGTAGTTAACATATACATCCTGTACAGCTAGTAATTAACACATACATCCGGTACAGTCAGTAGTTAACATACACATCCTGTACAGTCAGTAGTTAACATACACATCCAGTACAGCCAGTAGTTAACACACACATCCTGTACAGCCAGTAGTTAACATACACATCCTGTACAGCCAGTAGTTAACACACACACACACACACACACACACACACACGTGCACGCACGCACGCACGCACGCACGCACGCACGCACGCACGCACGCACACGCACACACGCACACACGCACACACGCACACACGCACACACGCACACACGCACACACGCACACACGCACACACGCACACACGCACACACGCACACACGCACACACGCACACACGCACACACGCACACACACACACACACACACATCCTGTACAGCCAGTAGTTAACATATACATCCTGTACAGCTAGTAGTTAACATATACATCCTGTACAGCCAGTAGTTAACGTATACATCCTGTACAGCCAGTAGTTAACATACACATCCTGTACAGTCAGCAGTTAACACACACATCCTGTACAGTCAGTAGTTAACATACACATCCTGTACAGCCAGTAGTTGGCATATACATCCTGTACAGCCAGTAGTTAATATACAATCCTGTACAGCTAGTAGTTAACATATATATTCTAAATAGTTAGTAGTTAACAGGATCTCCTGTGGAGCAAATAAACTTAGAACTGTAGAAGTTGTCAATCCTTGACAAAAGCTGCTTTCCTCTTTGCAAGTCCATTTTCATTTTCTCATAAGCTACCACGAGCTCCATTGTCTTAAAAGCAAGAAAGCTCATATTAAAGATAAATTTGCCATCAGCTTGCGTGCTTTAGACATGGCTCATAACACTGCATTATAAAGAACCAACACAACCATCTTGGTCTGGACACCACACGCCCTTTTATTCCTATCTTTATACACTGTTGAAGACTAGTGAGGAGATAGCTGTCACACGGTGTAGGTGCGATAGAATCATACCTAATCACTGCGTTCAGATGCTTATCTCTCTGTTGTAACAATTGCTGTGTTAATGGCTTTAGTGAGTTTCCAATCCTCTCATATCAGTATATATTTATGATATTGACCACTTTTAAACACTTTTTTTTGCAGTTGCATAACATAGTTTTACAAAAGTAACTATTTCTACAAAAATGCAAGACCTCATATTCAAATACATGTATTCAAACATATAAAAACCACAGATTTGCATGTGGTATTAATACAGGTTTTGGTCAATGCAAAAATTAACCAAATAATTTCAAAAAATGAAAACATAATGGTAGAATTTTACCAATACTAAAGCAAACCTTTTTAAGCTCTTTCCTTCCAGTAGGCTAAGTATAAAAAATACACATGAATAAACAAGACTTTGATCTAGATAAAATCAGTGTATCTAGTTGAGAGTTGATTTATAGCCTGTGACAAGTGAACACTTTTGTATCGCACAAAACTCTAAACTTTGAGCAGTACAAGTTTATTGAATCATTAAAGATTTCCTTTATTGCTGGCGATCGCCTTTTTAGACAGTCTATCCCGTAATATTTATAGCATGTAACATTGAACTATCGTTCTTCAATACAACTAATGATTATCAACTTACTACAAGTTGTCTATCCAATTTATAGAGTAGGGTAATATTCTTATCTTACAAAAGCTTCAGTATTCTGAACTGTAAGCAAGAACTCAAACATGCTAGATAAAGGGATATAAACAGTTTTTGAGGTGCTTTTTAACCTTTCAACTAAAAATAGCTGGCCAAATATTCATGACAGCTCTAGAGGCAGCATATAAAACTAGCAAACATTTTTGATGTAGAGACTAGATGAGCACGATCAGCTCATTTTAGCAAGCATTGTTATAAATTATGGAAAGGCTAATTGCCCCTAGTCAAATGCATTAGGTGATCAGGGATTGATAACTCCAACTTCCCAGTAATAATGACACTCGACGCTCACAGATCTCATCCAGGTAGATATAATTATATATTTCGCATTGTACATTCTTAAATACACAAAATAATTCAACCAAAATTTACATGAAGTAGTAATATCTTGCTATCTGTAAAATCAGGATAACTGTTCTTCACACAATAGAAGTCATATCTAAAATATGCTTCGTAGATAACGTAAATTTAATATGGTAAGTCTGATAGAGAGCCTCGATATGGCCGCCCTCAGCTGGCAGAAAGTGATAAAATCTACAGAGTTGAAATAAAAATGAAACTTCACTCCCTAGCCTGACTTCTTTTGAGCTTCGTACTGTTCTGCCCATCTACGTCTGCGTTCAGTTGCTCTGTCTTTCATAAGCTGCTTTAGCTTTAATTTCTAAATGAAAAACATTTTAAATTTACATCGAGTATTGGACCAAGTTTTCAAAAGGTAGTGTATTGCAAGATAAAACAACTCCAACTAATATTAATACATAAGAATGAGTGAAAAGATGGAAACCAGTGTGTGGTTTATTAACCAGCCTAACAGCAGGTTTAACAAACTTGCAATGTTTTTACATAAAATTTTATCTTTAAAATTGGCGCATCATCTAAGTATTACACAACAAGGTTGTCAATTTTTAAAATAAATGTCATGTAGTAGGTAAATTATATAACAAGTAGCAACACTGAGATGATACAAATATGAGAGGCATTTAAAAGGTTGACACCTAAATAAGGACATCTTGATAGTCATCTTCTCATACTAATAGCTTTTCTTGTTCTTTTAAAAGCATTGATTGATGTGTACAAAAATGTCTTATATACATGGCACCGGTGTAATATAATGCAGAGGCTGTATACATTCATGCCATTTGTGATAGTTGTGTCTACATTACAATTTTAAGATGAGATGTACATAAAGCCTGAGTTCACATGTGTACGCTTCACAGTGTAGCTTCATACTCTTCACGTAAAAATGTTGCATCTATTTGCAGCATGTTTTGTGCCTTCAAAAGATATAAAATAGAATTGATCAATGCCATGAAACTTCTGGAACATCTGGATGTTTTCAATATGATAAAAAACTTCAAACCGATTTGTCAAATGGCTACATAAATGTACTGTCATCTGTACTCAGAGCTAAGACCAAGCATGTTTAACCGTGTACAAAAGGCAAAGCTTGTATATAAAACTTTTCTTCAATAAAATGACATCCATTTGAGAGAGAAAAGCAATGTATGTTTTGGATGTCATACAATAAAATGAGTAGAAAACTCCAAAACCGACTTACATCCTCCTCATTGCCATTTGTGTCAAGGTGAGAAAGTGTGTCCAGCTAAAAGAGAGAATCAACCAATTATAGGAATTTGCTCCAATAGTTGACAAAAGTCTCACTATCAAAGCACTGATTAAGGGATTGGAGGGTTGAGAGGACAGCCTAGTGGTCTGGCCCTAGTAAATCAGTTACCCTATGATATCGATTATCTTACAACTGAGGAAGTAGTGAAGTGGCTTCTATATCAGCTTCTCAGAATAAAATGATTAACTTTGGCTGCTTTATAAACGCATAAAAAATAAGTTGGTGATTTCAATTCATAGAATCTAGATGATACCGTATACAGTCAAGTCTCTACGGATGAAAGTAGTTTCTTCTAGATGATACCGTATACAGTCAAGTCTCTACGGATGAAAGTAGTTTCTTCTAGATGATACCGTATACAGTCAAGTCTCTACGGATGAAAGTAGTTTCTTCTAGATGATACCGTATACAGTCAAGTCTCTACGGATGAAAGTAGTTTCTTCTAGATGATACCGTATACAGTCAAGTCTCTACGGATGAAAGTAGTTTCTTCTAGATGATACCGTATACAGTCAAGTCTCTACGGATGAAAGTAGTTTCTTCTAGATGATACCGTATACAGTCAAGTCTCTACGGATGAAAGTAGTTTCTTCTAGATGATACCGTATACAGTCAAGTCTCTACGGATGAAAGTAGTTTCTTCTAGATGATACCGTATACAGTCAAGTCTCTACGGATGAAAGTAGTTTCTTCTAGATGATACCGTATACAGTCAAGTCTCTACGGATGAAAGTAGTTTCTTCTAGATGATACCGTATACAGTCAAGTCTCTACGGATGAAAGTAGTTTCTTTCCATGTCTGTTTCTTATGTTTACAACACGTATGATGGAGTAAATATTCCCATAAGAATACACAACAATTCTTAAAATTCATTCCACAGGACAGAAACCTATGATTACTCCTTAATAAATACAGCAGG
This sequence comes from Watersipora subatra, assembly GCF_963576615.1. Taxonomy (NCBI): domain Eukaryota; kingdom Metazoa; phylum Bryozoa; class Gymnolaemata; order Cheilostomatida; family Watersiporidae; genus Watersipora; species Watersipora subatra. Next base: position 51,841,860 of record NC_088710.1, on the reverse strand, counting down.
TACTTATTAAGGAGTAAAAATATATAGGGAATTATTTTGGATGTCTAGTCAAATATTTTTCAGCATTAAACGTAATAAATTCTTAGGATAAAGCAATTGTGAGTAGGGGTTGGACTGTACCAGGAACTTTGGAGATGTTGTTCAAACAATGGATACAATTAATAATGATAAGCATACAACTCCTATTGCTGCTCTAATACTGATATGTGATAGACATCACACAAAACCAAACTTGCAAGGAGTAAGTACAAGCAGTTCTGGATCATCAATAGCAAAAAGCCTCAGGTTTATTTAATCAGGGTCCTGAGGCATAATCATGGTAGTAACAACACAGACACTCACATCCTTCTGCATATCGAAGTAGTCTAGTCTCCTTGCAAACTCAGGCTGATTGCAGACGTAGAAGCAGCCAACAGGAAAGGCCATATACATACACATCTGTCAACAATTACACGAATACACCTACTCGAACAGTATGTACTGTCTGAAATATGTCTCCAGAAATTACATGTTCAGAAGAAAATGAAGTCACAATGGGTGTTTCTGATGATTCGCTGTGATATGAAGGAGTATCTTGCTGAACTAGAAGGCATGCCTAGGAACACGTATTTCTCATGTAAATATTACAAATAATGTATGCATGAGATTAACAAGCTGTAAATGGAGTAGAAAGTGAAATTCAAATTTATTCAATTGTGAAAAAAGTACGAACAAAGAAAGAAGAAAGGAACCTTGAATACTTCCAACCCCCAAGATTTGCCACCAGGCCTTCTTAGAAAACGAAACAGCATCTTTGGAAATTGTGACCTGAAAGAAATATACCAGAACATATCTAAAAATAGCTTGAGGACTTCTAGATAAAATTCAGCAGAACACAAGGTGCAATAATTGCAATAAATATAGTAGGGCTGAAAATAAGCACATAGCAACCACGAGTGTAGGCCATATTGTTTTCATCAATAGTACTACTGGGCCATGTTCAGGGAAAACAATATGTTAACACCACTTTGCTAAGCAGAGACTTTTTCGGAGAATCACCAAGTTCTGGCATTCAAAGCATCAATTTTCCTGTAACTGACTAAAATGAACATACATGTATATGCCATGTCATATAATGAACATACATGTATATGCCATGTCATATAATGAACATACATGTATATGCCATGTCATATAATGAACATACATGTATATGCCATGTCATATAATGAACATACATGTATATGCCATGTCATATAATGAACATACATGTATATGCCATGTCATATAATGAACATACATGTATATGCCATGTCATATAATGAACATACATGTATATGCCATGTCATATAATGAACATACATGTATATGCCATGTCATATAATGAACATACATGTATATGCCATGTCATATAATGAACATACATGTATATGTCATGTCATATAATGAACATACATGTATATGCCATGTCATATTCGACTACTAAATAAAACTATATTATTACCAAAAATGATAAAAATCTACCTTTATTTAAATCTTTTTAATAATTTCTAATGACATTATTTTTTCAAAGACTTTGTAAACTTCTAAAAAATATAAATATTCTAATGATGTGTGTGCAAAGTGGATCATTTATCATCAATTCTCCTACTAGTTCCAATAAACATTAACGGCAACTGTGCGAATGCATCTCTCAAATGTTCTATACATACTGCTGGCGAAAGATCAATACATACTCCGGAAAAAGATCATGGTTGACGGAAGCATTTACAAACTTGAACTAGCATTTTATAAACAATAACACGATTTTACAAGGTTATAGTTATATGTTTAACATCTTATAGGTTTATATAGGTTTATAACCTTAGTTATAGGTTGAGTTATAGTTATAGGTTTAATATCTTATAGGTTTATATAGGTTTATAACCTTAGTTATAGGTTGAGTTATAGTTATAGGTTTAATATCTTATACGTTTATATAGGTTTATAACCTTAGTTATAGGTTGAGTTATAGTTATAGGTTTAATAACTTATACGTTTATATAGGTTTATAACCTTAGTTATAGGTTGAGCAAATATTCGTGTACATATTGGCCAGGTACAAGAAAACTGCTGCTTCAAATGACCTGAAATTTGGTGATTCTAGATAAGTGTGCTTAAAAATTGTTAACAGATTGTTTTACCTAAACATAGCTCAAATCTTGTTTTAAACAGAAACACTACAAATAAGGCAATAGCAATTTAAAACAAGCTACCATAATCACATTGCATCACAATGAGATGAGGTGAGTTTTACAACAACTTTTCGTATCATCAACAACAAAGTTTTCATAGGAACTATGAGAAACAAGTGACTAAACTTGTTGTATGTTAAGAGAGGTCTGTAGACACAGTAGTTGTAAGTAACTTGCATTATTGTTAAGCTCAACACACTAAAAACGCTCATAATAACAAGTCAAAGTTACACTTGATGCTTTTAGTAACCACCTTTTTTTGTTTTTAAATGCATATTAATTCTTAAGTATAAAAGCACATTCACCTGCTTGCTAAGTTGTCTATTTAAACTAAACATCACACCACATGTCTAAAGACCCTTTCTTCTACAGCGACCTTGTTGCATTTGCTCAACATTAAACTTCATGTTCAGCCAAAGAGGCTTTGCTTAACCTGCTATCACAATTGCTCATAGGGATACTTGTTGTAGAGAGATTTGAAGTAGTTTCTGTTTCTACCCATTTTTAGGGGTTAAGCGAGTCTATCTAATTAATTTTATTTTTTATAACTCTTAAAGTAGAAAGTTTCTTGATAAAAACTGTCTACATAAACTGCTGATAACGTTAAATTTCTTTTAAGGCTTTTTTCTTTTAGGTGACCTCGTTATCACAGTTGTGCATGTTCTAAGTTGACAATCGTGTCTTAATCAGATAACAGAGTCATTTGTTTGATTTTCTCAAAAGTATTCTTGAGAAGTAGGAGTGGAGAGTCTTGCTCTTTACTCTTACTGAAAGCGCTGCAGAGTCTCGCTCTAATCAAGAGCAAGACTCTGCACACTTGCTTTTCTTGCAATGTATGAAGTCCATTATTGCCCTATATACTCGCTGATAATTCGCTAAACCACCTAATTTTGTACCGCTTTACGTTTTTTTATTATTGGATTTCTGAGAAAATCATTATATTCATACTCAAAGTAACATAAACTGGTAGATGCTAGTAGTTTGCTAGTTGCTTTATGCCATGTATACATGATACTTTTTACAATCTTATTATATTAACTACTATTGTTGATATATGTGCCATAAAAATTTGTATGTGATTATCGAGGCACTTTGTACATTAATCCCGTATCTAAAACTTTTGCTCTGAACATAGATATTATAGAACACTCAAAATACTAGTAAGTAAGAAGTTGGGCAGTGATTGAACAATAAGGTGGAGTTGGAACATTTATCAAAATGGTTTCCCTCTTTCTTTGCACTTCTATTTATTTCAGAATATGCAATTAAGACTTTCTTGTCATCATATAGAAATATTGAACTAGATGCTTTTATTAATAAAAACACTCCAAGGCAGAGGAAGGAAGAGCAACTGTTTATTTTATTGGAATTTTATTGTTTAAGACCCTGTCTTCCCATTTATGACCTCATTCTACTTTTTTTAATCGGTGCAACAAACGTCTTACGCGGTCTTACATAAGATCTGCTCGTTATGTCGTAGCCCAAAATACAGTATTTTATTGGAATAGGCATTGAAATAAGCAAGACATTAGCATTTATGCATGCTGCCGACTTGGTTCACAGCAAATATATTGATGGATATGCAGCTAGAAAATGACTGTGTGCTTACTCTGTGACACTTAACAAAATTTACGTGCATCAGATTGAGTGAAATTGAAGGTGCAAAACCAAAACTGCAAGTGGTTATTGATAAAACGATAACTTAACATATTGACCATTGATAGAGGGTATCAACGCATGTTTGCAATTTCTCTATGTTACAGCACGTTATGAAGAGCATACACCATTACGTTACAAAAGTGTAAAAACTAAAAAGATAATTAATATCCTGGGTTCCAAAACGAGTGTCTTACACTCACGATGTGGCAGATTAATCAGATATTAATGCTGGATAAGAGTTGGCTGCCAACGATTCTATATGGCTACTTTCAATCTGTGAGTTACCAGTTAAAATGTAGTTTACTGCTAATCTATACAACTATTGATTACAAAGCCAGTTTTTAGAATCAATCACGGTTACATAGATTTGTCTACACCAATTCTGTGCATATTTTGTCCCGGTGGCTTGAATTTATTACTTTCAATGTTAAAGAGCTGGCGTAGTTTTCTAAAATTGTATTGGCGATTTTACGTAACTTGATTAAATAAATACGTGGCCCACAAGCTACATATTGCCACCCAGCAAAAGCACCGATTTTAAACGTGGTAGTACGTTCATTCAAATACGTTCATTAAAATATGAATGCTATTTTTACAAGCCGTTTTCAGGCTATTACATTACGAACAAATGTACAACTTTGCCAATCGTTAGCTGTATACACAAAACTGACTCAACAAAAGTATCGTTCTACACTTGCCCGTCCTTCAAGGTAAACAATACTTGTTTTGGAGTTTGGTACGATGTAGTTAAAAAAAATTAAAATACCGTATTTCTTGTACTAAAATAGTTATGAAGCACACGCTTTTGTATCTTTGGGAGCTCTAAGAAGTTGTTCAAGTTGTGGAAGTGCCGGTTTTATTTAACACCAGCGTACATTTTATCATGTCAGTACCTTGTTGTAATCAAACCTCTTGGCTAAGCTTAGTAGGCAGTGATTTTGCCTGGAGCGTTTTACAAGCAATGCCATACCTTCTTTAAATTTGTCATAGCCAGAGCTGTGTCTGAATCTCCTGTTTGATTTGAAATCAAATCATTAGCAAACTGATTTAACTTACATAAAATCACCTGCATGTAGATAATATATCTATCAAATCAACTACCTGATGAGCGCAATGCTAATCATAAATCACTAAATAGTTTGACAAACTATTGAGTACAAAAACATCTAAGAAACAAAGCAGATGTTTGAGTTACGCTAGGTCATCATCAGTTTCCTCTCTCTCTCTCTTCATAATTGAACAGGCATAACTGGGTCATTATTAAATGAGTTTATATTTATATACTCTACTTTTACTAGAGTTATTAAAATTATAGATTGCAATAAATTGAAATTAACTAAAAATGTATTATGATATAAAAACAAAAAAATGATGACATTACTTAAAGACATCAGGCAGTTAAATTCAGAGACTAAATTGTCCCTACAGTTACCATCCGTCAATATTAAATTGACGGATGGTAACTGTAGGGACAACTGAGAAATTTCAATTGTAAATTGAAATTTCTTAGCTGGGAGTGTATTGCTTGAAAATGTTATTGACATTTAACATTATTTTGAGCTCTATTGTTTTATTATTCCTTGAATTCACAGCGATAGTAATTTTGATTGTATTTGATTCATACTCAAAGCTGTGTTGCAGAGTAAAACCACCATGCTTTGGATTAAATATTACATTGAGAATGCGCTGTAGTTCATTTAAATTCTTTCCCTTTCCAAACAGGTATTCAGCACTGTAGACAATCACACAGCAATAAGAACCTTCATGGAGAGATGCGAAAAATGTACTAATAAGCAGTAATTGATAAACAGAGTTTGTATTGTTACCGCATCTTAGAGACAGACAAACAGAAGTGTAGGTTTGGCAATGCACAAGTAGAGGTGGTGATAGAAATAGCTATCTGACTTGTACTAACTTCGACTAAGGTAGAGGTGGTGATAGAGATAGCTATATGACTTGTACTAACTTCGACTAAGGTAGAGGTGGTGGTAGAGATAGCTATATGACTTGTACTAACTTCGACTAAGGTAGAGGTGGTGATAGAGATAGCTATCTGACTTGTACTAACTTCGACTAAGGTAGAGGTGGTGATAGAGATAGCTATATGACTTGTACTAACTTCGACTAAGGTAGAGGTGGTGATAGAGATAGCTATATGACTTGTACTAACTTCGACTAAGGTAGAGGTGGTGATAGAGATAGCTATATGACTTGTACTAACTTCGACTAAGGTAGAGGAGGTGGTAGAGATAGCTATATGACTTGTACTAACTTCGACTAAGGTAGAGGTGGTGGTAGAGATAGCTATATGACTTGTACTAACTTCGACTAAGGTAGAGGTGGTGATAGAGATAGCTATATGACTTGTACTAACTTCGACTAAGGTAGAGGTGGTGATAGAGATAGCTATATGACTTGTACTAACTTCGACTAAGGTAGAGGTGGTGATAGAGATAGCTATATGACTTGTACTAACTTCGACTAAGGTAGAGGAGGTGGTAGAGATAGCTATATGACTTGTACTAACTTCGACTAAGGTAGAGGTGGTGGTAGAGATAGCTATATGACTTGTACTAACTTCGACTAAGGTAGAGGTGGTGATAGAGATAGCTATATGACTTGTACTAACTTCGACTAAGGTAGAGGTGGTGATAGAGATAGCTATATGACTTGTACTAACTTCGACTAAGGTAGAGGTGGTGATAGAGATAGCTATATGACTTGTACTAACTTCGACTAAGGTAGAGGTGGTGGTAGAGATAGCTATATGACTTGTACTAACTTCGACTAAGGTAGAGGTGGTGATAGAGATAGCTATATGACTTGTACTAACTTCGACTAAGGTAGAGGAGGTGGTAGAGATAGCTATATGACTTGTACTAACTTCGACTAAGGTAGAGGAGGTGATAGAGATAGCTATATGACTTGTACTAACTTCGACTAAGGTAGAGGTGGTGATAGAGATAGCTATATGACTTGTACTAACTTCGACTAAGGTAGAGGTGGTGATAGAGATAGCTATATGACTTGTACTAACTTCGACTAAGGTAGAGGTGGTGGTAGAAATAGCTATATGACTTGTACTAACTTCGACTAAGGTAGAGGTGGTGATAGAGATAGCTATATGACTTGTACTAACTTCGACTAAGGTAGAGGTGGTGGTAGAAATAGCTATATGACTTGTACTAACTTCGACTAAGGTAGAGGTGGTGGTAGAGATAGCTATATGACTTGTACTAACTTCGACTAAGGTAGAGGTGGTGGTAGAGATAGCTATATGACTTGTACTAACTTCGACTAAGGTAGAGGTGGTGATAGAGATAGCTATATGACTTGTACTAACTTCGACTAAGGTAGAGGTGGTGATAGAGATAGCTATATGACTTGTACTAACTTCGACTAAGGTAGAGGTGGTGATAGAGATAGCTATATGACTTGTACTAACTTCGACTAAGGTAGAGGTGGTGATAGAGATAGCTATATGACTTGTACTAACTTCGACTAAGGTAGAGGTGGTGATAGAGATAGCTATCTGACTTGTACTAACTTCGACTAAGGTAGAGGTGGTGATAGAGATAGCTATATGACTTGTACTAACTTCGACTAAGGTAGAGGTGGTGATAGAGATAGCTATATGACTTGTACTAACTTCGACTAAGGTAGAGGTGGTGGTAGAGATAGCTATATGACTTGTACTAACTTCGACTAAGGTAGAGGTGGTGATAGAGATAGCTATATGACTTGTACTAACTTCGACTAAGGTAGAGGTGGTGGTAGAGATAGCTATATGACTTGTACTAACTTCGACTAAGGTAGAGGTGGTGATAGAGATAGCTATATGACTTGTACTAACTTCGACTAAGGTAGAGGTGGTGATAGAGATAGCTATATGACTTGTACTAACTTCGACTAAGGTAGAGGTGGTGATAGAGATAGCTATATGACTTGTACTAACTTCGACTAAGGTAGAGGTGGTGGTAGAGATAGCTATATGACTTGTACTAACTTCGACTAAGGTAGAGGTGGTGATAGAGATAGCTATATGACTTGTACTAACTTCGACTAAGGTAGAGGTGGTGATAGAGATAGCTATCTGACTTGTACTAACTTCGACTAAGGTAGAGGTGGTGATAGAGATAGCTATATGACTTGTACTAACTTCGACTAAGGTAGAGGTGGTGGTAGAGATAGCTATATGACTTGTACTAACTTCGACTAAGTTAAGTTTTAAACTACGTTGTCTTATTTGTTGTTTCGTGATCTTTATAATTTTAAACGTTCTCTTTGTTTGCCTTCACCATATTGCTTATAAAACTGCGATGCTTTGAGATGTACACTCTAATTTTTGTCCAAATTGGAGATTGTAGGTGGGAAATGGCATATAATAAGCTTATCGGGAAAAAAGCTTGACCGTTATAGGACTAAGCAGCTAGGCTAACCTTTACTTCTGCTTTGATTTGTTTATCAAATAGAAATGGCAAATCACATCATTTGTTTTTTGAATCAAATCCAATTCATTTTTTTTTTCAAATCTAACCTAAGATTATAGCATTAGTCCAAATCAAACTAAATACACATTAAGTCGCATCACTAATGGGATTTGTGTAAAATATTCAAGTATTTGAATTTGCTCTGATCTGAGCACAGCTCTGGTCACAAGTGTTACTCAAACCTAAAGACACAACAATGTATTGCAGCATTGAGCACATACTTACCCATGTTTTAAAGGTTGACTTGCAACAAAATTCACATTACAGTTATTTGGTATCAAAAGATTCATCATGTCTTACTCTGTTGTGTTTTAAGTGCCAAATATGTGGAAATGTGATAACAAGCTCTTAAAAGCTCAAAAACGAAAAGCCGCCGTAGATTGGAATCTCTTTATTTCGATGACGTAACCACGAAATTTGGTTATCGTCTTGTCACATGTTCTCATGTGAATTGAAAAGCCAATAAACAGCTCAATATAAAAATTATCGTAGTACTAGTTTATGACACACACTTCGGGTTTTACCGAAGACCTCGTATCAAATATAGATGCTCGCTACTTTACAGTTTTGTTTCGGCATTATTCAATCGTCAAGTCGTAATCTGATCATGTGACCCAATACTTCACAAATAATTTTTGCAGCACTTTTCGATTATCACAAGTGACCAACAGGCTCGTCATGATTATCAGACAATGATATATCATGTACTCCTTCGAGCTAAGGTTAAAAAGTTTAATGATTTTTTACGGTAAGTTATAAAGATATCAGTGCTAAAAGTGACAGCATTACAATGATGATAAAACAGACGCGTAAGAACAATAGACATAGTTTTATTGAATGCGTGAAGTATATTTGTGAAACTATTTCGACGAATAAGATTGCAAGAAAGTGTAAACAGAAACCATCTCTCACAGCTTCATCCCATTTGTGCCGTTTTGGAAAGGGAATCCAAACTACGGCGGTCTCGTGTGGCTGCGATTTTCTGTTCGTTTTTGAGCTTTTAAGAGCTTGTAATCACCTTTCTACTTATTTTGCACCTACAACACAACAGAGTAAGACATGGTGAATCTTTTTATATCAAATAACGGTAATTTGAATTTTGTTGCAAGTCAACCTTTAAGCTTACCAGTGTGAAACTTAACCTTTATTTTTGAGTTTCACTTTTTTACTACTGGTTAATCTTATTACCTACTATACTCAAAACTTTTTGCTTCTCCAACAACTAGTGCACTGTAGGGCTAGCAACTAGCAAAACCTAAGACGATGTCACTGCTACACCTTGACCTGCTAATCACTATATAAAAGGATACAGTTTAAAGCTACATCTTGTTCATCACCTTATTTAAAGCTAATTCATAAACCATAAACATAATTTGCAACAGAATCGGAATGATAGAAACGCCTTTTTTTCACCTATCACCATCTAATGCTAATCCTATCAGTGGTTGAAGATATTCTGGCAATGTATTTTTTTTATCAGCATCCGTTCTATAAATCCAAAGTAACATATAGTTTAGTCCACTTATCACAAGTATTGTTTGTCTATGTTCGTGTTTAGGTCTTAAATTAGCTATAAAATTGGATAGTTAGTATTGGACAGCATTCACATGAGAAATAACAGGTTTTCTTAGGGCATCTGCGAGTTGACTTTATAAAGGAATGTAAAGACATATTTTACAGGAGTGAAGTTGCTCCACTCATAGGTAAACATTTTCTGACGCTTAAGGATTTCAGCAATGAAGAGGTCAAGACGCTTCTGTGGACCTCATCGGATTTGAAAAAAAGAATCAAGCATGAGGGAGAGGTAATCCAAATCATTTCGTGCAAGTGGTTTAATCGCTTTAATGGAGTTTGCACAAAATAGAGAGTTAATCTGTGTACTTTTATGAGACAGTTACAGTATATTGTTGTTGCGTTGCCATGCAACACCACATTGTTTATACGTAACTATATCCTTGATTTTTTTCTTCAGCCCTACCAACCATTGCAAGGAAAGAGCCTTGCAATGATATTTGAAAAGAGAAGCACAAGGACAAGGATGTCTACTGAATCAGGTAACTAGGTAGAGAGAGGCAAAGAGTGTCTCATGGGAAAATACAGTGAATTAGTCTCACGGGAAATACAGTATTTAGTCAGAAGAGTGGCTACTATTCTATGCTTTTGTTTTATATGCATTTCTACCCCTTTTTGCAAAGCAAATTTCTGAATCCAGCAAAAACTTGATGGAAGTTAACTAAACTCATAATATTAAAAAAAATAATTAAAGCTTAAATTACACAAATAAACTTTATTATATAAATATAATATAAAGTTTTCTCTGCTAATCAAGTTTCACCTTCATTAGTTATAAGAAAATCTGCAAAAAGAAATTTACTAAATTTTTCTTTTGTAGGATTTGCTCTTCTGGGTGGGCATCCTTTGTTCCTCACTAAAGATGATATCCATCTTGGAGTGAATGAAACCCTCTCCGACTCTGCGAGGGTCTTTTCAAAGCTTGTTGATATTGTGCTCGGTATGATTTCTCTATATTGCACGTACATTTGTAAGATAGTAAATGGTGTGTATGCAACACCCAGTGTTTATACATTATTAAATGGTAAATAGCGTATATGCCACACCCAGTGTTTATACATTTGTAACACGTGGTGTTGGTTGCACATAAATGTAGATACAGATTGTGTTACTCCTGCTGCATCCTCTAATTTAGCTCGGGTCTACTCCCACGATACATTGCTGACATTGGCCATGCATAGCGACATTCCAATCGTGAGCGGTCTTTGTGACAAATATCACCCTCTTCAGATTCTTGCTGATTTACTTACACTGCAGGTATGTTTACTGTTTCTAAGTTATACTAATTTCATAAGATTCATTTAGAGCTAGAAGCTTATTTCAGAAGTGTTGTTAAATCAAGAGCTTTTTATACTATTCTGCTGTCACAAAGTATACTCATAGCCACTGAAGGTGTCATGTCAGATATACACCATACTGAAATGCTCTTTCTGTGGACCGGTCATCTGGCTTACACCCAAAATGGCGCTTTACTGTTGGGCCATTCCAAGTTAGCACAAATGTGTAGTGTATACTCTTTTGTTTGAGAGGCAGTTTTGTGGATGAGTCCGTGTCATTTTTATTCATACTTAAAATCCAAAGATCAAAGTTCCAGAAGTAATAATAAAAATTGTAAAATTAGTTTGCTATAATAGAACACAAGCTAAGCTGAATCAACCTACAGCTCATAGCATTTAAAATCTGATTAGCTCTATGTCCTTCTTATGGATCACTAAAAATAAATTATTACCTCGTAAGATTTATTTATTTTCTCTGTATGCCATTCACATAACTCATGTAAAATTTAATGTTGGCCTATGTTATAGAATATTTTTTAATTAGTGTCACAACATGAGATCTGTTTTGTTTATTGTAATGGTGATACATGTGCACAGGTCTCTCTGCCATGCGCATCGATAGCGTAGGTACTGTATGTAAGGCATAAATAATAGCACAGGAACTGTATGTAAGGCATAAATAATAGCACAGGTACTGTATGTAAGGCACAAATAATAGCGTAGGTACTGTATGTAAGGCATAAATAATAGCACAGGAACTGTATGTAAGGCATAAATAATAGCACAGGTACTGTATGTAAGGCATAAATAATAGCACAGGAACTGTATGTAAGGCATAAATAATAGCACAGGTACTGTATGTAAGGCACAAATAATAGCGTAGGTACTGTATGTAAGGCATAAATAATAGCACAGGAACTGTATGTAAGGCATAAATAATAGCACAGGTACTGTATGTAAGGCATAAATAATAGCACAGGTACAGTATGTAAGGCACAAATAATAGCACAGGTACTGTATGTAAGGCACAAATAATAGCGTAGGTACTGTATGTAAGGCATAATAATCTGAATTATTATTGTAGTTTTCACATTTTTATTTACCAGCCTGCTAGGTGAATACTTATAATTCTTTCATCATGGTAGTATAGCTACCAGGTTATAAATGTATTTTGTGATGGTGATGATTTTGTTGACTCGATTGATTTCTTGTAAATATTAGTTTCTATATAAGACCATTGGTACATATTTTAGCAATTTTCACATTTGTGCACATTGTAGTCTTAAGTGTAATTTTTATAAACATCAGTATAATGTCTAAGAAGTGACTATCTCTATAAACATCAGTGTAATGTCTAAGAAGTGACTATCTCTATAAACATCAGTGTAATGTCTAAGAAGTGACTATCTCTATAAACATCAGTGTAATGTCTAAGAAGTGACTATCTCTATAAACATCAGTGTAATGTCTAAGAAGTGACTATCTCTATAAACATCAGTGTAATGTCTAAGAAGTAACCATCTCTATAAACACCAGTGTAATGTCTAAGAAGTAGCTATTTCTATAAACATCAGTGTAATGTCTAAGAAGTGACTATCTCTATAAACATGACTATAATGTCTAAGAAGTAACTATTTCTATGAACATAAGTGTAATGGCTAAGAAGTAACTATTTCTATGAACACCAGTGTAATGTCTAAGAAGTGATTGTCTCTATGAACACCAGTGTAATGTCTAAGAAGTGACCATCTCTATAAACACCAGTATAATGTCTAAGAAGTAGCTATTTCTATAAACATCAGTGTAATGTCTAAGAAGTAACCATCTCTATAAACACCAGTGTAATGTCTAAGAAGTGACTATCTCTATAAACATCAGTGTAATGTCTAAGAAGTAACCATCTCTATAAACACCAGTGTAATGTCTAAGAAGTAGCTATTTCTATAAACATCAGTATAATGTCTAAGAAGTGACTATCTCTATAAACATGACTATAATGTCTAAGAAGTAACTATTTCTATGAACATAAGTGTAATGGCTAAAAAGTAACTATTTCTATGAACACCAGTGTAATGTCTAAGAAGTAACCATCTCTATAAACATCAGTATAATGTCTAAGAAGTGACTATCTCTATAAACATCAGTGTAATGTCTAAGAAGTAACCATCTCTATAAACACCAGTGTAATGTCTAAGAAGTAGCTATTTCTATAAACATCAGTGTAATGTCTAAGAAGTGACTATCTCTATAAACATCAGTGTATTGTCTAAGAAGTAACCATCTCTATAAACATCAGTGTAATGTCTAAGAAGTAACCATCTCTATAAACACCAGTGTAATGTCTAAGAAGTAGCTATTTCTATAAACATCAGTATAATGTCTAAGAAGTGACTATCTCTATAAACATGACTATAATGTCTAAGAAGTAACTATTTCTATGAACATAAGTGTAATGGCTAAGAAGTAACTATTTCTATGAACACCAGTGTAATGTCTAAGAAGTAACCATCTCTATAAACATCAGTATAATGTCTAAGAAGTGACTATCTCTATAAACATCAGTGTAATGTCTAAGAAGTAACCATCTCTATAAACACCAGTGTAATGTCTAAGAAGTAGCTATTTCTATAAACATCAGTGTAATGTCTAAGAAGTGACTATCTCTATAAACATCAGTGTATTGTCTAAGAAGTAACCATCTCTATAAACATCAGTGTAATGTCTAAGAAGTGACTATCTCTATAAACATGACTATAATGTCTAAGAAGTAACTATTTCTATGAACATAAGTGTAATGGCTAAGAAGTAACTATTTCTATGAACACCAGTGTAATGTCTAAGAAGTGATTGTCTTTATGAACACCAGTGTAATGTCTAAGAAGTGACCATCTTTATAAAAACCAGTATAATGTCTAAGAAGTAGCTATTTCTATAAACATCAGTGTAATGTCTAAGAAGTGACTATCTCTACAAAAATATCTATAAGTTTGTTCTAAAGAGACTTATGACGCTGACATCACTTTGCTTTAGATGATGTCATTTTTTGTTTATCAGTCGATTCATAGTTCTTGATTTAGTACCGCATTACGTAGAATTATTTTAGTTAAATGTGATCACCTTCAGCTGAGTTAAATTTTTTTTCTCAAATCCTCCTTGTTTTGTATTGAAATGGTTGCATTACAAACTTACAATTATTAAGTAGTTAGCTTGTAGTATAAGCATTCTATAAAACCTTCAAGCTGAATACGTTTGGTGTCATTCCAGAAAATGAAACAATATTGTATTCTTTATAATGTACATGCATTTAATACAAGCTCTTTAAAGACAGTTTATGCTCATTAATATTTATTGGAGTTAGTTACATCTGACCTCTAATGTATTATTCTTACTTCATGAAAACAGAAGTCAGTGTTAATGTTTTCCTATATGACTTAAGTAAGCATGCGTAGGGTGAAACCTTTAAAAATGTCTTCCAGTCAACTGGCAGCTTGCTTGATACTTTCGAGCAGCATGCACATCTATTCGTGTGGGACTATGTGTGCCAACCTATGAACTAATTGCTAGCCTGTTAACTGGTTACATAAAGGCTTAGATAGAATGCCAGATGTTAACCAATCATGTTATTATTTGTAGGAACACTTTGGACAGCTGCGAGGGCTTGAGTTAGCCTGGGTAGGCGATGGGAACAACAATATCAGTAAGCTTAACGGACATTTGCACTTTACATAATCCTACAAGCTTAAACGTTTTACTCTTTATGTACCTAAATTACATTGCAATACCTCTTAATTTCATGTGCGTATATATATACATGTATATATATACGTATATATGCCCTATATATATACATGTATATATATATATATATATATATATATATATATATATATATATATATATATATATATATATATATATATATATATATATATATATATATGTGTGTGTGTGTGTTTACCCATATACATGTAGATGGGTAAACACATATAAACATATACATGTATATATACGTATATACAGTCAAACATGGATAACTCGCCCACGGATAGCTCGAACACATGGTTAATTCGAACGGTTTCTTTGGTCCGTTTCCACGTAATGATAAATTGCTGTAGATAACTCGAACTCAACACTGTTAACTCGAACTGTTTTTTGCCCAATGGCTACCGAAACGGTTGTTATCGCTTTAGAAAATCACTTTATTCCAAGCCATCGAGGTAAACCTCAACTTTTCGTAATTCATAAGCGTCGTTATTGCCACCATCAGCAAAATATTTTTGTCAACGACTTTTCTAAAGGGTTGGTGAAATTTGATTTATACCAAACATCCGCATAGCGATCGCCCTTCGGAAGCAAGGTAAAGTGAGGTAATCTTTGCATAAACTTCAAGAAAAATCGGCAAAATTGATCGTAGGTAAAACGCTCAAAAGAAAAAGATGTCTTTTCTTTTGAGCATTTCAACAACGATCAAGTTTTGCCAATGTCAATCTAAAAAACGTCCTGGCAATAACATCACCTCAAACAAGGAACCAATCTCAAGTGATAGAAAAATCTATACTTTTTGATAAAAACGTTTTAAACTTTACATTAGAAGCATTTAATTTGAAACAAGCCATTTGTGCTTTTGATTTATATTATAGATTGTAGATGTATATGTACTGATGTCTTTTCTTTTGAGCATTTCAACAACGATCAAGTTTTGCCAATGTCAATCTAAAAAACGTCCTGGCAATAACATCACCTCAAACAACAAACCAATCTCAAGTGATAGAAAAATCTCTATACTTTTTGATAAAAACGTTTTAAACTTTACATTAGAAGCATTTAATTTGAAACAAGCCAGTTGTGCTTTTGATTTATATTATAGTTTGTATATGTGCATGTATCTACTAATAAATAAGTAAATACATGGACTTGTGACAGTGCTATGATAACTTGAACGCTCTGATAATTCAAACACTTTTGCTCGGTCCCTTGAAGTTCGAGTTATCCATGTTTGACTGTATATGTATGCCACTATATTGTCTCTAATCCATACGTATGTGTAAGATATATATATTTATTATATTATACTATATATTATATTATACTATATATATATTATACTATTAGTATATTAATTATAGTATAAGGTTGTATAGATTAATATATATATATATATATAGTATATATATAGTATATAGACTTATATGTACATATGGATTAGAGACAATATAGTGACCCCTCACTTTGTGTGGTCAATCAGGACCCCCAACCAACTCCCTCTCCTATGAAAATCCGCAAAATAAAAACTATTAAACCTCGTGTTTAATAAATTCACTTTTTTATTAATCGTGACCATTTTCATCTTTTTCTTAGGTTCATTAGACCATTTTGAGAGTTTAGGTATTTATGAGGCATGATGTAGGGCATTACAAGCATTTTTCACTTCTCAAAACATGACAGGAAAAAGGGAACCGCGATGACTGCAACCACAATGATGCTCGCAGAGGGATTTCACTGGGGAAGATTATGAGAGATTCATGTATTTTATATATTTTGGTTTTTATATTTTTATATTTGTTTTTTTAATTTTCAATTTGTAAATGATTATTTTTTACCTCGTGAAGTAGTGAAGCCGCTTCAGCTGAACCACAAAGTAGTGAGGTAGCGAGAAGTGATGAGAAATATTGTACATGTCAGTATACGGGTACTTTCATTCTATACACAAGTATTGTAGTCAACGTTGTAGGTTTGATAACTGGCTTAGTCATAAGTTTTGTTCTGCTCTTGTTCCAGCACATTCATTTATGATGGGCTGTCCGAAGCTAGGAGTGAACCTTCGTGTGGCTGCTCCAAAGGTAAGACACTGCATAGAGTAAGTTACTCGGCCAAAAGGTAAGTCGTTAGCATGAGTCATTCTGTCTCTGTTCTAAGTCAATGTATAGCAGTAAGTCATACTGAGTATGATAGGCTTAAGTCGTTACTAAAATATGACATCGTACTGGGCATCGATCAATTGGTGGGTCAATTCTGGTGCAACTCTCATTCATAAACTATTTTAATAATTTGTCATTTACGGCTTCTCGCTCATTTCTAGTTCAATTGGTACGAATGATTTAAATACTGATCATCAACTGCATGTAGAGAAATTTCATTTTCATACATAAATGCATCTCCAGAATATGTGTGGCCAGTAAATCATATCAATGAATTATTACTATGCTATTAAAGTTAGATCTAATGCTTGTAATGAAGGGTTTAAAGCTGATAACTGTGTTAACAATGTTAACTGTGTTAACAATAAAAAGGCTTATTTTACTCTAAAAGTAGAAATAGTTTTAGGCGTGACATCAGATTAAAAATGACTGGTGAATGTTGTTTGGTAATTTTAGCAGAGAAATCAGGTTGTTATTGGTAATGCTCTGCGTAATAGCGTGTTTCTCGACATTCAAGTTGAGACAACAAAGACTCATTTACTGCCCAATTAAAATGCTCCAAAAAATCAGTTATAAGAATATGTATAAGTAAAAACAAAACCATTGCTTTTTTAAACTTACTTACCTGAAGCACTATTTTATGAAATGCTCGTATTTTTAGGGCTATGAAGTAGACAGACGCGTGGCTTCCGATGCTGACCAGCTGTGTAAAGAGGTAAAATAAGACATACTTTTTTATATTTTGAATGTTTTTTATTTTGAGATTTTTGTAACACTCACTTCGCTTGTCTGATTCAGAATGGAACAAAAATATATTACACAAATGATCCTCGGGAAGCGGTGGCAGGAAGTGATGTTGTTGTCACAGACACATGGGTCAGCATGGGTGTCGAAGAAGAGAAAGAACAACGACTTCGAGACTTTGCTGGTTTTCAAGTCACAAAAGATGTAAGTGTCGTATGTCAGTGTCGTATGTAAGTGTTGTATCTACAAATCATTTATTGTTTCTTCTAAATGATTCCAGTTCTGACTAAATTTCTGCAACGACCAGTTGTTCAAGTATTGATATATTACAGCCAGAAATTTGTGGACATGAATTAAACTTTTTGTGTACTGCATTTGTCACTATTACATGCAGCTACTGGGAAAATCAACATTTTAATGTAGTATAATGTAGCCATGATTTATCTTTCCTTGGGTGCAGTTATATGAGCTTATGGACTTTGAGTTGGTGCGATGTCAAGTTTTTGATCTGAGCTTAGTTTCTCTGAATTTAGCGATGCTAAGGTTATGTTCCGTATTTCTTTTTTAAAACTATAGGTATCCTAATATCATGTCAAACTTCACAATGCAATGAAGCAACGCAATGCTGAGCGTAGCAGTGTGCCTGTCATATACATTAATTGTTGAGCTCTTATAGTATTTGCTATAAAGCTTTCCACCACCATTGGGTTATAACATGTAGCTTTACACCATCATTGGGTTAATAACACGTAGCTCTGCGCACTTGCCAAGCCAGAACATGTGTTTCTACACTGTCTCCCTCGGAAGCAAGAGGAGGTGAGAGATGATGTATTCTATGGAAGCAGGTCACTTGTGTGGCAGGAGGCAGAGAACAGGAAATGGACTGTTATGGTGAGATAACTTCTCAGCTTGCCACAGTGTGCTTTTCTTAGTCATTTAATAATCACCTTCTTACATCACACATAATAAAAATAGCATAAACTTTGTGGTAAGCTGTATTAATCACAGTTTGCCCACTTTGGAACAGCTTTACAGTAATGATATGGAGTCAAGTTGCTTATTTTTGTTTTGTAGTCTGTTCTACTCCATTTGCTGCATGATCATCAGCCAACCACTCCCGAACCAGACTTCTGAAATCATCAGCCAACCACTCCCGAACCAGACTTCTGACATCATCAGCCAACCACTCCCGAACCAGACTTCTGACATCATCAGCCAACCACTCCCGAACCAGACTTTTGACATGTGAGCAGGATGCTGCCTTCTTTTTGAATCTCTGAATTTCTGAATCTCAGGCTGTCTTGTACTTCCGACAGCACTTTTTGTTTCTCTACCAAATCTACCAAATTTTTATTGAGGATTTGATCAGTCATCGAAGACAGCAAGGAGCTATGCATTCCACAAGTATAATATACATATATATCTTTATAACATAATCAGAAAGAGTGAACACAAAGATTCTGTAATTTGGTGATATTACGCATTTCTATGTTTATGCTTTTTATGTTAGAGGCTAAAACATTATAAAATATAATTAATTATATGCAACAACAGGAACAGCTGTGATGCTCTTAATAGTCGTTAAAATCAAAAGTAGAGTAGTTCAGGTGAGCTGTAAGGAATATAAGCTTCTAGCACGTCAGCCAAAAGCTTCTAGCAGCTTCTTAAACTAAGCAGACAACTCTTGCTTTTGCTGAGACTCCGGACCGAACCTTACAAGGTAGTTAAAAACATTGTTGTATTCCGTACTGTCATCGGAGTGAAACCTAGCAAACATCATAAGCATGTAGTTACCATTCTCTCTTAGACCGTTCACTGTGATTCTCATTGTCTCATGACCCTCTCTTTGAATCTGTAGGTGTTCATGATAGTTCTCATCAGGTTCCTTCACCAGATGAGCGGTAAGAACAACATTGTGAGGCACTTTAAAGTATATCACAGTTAAAGGACTGCTGCTCTTGACTTTCCAGTTTGCGTGAGACTGGGGAGCCATTGAATACTTGTTTATATCGGGGAGGGCTCCCCAGTTGCCCATACATGCATTCAAAGCTGTTGAGAGCTGAGCCAATCCTAGGTCAACTATGTTCTGCACATTAGTCACATTGACAAGGTACTTGCACGCATGAGCTAGGGGTTGGTCTCCTGGTGCATTTTTAGGTTTCGCATAAATGTCTAACCCATATTGACCCTCAACAGGAAATCCAACTTTGACTCGGAGATGTTCATCATCAAACTGCGCATCGACAAAGTCCTGGAAAAAATTTTCTTCAACATCATTCATGCGAAGTTTAGCTAAGAAAACAAGTGGAATTCCTAAAGTGAACTTCACCTTGAGGTTGTTCTCTGCTATTAAAACACCTTTTGGGTGAGACATAGGCCTCATGCCAAACTGCCTGCTAGCCTTGGTCGGACCCCACTCTCCTGGTGCACAAGGGGGTAATGGAAACATCTTCTCCTCTCTTCCAGAGCATGTTATTTTGAACTTGCAGACACACTTGAGTTTAACTCCATCCATGCTTGTGAGTTGTCCTTGTTTGGTCGTATCCATTTTGGAGGCAAATATTTGCAAATAGTATTCACCATTTGTCGGTACATGCACAGAATAAATTACCTGCAAAATATGTTTCATATGTGGGTATTCTATAAATAGTCAGATTAAAAGAGTTATAACAGAACTAGCGAAGTCTTATACCTCATTTTCATCCATTGACTGATAGACAAATCGATCCAGTTTAACGCCTCGGTACTCGACATCCCGTGCTCTGGCTTTATCAATAAATCGAAGCTGATAGAGGAAGGCTGTATCTCGGGCTATTTGCTGGGGTACCATAATTCTCACATCAACTCCACCAGTCTCTGAAGCATCCAACACTGCCTCATATTCTTGCTTGAACTTGAGTCCGAGGTGAAAGAATATTGACCTGAAGTCAATTCATGAATGACAATTGACTTCTTTCAATGCTAACTCACTGACAGTGAGAGCCGCATTCATGAAAGATAATGCGGATTTTGTGATGATTATAAATGCTTGTCTGAGTTGATCTAGGCAAAAACTAGTTCGAAGTTGATGTAATTTAACATACCAATAAATTTGGCAATGGTTCTGCTAGCTTTTTACTGGCAGAATGAAAGAATGTAAAACCTATTCTATTCCTATACGTGAATAGGATAGATCTATTGTAAAATTGAGACCCAGTCTGAGGATTTTAGTACCACTTGGCTGTATGATTCTATGAATATGATATATTACATTACCTGATCAGAGGTTGTTTCTCAAACTGCTCGAGGGTCAATGGTGACTCCAGTAGCTGCCATTCTGGTTTGTTTGGAAAGAATTCCTTGACAAAGTCCTCTGGGTCTGTGAGAAAGTAATGCTCATCATACTGATATTTTATGTTTTTCTTATCTTCAGAGTCTTGGCTTTTGGAATCTTTGTCCTTGTTTATCACCATAAATCTACAACAATTAACAGTACCACGAATGATCAACTCAACCCATTTCTAACTGGATACCAGGCAAGATCACAATATTATGAGTACCTCCCTGCTATATGTTCAACAAGATCATCAATAACAAACAATGCTAGTATATATATAGTAGATATATATATATATATATACTAGTATATATATATACTAGTATATATATACTAGCATTTGTGTATATATATATACACAAATGTATACCATTACTGAGTGCATAAGCTGTGAAGAAAGTGGATAGTGTAGAGATCTTAGTAACTGGACTTATTATTGCATATGGGATGGGATAGCTAGCTGTAGGTTAAATCTATCTCTAGTGATGCAAGAATATCGTTGTATTCATAAAACAAAATCACAACCTCATACTCCGATTTTATTGGTGATCTTTAGGCAGAAATGGGCAGCTGGGTAGAAAATTAATAGTGTAATAAACAAACAATGGTTACTTGTCTATGAACATGGCTCAATCTTGTTGACAGTTTCCTAACCTGTGCCCATTTCATATACTGTAACTCTGAATAAAGTTTAATATCCTATGCTCGTCTCTCATCATCTTGTCAATAAGCCCAAGGTTAACCACTATTGGACATAAACATTCAAAGCCTTAACCCTTTATGGGCCTATTTGAAAGCACCTGCTAAAATTGTCATTTTAATGCATGCCAGTGAATAAGCATTTTAAGTAAAACAATTTACTTTGATGCATCTTGCTATGACAGACCAAACATATTGCTAAAACTAAAGTAATATTCTAATGTAAACAATACCTGGCACCCCAATTGCACTGCACCAATCTCCACTCCCCATCAATGAGTACAGCAT
Organism: Watersipora subatra; assembly: GCF_963576615.1. NCBI lineage: Eukaryota > Metazoa > Bryozoa > Gymnolaemata > Cheilostomatida > Watersiporidae > Watersipora > Watersipora subatra. Next base: position 51,819,684 of record NC_088710.1, on the reverse strand, counting down.
TCCAAGTGTTTCTAAATGCATTTCCATCAAACTTCATTCCTGGTTCATATCCAACACTCTTTGACTTACCATTCACCTCTGTGCAATGTAATCCTGCATAGCTACAAGTTATAACTATATTATAACCATATTATAACCATATTAGTGAAAGCAGGGAAAATGTGTGTGATCTTCATCAGACTTCCAAAATCTTTAAACGCTACAAGAGAATTAGCATATTAGAGCAACAGCTGAAAATATAAGTTTGGTTCACTCTGGTCACCAATTATGAGATCTAAGCATTTATAGATGAAAAAATTTTAATGTAATTGATTTTGCCTAGAATATGACTCCTCAGTAAATGACATTAGAATGATTTTAAAGCCTTGTTGCATCATTCACTAATCATGCACAATACAAACAAAATATTTCACAAAATCAGGCAGTTTTATCTGTATCATGCGTCTTTATATGTGAACAGCGACCGATGTGCTTATAGCAGAAGGTTGATGTTATACACCTATAGATTTCCAGATTTGTATCTAAAATCCTAAATATCATGTCTAATTGTATCAATACACCATACAAAAATATCTTATAAGCAATAATTGGATACCAAATTATAGCTTTCCAATCAAAAACACTTTTTAAGAGGGTTTGATCATAAGACCAGTCACATCAGGCTTTTTGTACTCATTGCTTAATAAAATGAGTACAAATATATTGTTGTTGTGATTTCATTTCAATAAAGCTTTGGCAAATTGTAAACCAATGGACAATTATGATTAGCATTGCTGATGTTCTACCTGCAGAGTCTCTTAAAGAGGGTATGATAGGTCTCCGTCCCGTACTTTATGCCTCTCATTAAACCCATTGGTGAGTCTAAGCCTCCTTCACAAAAATCTATCTTGTTCAAGTCTTTATATGTTATCCAGCGATAGATAGCCCTGCAAAGCAGTCAACAGAACATTACGCAATTGAAGTGAAAAGTGGCCAACTGTGAGTCCATATTATTAAAGCGCCTTCCTGATTTTAAAAACATCCATAGATACCTTTTTAGCTGATTACGTAAACATTGAGTACTGACGCGTAGCTCTGCGCCCTTGCCAAGCCAGAACATGTGTTTCTACACTGTTACAATTGGAAGTGAGAGATTATGTATTTTATGGAATGAGGTCATTTGTGTGACAGGAGGCAGAGAACAGGAAATGGATTGTTATGATGAGATAACTTCTCAGGTTGCAGACAGTAGGATTATATTAGTCATGTAATGGTTTTTAGTTAAATTCAGAAGAACAAGCACATGTATGCATAGAGATACTCTTCAGGGTTCATAGATATACGCTGCAAGATTGGTTACACAAGCTAATTGTTTACACCCGTGTAATCAACCACGTGTGTAGCACACCCTTATAAAATAATGCAAGACTGTTGTAATGCTTGTATCTCATTCACTAATTTGACTACGGAAATACTTTTTTCATTAGAAAGTGGCTAGAAAAAGTAAGTTCATGACTGCTCTAGTTTGGTGTCACATAAAAGTAAATAAGGTTAAAAAATTAGCCTAATACTTGTAACCTCACTGGACAACGAGTAACCAGCACAGGCACTACAAAACAATAGTGACTTCATTTAAAGCAGATTTAAATAGAACGATGGAAAGATTTATCATTCCATGTTGCCATTAGAGGTGAAATTATTAATTTCTGTGTAATCTCTATCAGGGAGATGCTAGAGACTTTTTTTAATCACAAATAAGATAACTCCTGTTGATACAATAAGTGGAAGCTTATTACCTAGTCTTGGTTACTTATTCTCGGCTACCTAGCCTCGGTTGTCTAACATTAGTTAACTAGCCTTAGTTACTTGGCCTGGGTTACCTAGCCTGGAATACCTAGCCTCGGTTATTCAGTACCGGTTACCTAGCCTTAGACAGATCATCCATGAAGGGTCCAGTAAGAATGTGTACAAGTTCGGTAAAACTCGTCTGCTCATTCTCTGCCACCGTTGCTACATGATTATCAAAGACTTCATTGAAAAAATCATCTCCCTCGTCTGGCATTATCTCTGTCTTTGGATTATGAGTTGCCCTAGGAGGTGGAGCTTCCGTAGTTCCCACAATGCCCGTCACCACTTCCTCTATATTCATACTTTCTTCTCCAAGTCCATCAAGCCACTCTGCTGCTTCTCTCTAAAGCACGACACACCACAAACTGTTACCTGACACTGGGTAGCCTGGGTACCAAAAGAAGATGCATATTAAGGTATCAGTCATGGCTGTCAAACCTGATATAATCAGTCATGAGGTCTGACAACTGTAAGAATAGTCAGACTCAAAACGTAAAGCCATAGAAATAATGCTATAGAATGCTGTGAACAGATTTCTACTGAAATGCGTCTCTAAATGCAGTTGGCATCATAAATACCATATAAACAATCTTGGCATCTTAAATGCCAGAGAAAAGAACTTGGTATCATAATTACCATAGAAGCGACTTGTGTCAGAATAGCGATAGTAAGAAATTTCAAATTACACCTCAAAAAGCAAACATGTGAAACTTTAAAGTTCATTTGTAACAAAATACGGCAGGAACGTAAAGCAGCACACGATGTGACGAGTGCAGCCAACCAACCAGTGCCAAGCACAAAAAATATACCAGAATGTAAAAAGCGGGTAAGCAGTAATCAGCGAAGGTAGGGTGAGTGACTTACAGCCAGCATATATTTACCTTTTCATCCTTAGTATCACCAGTTGCATTATTCTGCATACAGATAACATATTTATTACAGTCTTGTCTTTGAATAGGCAGTAAACAGAAAATATGCAGATGTTAGCTGCCTGGAGTAAGTGGATTACAGTAGCAAGATACTGCCATACTACGTAACTAAACTGAAACGTGTTGGAATATAGTTTTATGGATGAACAGAATCATTATTATGAATGCTAGTATCCTGACAATCTCAGTGCTGTGAGAGGTCGTCAAGTGCGCTGATCAAGCACGGAGAATAACTATCTGCACAATTAGTCCCATGTGTCAGGTGGTTGATTGGTGGAGATGTGAGAGTGTCGGTCTACCCAGCAAAGTGCCATGAGTTCAAATCTTGAACAGACAATCTCTTTATCTAACATCCAACAACAGCTCCAGATGGACACGCCTCTTATTATAGTCTCTTTATCTAACATCCTACAACAGCTCCAGATGGACACGCCTCTTATTATAGTCTCTTTATCTAACACCCAACAACAGCTCCAGATGGACACGCCTCTTATTATAGTCTCTTTATCTAACATCCAACAACAGCTCCAGATGGACACGCCTCTTATTATACTCTCTTTATCTAACATCCAACAACAGCTCCAGATAGACACGCCTCTTATTATACTCTCTTTATCTAACATCCAACAACAGCTCCAGATGGACACGCCTCTTATTATAGTCTCTTTATCTAACACCCAACAACAGCTCCAGATGGACACGCCTCTTATTATAGTCTCTTTATCTAACATCCAACAACAGCTCCAGATGGACACGCCTCTTATTATACTCTCTTTATCTAACATCCAACAACAGCTCCAGATAGACACGCCTCTTATTATAGTCTCTTTATCTAACATCCAACAACAGCTCCAGATGGACACGCCTCTTATTATAGTCTCTTTATCTAACATCCAACAACAGCTCCAGATAGACACGCCTCTTATTAATGTAAAGATCATTTATATTCCAGAAACACAGTCCAGAATGTATGCATGTATAATCATATCCTGCTTCATATTATTACACCCTTTTTTTGTACACTTCATGACAAACATGGTCTTTGATTATATTAAGTATAGTTCAATATAAACTCAGAACCTTTCTATTGAAAGCTGTCGATATAGAAAGTGTTAGGAAATATTGGGGAACATTTGAGGGTTTTCAGAGCTAATGTTGATAAAAAGAACATTCTTATAATTTGTAATAAAATCCTCAACTGTTCCAAAAGTTTTGCCTTTTTTGAATTTTTGTTTCTCAATTTATTGCAAATTATAAGAATGTTCTTTTTTATCAACATTAGCTCTGAAAACCCTAAAAATTTACCTAATCTTTCCTAACACTTTCTGTACCAACAGATTTCAATAAAAAGGTTGAATTTATATTGAACTATACTTAATATAGTTAAAGACCATGTTTGTGCTTGTCATCAAGTCTACAAACTGAGGAGTGTAATGATATGTAGCAAGATATTATTACATATGCATACTTGCATACATACATACTTATTATTTATGGTTTTTAGGTTCCTTACATCCCAGAGGAGAGTAAGGGACTTACAAACCATAGACAACAAATCAGTTCGTGTTACAGGTTTATAACTAACACAGTTCTTGTCTTTACTTCACCTTTGCATCCTCGAGCTGTTCCTGCATATCTTTGGCGAGTATCTCCTTCTGATCTTTTATTAGTTTCAGCATCTCATCTCCCTGTCTGTCCACCAGAGCTGAAGTCTCCTGCAAACATGAATTTTGTGGTTCATAGTTCTAAAGAAATTGAAAGGCGGCTCACATAGTTGTACTTGCTATAACTAACCATAAGCTATAGTTGTGCCATGGAAGGTACATAGTCGTCATGTGCAAAACACATGAGGTTTACAGTGTGAGCTCATCAAGTGATATTACTGCATAAGTACTAAAAATATAATGCTTGTGTCATGCGAATATGAGATGTTATAGGCGATGTAACTGCATGAAGCCAATGTGGTATGCTTATGAATAGACTGTAAATATATTCTGAAGGGCGTAAGAAGCACACATGAAGTACATATTGCATACAAACAATTCTTTGTGGCAAAAACCTTTGCTATATATCAAGATGAATCTATAGTATCGATAGAAATTCCACTCTCACCAAAATCAGCTAATAGTGATATAGTTCAAGAGTAAGATGTTTTATTCGCTATAACCACTCCAATTAATTAATCCACTCTCCTTACGTTTCCAGTCTCATAGCCGATGGATCCTCACGATGCTTTATGCTCCATGATGCTTCACTCTAACTAGAGATAAGAAGTATCTGTTTATGACAACTCCTTCACAAAAAAGGGAGGACAAATATGCACTCCTTTACAAAGATGCAGGCTATGCTGTCGGCTGTTTCTTAAATTATCTGATTTTGATTTTTAATTGAAATAACAAAAAGGCAGCAATTTTGTTTGCCCATCTGTAAATGACATAAGCAATAATAAGAATAATATATTAGATAATAACTATCTATATGCTATTAATAAATGCCACTTTGTCTTTCTCTGTCTCTGTCTGTTAGTCTGTAAAAACTCTGCATTTCTAGATTTTTTTGCCCAATTTCATTCAAACTTCACATGCATATGTTTTATGCCTTTTGCCAGGTCGCCAAAATATTTTGTTTCAAAACTCCATCTGGTTCCTGAGAATCAGCCTTTTAAACACGAATTACAAAATCAAAAACGGGTCTTCACAAGCATTAAATACAAATACCCTTGATGAACGTGTTCATGGATTGTTGTCGTGAAAGCTGTGTGGCAATTTGTGTTAAAAATCTACAACCACCTGCAGGCAATCTGGTTGAAAATTAAAGAGACTTCGGGCATTGTAGTGTTTACTGCTAGTAATCTAGGACTACCATATAATGACTGTATAACTACTGCTAGTAATCTATGATTACCATATAATGACCGTATAACTACTGCTAGTAATCTATGATTACCATATAATGACCGTATAACTACTGCTAGTAATCTATGACTACCATATAACTACTGCGATGTTCATATTTTTAGGAAGAAAAAAGAACAGTCCAGATGAGACCATAAATAGTTAGAAAAAGTCTCCAGCTCATCATTGGAATGATCCTACCAATTTTGTATGATTTTAAAATTTACGTAAGTATACAATTTATTACAGCAAGAAAGCCAGGAACACTAACTCACGACAAACAACAATCAATCACCATCATAGAGAGCCTGGTCAATAGCCACAAGCAATCATGAAATATCAAGACCTCAAGATATAAGTTGAGATGATGTAGAATACATGAGGGTCAGTAGTCTCCATAGCAGTGAGTGGTCTAGGAGTTGCAAATAAGGCATTGCTAAGCTTTTGCAAGTATACAGAAGTCCGCAGACTGCACTGCTTCCTTCTACAGTTCTAACTAGAGAGGCCAAACTCATCACGCTCTAGATAGATGGAAGAGAGCTAAATAGCCACATTACAAAATCATTGATAATATATAAGGATATGACCCAAATAATACAGAGTAATAATATATAACTGACTGACCCGTTGCTGTTTCTGGGCCACTCGGATGGTTTTGTTCCGTAATATTTGACTTTTCCTCAGTTCATAGTCTTTTCTAGCCTCCGCTTTTCTCTGCAACAAAATATCAAATACGCGAGTGCCAATTTGCAATATTTGGATACTCTTCATAGAAATGTAGACGATGTATACATGGTAAAACAAGAGTATTTCATATTTGCTCCAAGACTACAGATTACAAGCCTCACAGCAGTCAGGAACATAGTGTTTTAAGGATTTAAAAATAGTTTCAAGTTACATTGCGAACTAGTGGTCACCTTTTCAAACTCTGTCTCATCAATGTTGTTCTTCTCCAACATGGCAATAATTCCCTTAAGCTTAGACTCCCACTCTAGTTCAGTCTCCTTACTCGCTTCCGTAGCAGCTTCCCGCCGCTCAGCTTCAAACTTCTTAAACAAGGCGTCTTCCTCTGCCTTCTGTTGCTGCTCGAGCAATGCCTGCCTGTCTCTCAGTTCATTCTGATACTGCTCGTTGGCATCCATCTGCAATAAAATAAGTTATTAGGGACATCTCTATAGTATATGCTATTTTAGGAGTCGAAGGAACATCCGCTAAATCATTCTCAATGCTTCATCAAAACAGTTTTCGTTGTATATTTCTTCAAAGTTCTCTAACAGTTTCAGATTCAGCTATATGCCGCAGATACACAGCGTAAGACAGCAAGAAAGTATTGTTAAAGTGTGAATTCAAGTGTGTATTTTCCATCTCAGGCATGAAAGAACCACCGAAGATTGTTTTCATTTCTAAATCTAAATCAGACAGAAACAACCAGTTGGTATTGTATTTTTTGTGAGCTTAAACCAGCATGGTGCTAGAGCTTCGTGCTCTTTGGTCATCTTTGGTGAACTCAAATAAATATCTTGGCACAACAAGAAGTTTTATGCATATGATAAAAAGTGGAGAAAGTAATATTAAATATTCTAATTAAATTGAGAAATAAAATGGAAAAAATAATGAAAAAGTACCATGTCTGACACTGAATTCTACTTTACTACACAGACATGTCCACCAAAGTGAGATATTAGCTGTTCTCTATAGTGCGGTAGTAAACTTCTAAGAGATATACCACTATTTTTAGAGCTCAAATTTCATTGTGGGTGGCACCTGCTTGAGGCAGCTGCCACCCTTTGTATTGCCCGTATCTTTTCACAAAATTGAAATCTATACAAAATATGGCTATTGTACCAGTCAGGTCGATGCAGTACAAAAAGACTTTCTGGAGAGCGCGGACCTATAACATCAGGTTACCAAGAGCAACTCTTGGTAAGTATGAGGGAAATATGATGTACTACTGTTCACCTTCATTCTGCTGGCTTGCCCATCTCACTTTGTGTTGAACTTAGGCCAGAGAATAGCTAGATGCTAGGTGTCAACTGATATACACTTGAGAATGTTGGAAGGGAGTTGTGAATGGTTTGATAAAACAATTAGCACAATTAAGACAGTTTGAAATGCAAGAGATGTCATATCAAGCTAATCTATTTAACAGCAACTATGACAACTAGGTTTTATGGGAATGATGCCCAAACTTTTATATGTTGGCTCTAGTAAAATCTTTATTACTTTCACTAGACAAGAAGCGATGAAGAATAGTTTTTATGAAGCACTTGACTCTTCTGACAATGCCATCAGCATACTTTCCTCATGAGAGGCATTATTTATAAATGATTTCTCTTGAGAAACAAAACTTCTAACAAAGCAAAACTTCTGAAACAGTTGAGGACTTTATTACAAAATATAACAATGTTTTTTTTATCAACATTAGCTATAAAAATTTTAAAAATTTACCCAATATTTCGTAACACTTTCTGTACCAACAGCTTTCAATTAAAAGCTTTTGTGTTTATATTGAACTATACTTAATATAGCCAGAAACCATGTTTGTGCTTGTCATGAAGTCTACAAACTGAGGAGTGTAATTATATGTAGCAGAGCATTATTATCTCCACACGCATAATTATAATAGCTTATTGGATGCCCGAAGTAAATTTTGATTAAAATTGTGACGAACCAAAAACGTTAACCAGCTGAATGAATCATATTAGTTCTCATGATTCTCATTAGTTCTAAATATCTTAGCTCCTCCGCTAGAATGCAAGAACTCTATAAGATAATACAGACGGTTCCCTACTTACGAACATTCGAGTTACGAACAACCCGTACATACGAACAGGTCTGCGCGTATGTCCGCCGCTAATACCGACGGTATTACCGACGTATTAGCGGCGGAAATAGGCACTACTCAGAAGCCCAATCCAGCATCCACCTTTCTCTGCCCAGTTCGTTGCAGCGCATAAGTGCGTGAACGTATCTCCAGTGCGCAAAGAACTTTTTTATTTTTACTGTACGTATTGTAAAGGAATTTGCCGGCCTTTACTTTATTGGTTACCCTACTAATATAGCACTGAAGCAACTTACGAACAAATTCACCTTACGAACAATCGTTCGGAACGTAACTCGTTCGTAGGTTGGGAACCGTCTGTACACAGCTTCATCAACTGTCTGCGCCAAACATGTAAATACGTGTTACTTATGACACAGAACATACAGATACTTGTCAGCTATATATGCAGAGCACACTAATACTTATCACTTATCTATGTTGACCATACTGATACATATTACATACCTAAATCAAGAATACTGATACATATTACATACCTAAGTCAGGCATACTTATACATATTACATACCTAAGTCAGGCATACTAATATATACTACATTCCTAAGTCAGGCATACCGATACATATTACATACATAAGTCAGGCATACTGATATATACTACACACCTAAGTCAGGTATACCGATACATATTACATACATAAGTCAGGCATACTGGTACATATTACATACCTAAGTCAATCATACTGATACATATCACATACCTAAGTCAGGCATACTGATACATACATAAGTCAGGCATACTGATACATAGCACATACATAAGTCAGGCCTACTGATACATATTACATACATAAGTTAGGCATACTGATACATAGCACATACATAAGTCAGGCATACTGATACATACATAAGTCAGGCATACTGATACATAGCACATACATAAGTCAGGCCTACTGATACATATTACATACATAAGTTAGGCATACTGATACATAGCACATACATAAGTCAGGCATACTGATACATAGCACATAACTGTCAGGCACCAGATACTTCCCCACCTTATTGCTATTCACACCCAAAATACAAGACCAGGATGTTGGTATAAGGCTGGTGAAATGGACACCAACTATTACATACAATGGTCTGATTCTAAATAGAGAGGTTTGGTGACCAGAGTACAGAGATTCAACTTTGTTCACGGCAACCTGAACATCAAAATAACTTTTGACAGGTTTTTAGCAACTCAGTTGAATTGTCTAGTGACAGCAGTCACAAGTTGTGGCACTCACCAGCACAGCAGGAAAATGATGCTCTGACAAACTATCCAACTTATTTTCATTCTTGTCTTTGACAAGACTCTGTGATTGGATGTCTCCTTGAATCCCGTATGAGGAAAGGTCATATTTTGCGGCTTTCAAGGTCGCTTTCTTGTTGAGTTTCTTCTGCATGTCACTGTACTGCTTGAGTCTCATCATGTTCATAGCATCTGGTCCGATATTCCCAGCAGCCATCTTTGGCACATGACCTGAGGGTACACCACAACGCAAATACAGTAGTGTGAAAGTCAGCTAATAGCCAAACCCTTAGTTCTTAAGATATTTGTAATAACCTGTATTTAAACACCAACTATCAACATTTCAGCTTAATACAAAGGAATATATGTGTTATGTCTGAAGAGAATGTCAACATTTTCAAATTTTAACTATTTAGGTTTCTAAAGCAGTTTAATTGATTAAAAGAAATTAAAAAAACATTTGAAACAGGTATGAAGGATTAGTATTGTGTCAATGAACAAATTGGTCTTAATCCAAGCACTACTAGCTGATCGCCTGGTCACCAGCAGGTTACATAGCAATGGCTAGTTGGCAAATAATAATGGATCTGTATTTCACATGTTGACTTTACAAACATATATATTCCTGCAGTTACATGCGTTGAATAGAGACCAAATAACGACTACATATAGTTAAGCATACAATATAGTTTGCAGAGGAGATTTTTGCCAGCAGTTGAGAATGGCCAAGCTATAAAACTGTTCCAAAAAACCAACATTTACAGATCTGATAGGCATGATTTTTGTCAGGATGTTGTTATTCATAATATTTTACTTTTTTGCTGATAGATGTTGCAAAAATAAAGGCAAGGAATGTACATGCTACTATGTTGTACCATATGACTGCAGGCTGCCACAAACCATAATTTTAAAATGTAAATACACTGGCAACTCAGATTCATGCAGCAGTTTAGGCCCAGAGGTTTATGCATTGAGACACACAATTATTTCAAATATCTGTGCACAGCAATTTATTATAGTATTGTATTACAGCAGGTACTGTGTATGTTCAGCAAGTAATGGTATGTTACTTTAACTATGTCATATCAGTAAGTATTGGTATGTTACCTTAACTATGTCATATCAGTAAGTATTGGTATGTTACCTTAACTATGTCATATCAGTAAGTATTGGTATGTTACCTCAACTATGTCATATCAGTAAGTATTGGTATGTTACCTTAACTATGTCATATCAGTAAGTATTGGTATGTTACCTTAACTATGTCATATCAGTAAGTATTGGTATGTTACCTTAACTATGTCATATCAGTAAGTATTGGTATGTTACCTTAACTATGTCATATCAGTAAGTATTGGTATGTTACCTTAACTATGTCATATCAGTAAGTATCGGTATGTTACCTTAACTATGTCATACCAGTAAGTATTGGTATGTTACCTTAACTATGTCATATCAGTAAGTATCGGTATGTTACCTTAACTATGTCATATCAGTAAGTATTGGTATGTTACCTTAATTATGTCATATCAGTAAGTATCGGTATGTTACCTTAACTATGTCATATCATTAAGTATCGGTATGTTACCTTAACTATGTCATATCAGTAAGTATTGGTATGTTACCTTAACTATGTCATATCAGTAAGTATCGGTATGTTACCTTAACTATGTCATATCAGTAAGTATTGGTATGTTACCTTAACTATGTCATATCAGTAAGTATCGGTATGTTACCTTAACTATGTCATATCAGTAAGTATTGGTATGTTACCTTAACTATGTCATATCAGCAAATATTGGTATGTTACCTCGACAATATATCTCAGGATCTCCTGGGTTGGTTCGGGCATTTCTGTGGTTGAGTTTTTGTCGACAGGTTGGCTCAGCACAGCTGAAACACTGTCTGTGGAATGCATCGCCCTTCGCTGACCTAGCAGCATTAATGACAGCTGTCAACTTTCCACGTTTACTGTAAGCTAGTAATTAGCCAACAGTTTTTGATGCATTAAAGCAGTTGATCAAACGCCTGTGTAGATTCCTCGTCAAACATTCCAACACAAATTACTAAATAGCTGGACATATCTTCAAATATTGTAAAGAGCTGATAGTTCCTGATATTAAAAAATACCATTATCAAGCAAGCTTATGGCATTTATTAAAGGCATGATCTACCTCTAGTTAGACTAGGTGTATTTCTCATTCACCTAACATTTACCACACACCATCAAAAATATTTTTATTTTCCACCAAGCACATCACCTATTAGACAACAACATGCATCTTGTTTGTTTGACGAGTGTGTTTAACCTCAAAACAGAAAAGTCATTGGGTTGAGCCTGATCAATAGCAATGCTCACTACTCACTTCTCACACTCCGTCGCATACACAGCTTTGCCGCAGCGGATGCAGCTCTGCTTAGGTGCCACCATGCTAGCAAATTTGCTGGCCACTTTGTTAGATTTGACGGCACCACCATCCGATTTCTTCTCTGCACTAGCCATGTTTCCCTATGCCTCGATTACATAGAAGCCAGCTGAGTGTCTAGTTGCTCTTCCCAGTGCTAACTAGAGAGTAAACGCTTGACAGTCTGAGAGTCACGTTGGTACGCATCAGTAAACCAAATGATTGATGAGAGTCGAGTCATGGCAACAGTCATCTTTTTTGTGTGATTCATAAAGCTTGTGTATTGACTGCATACAGCAATTTTCATACTGAGAGATTGTTGAAGGAAACAAAGAAAGGTGATCAGTGATCACGAAGATATCTATGAATTGTTAGATAGAAAATTAATCTTAGCTATACAACAAAAATAAGCTACAAATTCAGTAATTACTCAATACTGATATTTCTAGTATTTGTGACTATTTAGCTGCAACTCTACAGCTATTTAGCTACAATGAGAATCGATTCAATTCATTTGTGAGTTGAGCTTTAAGTCTTGCTTGAGAAGCAGTTAACTGGAATGCCCATATCTGGTATTTAGCTGTGCACAGTTTCCTACAGTCTTATATAATACCAAATGATTAACATGAAATTGTAGTTTTTTCTGCAATATTATACAAAGGGCAAACAACTCCTAAACAACTTTCTATATAGAGCGAAAGCATTCTGAATGACATTAATTTTAGCAATGAGCTGTGAGCTGGTAATTCACTAAATTGTAGTGATCTAACACCAGATGATACACGTCTTGAGCTATGATTAGTTTTAGCCACTAGAACTGGTACCTTCATAAAGTTACCCGCGCCGTCGCAGCAATGAGTTGATGTTTAAACTAGGACTAAACAGAGTATGTATATAAAAAGTTGGTGGTTCAAACAAATACAAGACCACTCCATTCATATTTGTCAGTGATAAACACAGTTTAGGAACATCACAATGGATGTACTCTCAGACAAGGCCTAACAAATGTACCATATAATTGCAGGCTTATATGTCCATCGGCTCGATATTTGGAAACAAGACTTGAACGGAACGCAGACAGCAAAAGTAATACTGCCGCAATATATACAAGCCCAGTGCACTGCTGCATAATACTTACCTATCTTCCTTGTGCTAATAAATATTCCAATGGTTAAACGTAGAAGGTAGCCAGACCAGAATGAGTACATTGAACTTCATTGAACTATCTATTGACAAGAAGTGCAGGTGTTCTGCTCGGCGCATTTTATACTCAACCAGCCAGCGCTCGCTGGACACTCATTTCAGATGAAGACTTTGTGAGCCTGGTCAAGGCATACATTTTGATTCAACACAGTATCAGTGATAATGGTGAAAATTATTCCAGAGGCACACAATTCCAAACTCTGACCAACTTGCCAAACAATGCCTCTGTATAAAGATCGAAAGATGTATAAAGATGCATTCATATTACCCGAATATGACGAAATAAAAAATTACAGAGATATTGCATGAGGATTTTAGTAAAAGAAAAAAAGACTTAGTCATATCTGATAGTCAGTCAAAATTGATATAAGAAAGTTTATGTTTCCTTCATCACAACCATAGCTCAATTAATCATTAGAAAGATTATATATATGTACAGCAGCCAGTTTGGCTAAGCTGGTAGGTTATGGATCACTTTTTCAAGTTTGTTGTAATAAATGTATACAAGCACGCAACTGTTGAAGCAAACTAAAATCATGAAATGCGGAAACTGCTAAAATGCATAATTTCTTGGCCATGGTGAAAGCCTTCCAAAACCTGGCAGATTAGAAAGCAAAGCTACAATTATTTAAGCGTAATTGGGAAGATAACTCGAGCATACAAATATTCAACACATTTTGTTGGAATGGTAAAGATGTATCTTTTATTTATTTCAAATAATAAAAACTATTATTAAAAGAAAAATAACTTAACTGTCTTCTAATAATATTTTTGGCCTATTATAATAAATGCAAAAGGACTATAGTTACACAGTAAGTTACTTTCAAGTAAAATTAAGAATATTATTTTTACTATAATAATTGAACACTCCACTTAAATTTTTAACTCAGGATGATAGATAATACGAAAAACAAAGTTTTATGTTTATTCCATCGTTAAAAGATCATTACTATGCATATTTGGGCTGTTCATCTAAAGCATCAGTTTGACGCCTCGCACACAAAATCAGTGTTCTAAAACATGAGCATGTGTAAGCATAGCTTGGGGAATTCGATAAAGTAAACGTATTACTGCTATAAGGGTTGTTTAGAGCCCTAAGGCTATATTGTGTTGTTTGTTACATAAATTGAGGTAAGACCTCAATTTTATATGCAACAATAATCCTCAATCCCTAAAAGCTGACATTTACAAAGGAATTATCAAACACCTTGTTGTAATGGTGCTCCTTTACAATAAAACAGTTATCTTATGATCATGTTGCACATTATAATAAAAATACGATTAAGGCTAAGAAATCACTTAGATAGACAACTAAGATCATATTGAACGATCAATCAGCAGAAACCGGTGAAAGTTGTTTTATTGGAAGTATTTTAAAAGAATCGATGCTACCTTAGACAACCAGCGAAGGAAATAAATAAACAATGGAGAACTGTGACTAGCACAAAATGGCACTTTTAGTGGTTACTTGCATAATCTGTAGCCTAGTTACATCTAAGTTTTTAAGGATATCACACAATTTGAGCATTAAAGCTAGCCCAACAGTAGTGCATATGAATAACTAAAAAGTATTTGGAAGAATTCAACCAGTAAAACCAGTAAAACCTGTCTAATGCTAGTTATTAAATTACAAAAATAAAGCTCATCAAACAAGTTACTGTTATCAGCTGTATGGCAACTGATGACAAGTGTCTGTAGACCTATTCGGGTGAGCCAGGTGAGCAAACATGCTATAATATCAGCTATTTACATGGCTGACAACTCTTGTCATGATGCGACATTCTCCAATACCCAGGCATGGCTTGGCTTGCTCAGTATACATTTTTCTACAAGCAAAGCATGAGGTTAATATAGAAAGATACTGTATGACGGAACGCCAAAGCTTCCCTTTTTTCCTCATACTAAGGATAGTACACCGCATAGTTACAAATGAATGAATCTAATTTACATGAGCGAAAACTAATGAATACTACTAAGCTATAACATTGCAAAGGAATGGCTAGTCTGAATGAGATGTAAACTGCACTCGTCTCATCATTGTATTGTCTCCACAGCTATCCTACCAATACTATTGGATAAGCTATAAATAATCCACATATAGAGTGCAGGCTATTTCCCACATACTTAAAAGGTTCTCGCTCAATTACTAGGTTTCCCTGGTGCAAATGAGGCAGATTTGGAGTTGTGTGCACGCTGAGTTACTGCGTGACAAGTGTTTAAATGAAAATTCGCATGTTGTGAATTAACGCTGGCGCTTTGTTAAAAAAGATAAGGAATTTTTAGTCAGAAGTATAATCAGAGGTCATCAAATCAAAATACGACCGACTGAATTGTGAAATATGCTTTAAATGGAGTAGTTTGCGTGACATTATCTTGCGCATCATTTGCAAAAACTGTTTTCATCTTTCGTAAGCTTGAAAAATTCGTTAAAAATTTGTAAGTACCAAAACTTGCTTAACTTGCGCATTTTAGCTGTCTCCACCTTGCAGCTGATGCAAACTTGGGGGATTAACTCCATCATGGAAACATCATGATTACCCTAAATACGCCTCTAAAACTCTTTGGTAAACAAGACACTAACTGGCAAGTAAGTCAAAAGAAATTGCCTTTCCCTAAAAATGTAATTTTTTTAGAACTTACCTAGAGAGAGTTCATTATTACGTATGGCTAGGCACTGCCCCGAGATGCCATTTTTTAGCTGCTGGTCCTGAAACAAGAAACATGCTTTTACAATAAACTCTTACCATGGTACAGCACAACAAAGATAATCACCGAGAGAATCTTGTAGCAAAATACAGTGAGTGTACCAACCAACTGCAGCGAGTGTACCAACCAACTGCAGCGAGTATACCAACCAAATGCAGTGAGCGTACCAACCAACTGCAGCGAGTGTACCAACCAACTGCAGCGAGTATACCAACCAACCGCAGCGAGTGTACCAACCAACTGCAATGAGTATACCAACCAACTGCAGCGAGTGTACCAACCAAATGCAGCGAGTATACCAACCAACTGCAGCGAGTGTACCAACCAACTGCAGCGAGTGTACCAACCAACTGCAGCGATTGTACCAACCAACTGCGGCGAGTGTACCAACTAACTGCGGCGAGTGTACCAACCAACTGCGGCGAGTGTACCAACCAACTGCAGTGAGTGTACCAACCAACTGCAGCGAGTGTACCAACCAACTGCAGTGAGTATACCAACCAACTGCGGCGAGTGTACCAACCAACTGCAGCAAGTATACCGACCAACTGCAGCAAGTATACCAACTAACTGCGGCGAGTATACCGACCAACTGCAGCAAGTGTACCAACCAACTGCAGTGAGCGTACTAACCAACTGCAGCGAGTATACCGACCCTGTCATAAAGCATTGTATTGTGATTGTAACACCTACTTCGGGCTTATAGGACCACTCTCCAGAGTTTGGACGACAAGTCACCAGCCTGATCGAACCTGCACGACTTGATACACAAACATCGTCTGCTTGTATGTTCCCATTGCTTGTTAGAGCAAATGCCTGTATGTAACAAACGACACAATATAGCCTTAGAGCTCTAAACAATCCTTATAGTAGTAATACGTTTACTTTATCGAATTCCCAACGCTCTGCTTACACCTGCTCATGTTTTAGAACACCGATATTGTGTGCGAGGCGTCAAGCTGATGCTTTGGTAGATGAACAGCCCGAATATGCACGGTAACACTCTTTTCACGATGCTTCATACTCCCTCGCTATTTATCATGGCCATACATTGTTCAATCAAATTAGGAGCTGAAGGTTATTAGTAATCGCAAAAACAGTTGTTCTAAAAGCGAATGTTTAGTTTCTGGTAAATGTTAGAAATGTTAAAAGTGTACGTGGTGACCATAGAATTGACCAATGAAATGCAAGCAATCCTTAAAAGCTGAACTACACTGAAGGCAAAATAAGAGATTTCACACAAGGTTAGTACTATTACTATCCTTGCAATGAATGCTCTGTGAAGCACATAGAAGGTGTCAAATACGAGTGTAAGCTTTCGTTCTTGACATTTGTAGAAGTTAACTTTTTATTATGGCGCTTCTGGTAAGAATTGTTCAATTTTTTAGTATTCTTGTTTAAATAATTGTATTTTTCAAACTGCTGTTATTTTGAGCGGCATTAATTTTATTAACGAGACCGAGTTTTCAAAACTCAGTTTCCCGGTGAGTTTGATAGCATTTTAAAACCAATGATCAGCCACAGTTTTACAGGCAATGCTAACCTCACTAATCTCTCAAACGTTCCTTACATAGCTTATGGCTGTGAAAAGCCAACACCCATGCAGCTTACTTTTTTTTAACTATTTTAAACTCGCCTGATTTCCACCTTGACCATGACACTGATACAGGGTAGCCGCCTCCCCAGCCTTCTTTCCTCCAGTGTCTAAACATAAGCCTGAGGATGGATTTTTTATCTAAAAGTAAAAAATAAGAAGCACATCATTCTGCCCTTCACGTGAGGAGCGTATACCTATTCTTATTCAGATGGAGCACAGAGTTATGTAGGCATGACAAAACTGATCAATCCTGATGATGTATTCCCAATATTGACCTAATGAAATGTGAGGTTGCAGTACCACCACTTAATCAACTGCACAAGTGTGCGGGAGTTGTACTTCCTCTTTTCACATAATCTATGCATGTGCTGGAGTTATGCTCTCACTATTCGCTAGAAGCAAGCATTTGCTGGAATATTCTCCTACTACTCACCTGATCTGAGCGCGGTGATGTTATTCTTTCGCAACTCACCTCACCCATATCTGCTGGAATTATTCCCACACTACTCACCTGACTCACATGTACTGGAGTTATTCCCCTACTCACCTGACCGAGTGCGACATAATTAATAGGCAGATTTGATTCTGGGTAGATTGTCTCGAGGTACCATTTGAACGACTTGCATTCCAACTTTTTTCTAAGCTTATGCCGATCATCCATGTTACCTGGATCAGTGTCTTTCACACCTTCAACAGCCGAGTGAGGAGTAACTAACTATTATCAAGCTTGAGATGACACATTAAAGCCAATATTATAAAAGTTTAAAAACAACTTGCTAACACCAGTAGCGCTCCATAATAATTTCAGTTCATCATGAATGAACTGACCAGCTGATGACTCTCTAAAAAAGTAGATGTTGAAAAGTACCAGCATTTGGCAAGAGGCTTTATGACAATATTTCAACTGCTACACAGGCCGAGCATGCGTGCAAATGTTTCTTACGCCGGATATGTAGTTGTTATCTTTCAATAATACCTGCACTGCAGTTTATTGGGCGATTTATGTTACTCAGTCTATTTTTAATGATCCCTTTTAATTTTTTATGGTATGACTAGCTTATTGCTTTGCATAACTTTTCAAAATGTAATAAATACACACAATGCTGAGAAATGATGCTATGCAAAAAGCACTCCAATAGTAAAATTGTTGGACCTAGTCATGGTGCCATTGGAAACTGAACACGTCTATACCAGTGCCTAACAGTGGCAAGTGTAGTCAATCCTTAAGCTGTAATTGTTTTACTAGCCCAAATTCAATGTAATCAAACAAAATGGAAAATATTTACAGTTTTGCATGTATAGCAGAACCTTGAGATACAAGCAGTCCTATTTACATACGAGTTGATGGATAGACAAATCCGATCACAAAGCAGATTCAAATCGAATCTCAATGTTCGACTGTACATAGTAATTGAATATCTACAGCTTACACAGCGACTAAACCATCTTTACCCGACACGAAACCTTTAATGAAAAAAGCTTTCCGCCCTTACACCTGCTGTAGGTTTTGACGACGATTTAAAATAGCTGGGTGTAGTCCATGTCATATTGCCCAACCATGAAACAAGTCATTGCTAAAATATATGGGTTTGAACAATGCAACCTTGACTATAATACACCGAGAAAGGCGTGACCCTTGCATTCCAGTTGACTGCACATATTTCCCACAACTGGAACTTCATTTGTTTTCATTTTTGCATATTTAAACTTCAAGAATATTAGAGTTTCCCACAAATGCAAAAGGGCATGTAGTTGCACCTGATGTGATGAATGGGCGAGTGGCACAGAAGTGACAAGAAGCCTCGGTCTGGACCACTAGACAGACAGGGCCACTACTAGCCCATAAAGTGAACTCAATGTAGACTGGCACACGATGAGTTTATGAAGGAATAACCATGTAAGTGAATACCTATCAGATCATACATGAGCTCTACAGTAAGGAAAATATCAGGTATAATAATACCTGGGTTAGTTTTATAAAAGAAGTCCTTGTATTCATCCATCCAGACATCAGCGATTCGTTGGGTGTTATGATTGAGAATGGTAGCCACTCCTCCAGGCCATGAATACGGAGATATCTTTCTGAAAACATGTCCGACTCGAGAGCATGTTGCTATTAGCACTTCACCGCCACACTGCCATATCTACAGAGTATCAGCACTGCATGGTCACACTACCATATCTATAGAGTATTAGCATTTCATGACAAACACTGTCGTATCTGAAGAGTATCAGCACTACATGGTCACACTGCCATATCTATTTGATATCTATATCTAATTGACATCATTCTAGCTACTTTTTATGTTATCGTCCCGCAACACCAAATATTGTATCTTGAGATTGCATTACTAACAATAAATGGGCCAATAATTAATGTACTAAAATGTTCTCTGATCAGTATCAGTTTCCTTAACCTTTAACCCAAGTTTTATATTACTACTACAATAAACTACCAGATGATATTTTAATGTAAAATGTAAATGAGATTACACTCAAGTAGATGAATGATGACAGGACAGACTAGAGCAAATCTTAACACAACCTAATTTTTTTATGTGGTCATTCCTTGTTATTATTCTACAGTGATGCCAGTTGTAAAATACGCTAATTATGGAATTCTTTCTATTCTCCTTATCAACATGCACACATATACATCTCAGTTCTGCCCAGTTTGCATTGGAGATTATTGTTACACGGAATGCATGCAAGAATATTATATTAGAAAATGCGTAAAAAAGAACAGAAACGCGTACCTTTACTCTGTTAGTTAAATAATTGTTTTATTAAGGATCCCATGCTATTTTATGTTGAACGAATTATTTTATTTTAGAGCGACTTCATACCGCGCTAAAGTTCCTAATGATTAGCAGACCTGCTAGCCAATATAGCCAACTTAACGCTTCCACATCAAAAACCATTTTCATTCTTTGAAGATCACTACTTCACAACATCTATGTTGATTTTGACCTTTCTTAACATCTTTCCATACGAGGAAATGCTCTAAACTATGACACTTTGAATTTTTGTAAAGCGTGTTTCCTGAGATGTTGATTCTTTGAGGATTTGGATCCACGAAAAATAATTTAACAAATGGAATTTGATAATCTTTGAAGATTTTGCATGCCAGAAGTGATATCCAGTTTGTGCACAGGATGACATGTGATTTCAGACATGAAC
The DNA here is from genome assembly GCF_963576615.1 of Watersipora subatra. Lineage (NCBI taxonomy): Eukaryota > Metazoa > Bryozoa > Gymnolaemata > Cheilostomatida > Watersiporidae > Watersipora > Watersipora subatra. The sequence goes on along the minus strand of NC_088710.1, from coordinate 51,798,862 downwards.
AGTTCTGTTCACATAGCTCTAAAAGTAAACCATAGTCATCAAAACTGGTTAACTCGTAAATCATATGAAGCATATAATTAGAAGATGGAAATGCTGTGAATGATTGCTTGCTAAAGCCTGGTTCAACTATCAGACACAGTAGTGAGGTCCGGCAGATTGTGCTTCACGTAAAGCCACATTAGCGATGATCGCTTGGTTGGCTGCTCCAGATTTCAAGGGCATTTAGAACCTGCTGTCAACATAAAACTGAAGCTGTTCCCATATAAGCAACGCGATCTGACAAAAATTTCGCACAGCAAAATGCTGCCATGCTGTTTGGAAAGTGCTGACCTTCCCCTATACATTACAATTCAGAAAGGTTTCGTCTGCAGCTTTTTGCTAAAGTTGAACAGCGTCCAACTCTGGCAGTAATCAGAGAGTAGGTTCCCATTTTATCATGATATCCAGTGAGCCGGGCACCAGTGCATACTCTTAAGGTACGGCCATACATAACGATTTTATCGTTGTTTCTGACCGAAATCACGAAATGAACGAAATACACAGAAGTATTCAGCCGAAATTCACGGAATTGTCAGAGCTGTGCATGCACACCGAAATCGTTGACGAAACGCTTTCAATTGGCTAAACAAATTATTAGCGAGCACGATTCTAGCAGCTTTTAATATTTATATAGTCCAAGACACATAACGCGACACGCAAAAAATACTAATGTGATTTGCCATAGTAAATACGATGCAACCGACTTGATAGCGCTAGAGATGGCAACTCTTTTTACAACAGAACTTTTGCTGCTAAAAAGATATTGTTATTATTTAAAAAAACGATTTGTATCCATGCTGTCCAAACGATAAAGAACCAACAATAGCGCAATTAAGTCAGTTGCATCGTATTTACTATGGCAAATTACGTTAGTATTTCTCTTGCGTGTCATGTTATGGACTATATAAATTGCGAAAGCTGCTAGAATCGCGCTCTCTGATAATTTGTTTAGCCAATTAAAAGCGTTTCGTCGACCATTTTGGTGTGCATGCACAACTCTGACAATTCTGTGCATTTCGGCCGAATAATTCTGTGTTTTTCGTTCATTTCGTGATTTCGGTGAAAACCAACGATAAAATCGTTACATGTGGCCATACCTTTACAATATATGTGACAATATAACTTAAAGTTAGTAGGTAGGTATGGTATAGCTGGACCACATAATAAATGAAGGCGTAGATATAACAACAATAATGTGAACTAAAAGGGTGGACACTCATTCTGAACTAGCAGTCACTATGTTTCCATGACGAACGATTCGCAAATTTGAGCCAATCCGCAAGTTAACCGCATCATGGAAACGACATAAACAAGTTAAGCGAGCTTTACGATTCACAAAACTTTATCAAATTCATCATGCTTGCAAAAAATAGAAACAGCACTCTTGAACGATGCGCATTAAAATACCACGCCAGCTATTCAGTTTTAAACACTTTCGATACTTCCGTCATCCTTTCTCGATCGAATTTCCCATGTTTGCGTCGCTAACACGTACGCCGCTAATTATTAACTTATAGCGTACAATTCTTTACCTTTTTCCAACAAGGCCCCTGAGTCAATCCGCATCATGCGGATGTCCATAAAAAACACTTAATTCGCACGATAACGCAACTTGCGCCAACTCCAAACCCACATCGTGTGCATGATGCGCTCCATGGAAACATAGTGTGTAAAGGTGGGTAGAACTCGAGAGAGAGGAAGGACACAGTGTAATAAGAGTTGATCTGCATGAGGGTAAGTTGGTAAAACTAGCTAAAGATATAGAGTGACTGATTAGGGATGACCACACATAAAAGGTATGTGCAACTTACTCTGAATGACATCTCAAGATTCTCTCCACCCCATATATTCATACCAGGATCATAAGATCCGACCGTATAGAAATATTCCTTGTCAATTGAGAACAGTCCACCAGCCATCGTGGGGCTTCTACAACCGATCAATATTATGTGCTTATGTCTTGAAATAGTACTGCCTGTTTATTTTAGCCTAAGCCTGAAATTAGGTCTTAGCTCCACGCTCTCGTTCATTTTCAAAACATTATCTAGGCAACAACGAACATCTGGACAACAAATACTCAGTTTGTGGGTGCTTTTGCGGCGTAAACACCAGGAGATAAAGGTGTATACCGTAATTTATGAGCTATGCATGCTGATGAGGGAAGGACATTTTGTAGCCATCAAATCACCAAGCTTAGCGAGGCACTGAGCTATAAATAGATACATGCATACCAGCTATACATCAGTTTTAAAGATGAACTTGCAAAATTCTTTATAGTAAACTTTATCAGAAAGTGTTGATATTTTTCTATAATTTGTGATTGTTTTTGATGTTTGAGGTGATCTGATTGTGAGGATGTTTCAAGATCAAAATCGATAAAGCTTGATAGCGATTACAAAGCTATTATACAGGATCATCTTATTAAGCGATTTGTGCAAAAGTCGTTTGCTATATCGAAATTCTGATGCAACATTCCAAAATTACACATTCTAAGTCTTTAATTGAGTACCAGTTTGCTATAGGTTGGAGCTTGTAAAACGGACCCATAAGGCTTGTTCTTTTAATATGTTGTAAGACAAATTCACCTTATCGGCAACATTTGAGGATTGTTTTTTTACAGCAGTATAATTATAATTTCGATATTAAAATCCAACTCTACAACTTTATCGCTTTTCCACTAGCTCTACATAAGTCTCGAGAGCAGATGTGATTATAAGATTTACTTACAGGTAAGTACTAGACTTTGAATAAAGGCTGAGCAAGACATCAAATAATAACGATAGTTTCTACTATCTGACTGAGTCTGTCAGCTGTGATAGTAGTTTTTTGCGAGTTGAGTAAACTTTGATGCAGTATGATTTTATTTTCAAGCAGCTTTACTACTTGCTGCTAAAATTGGGCATATTGACAATGATTATTAAATAGCAGCTGAACAGAATCAGAAGTTGACATCCATGTTTTACATAATCACAATTATCTCAGCTTGGAGTGCATGGATATTCAAAATGTTTGTGCACTGCTCATGCTAACAAATGTGCCTACAACCTAGACATATAGTTTGCTAAGTTGGGTTGGTTGTTCACGCTTTTAGTAGCTAGTACATTTTTTAATTGTTTAGTGATTTGAAGCTATTTTTCTATTTTGCTCATACAAAGTTTGTTGCTTGTACATAGCTACATTATTTTAATATAGAAATGTAGCTTGAGATGTCTTTTTCCTGAATAAAAACAGCATTAAAATAAAATTAAAAGTAAAGGAGATACGAGCAATTTAGTAACACTATCACTTGTGAGCAGCCAACTCATTAATCGGGCCTCGCCTGGTGCAATATATGTAGAGTTCTTTAACTAGGCTTGAAAAGGTTAATCTGTGAAGAACAAGGAACCCACCATGTGAAGTGAGGGCCAACCAAAGCAATACACTACTATATACATGACTATCATTGATAGTCTGCCATCGATCAGTCTTAAGGCACGGGAATGCTAGATTTGAAAAGACCACCTGCTCATTCTGGTCAACCCTTCCTGCTCATCCTAATACTTCATACAGCTTAGGCATTTAGCTTGCATATTTCATTACGAGATTACAATCTCTTACAACTTCTAAATTTTCTCTTAGCTCACAAGAGCGCAATATGAAAATATTTCTATAAGAACAAAGATTTATGTTGGCAAAGAACACTGCGTTATTGAAGAATGAACCATTCAATTTACAGCCTATCATGACTTTCTACAGATCAGCCTTGGGTAGTGTGACTGAGTTCCATCCCCCTCTGACCTGGTGATAAGATAGGCATTCAACCACAATCTAGTTTATAATCCAACTTGCCTGACCTGATACAAGGCCCGATAAATGCTTTAAAAAAGATGCAAACAATACCATTTGTCTAAGTCAACATATCAAGCGTTGTTTGAGTAAGCCTCTACCCATGCTAACGAAGATAGATTGATAATGGTAGCCACGACAACCAAGCTTTTACTCTGGCAGCATTAAAGAGTTCAATGAGGAGTACATTTCGTTCAGACAATCAATGTCGGAGATTGTCTGGAAATTATAAAAGAAAATTAAAAACCATCTATAGTGGTTGGCAACTTTCCAGAGAATTAAAAGCGAGTCTAACGACTAACACAAAAGAATAACCTGGTCAAAGTAAAGCAACTCATACAAAGAGTAGAAGAGACACAAATACCATTTTTATAGCGATCAATACAAGACTAGACGGATGACAAGAGAGCTGCAACCGCTAATCAACATGCAAGTTGTAATATTTGTAATTCTCTCAGTAGTTATAATGAATAAAAGATAAAGTCACACTGTAATTAATTTGGAGTTGTATTCCACTGATCATACGAAAAGAGTGATGTAATATCACAGCTCAGTTGGAAGCGATCGTAATGATATAAAACACATCCTTACTAGTGCCTTATATTTCTATCGCTGTAGTATTTGTCTGGTACATAAAGAAGTTTTCGTGAGAAACCTCGATAGAGATCCACTAAGCTATCCACTACTTTCACCCACAAAGTCTCATCCAGTCACCTTCCATTGTTACATTTTTATCTGAGAGTGGTAAGAACAAAGAATGAACCCAATCATAACCTCATTAACTGATTCGCACCTGACTAATTTCCAGGCGATTAGCCCCAAATACCAAAGTTGCCAAATTTTTCAGAGTTGCCATAGTTCAAATTGCTACTACAAGAAACAGACTTGAGATAATTTACTCATTCAAGTTACACAAGAACCAGCCAAGTCTCCTCTTTCAAATGATATTACATTCACAGAGACAACTCATATTCCTTTCATGTAGATCTGTGTCTCAAAGAAGGTAGTTTCAGAAAATTTAAAATTTTGAAAAAATTGTTATTTGCTGAAACAAAGTTAGATTTGCACCATAAAAATTGCAAAACATACTAAGTTTGACTAAAATTACTTATTTATTACATACAATACACAGTTATGAATATTATTTATACATATACAGTCAGTCATGAAAATTATGAAACTCTAATTTCGAACGTTTCTTAGCGAGTATCATCATTCAAACCAAAACATAGCTAATCTACATGCCGATATAACTCAAATAAACTGTCATAAATATGATGCTATCGAAAGTGAATGATAACTTTAGGCTGACTACGGCTGACAGCCTAAAAAATGTATTTTCATTCGAGCATAACGATTCAAATTGGCAAAATTAAAAGTTAATAAAAACTTTGCAACATTAAAAATAATGTTTTGATTTATGCAGTTTTTCACTGTCTTAACATTTCTGAATCTGCATATTTACTTCTTGAGTTGAAAATTTTTTATCCCGAACAATAAAATTTTAAGTCGCCATAATGACTTTCGGTTTAGGTAGATGTCGATATGGGTGCACTATTTTGATGATTACTTTTGCCAGAGACATCATTGAGGCATATTTGTACGTTCATCTGATTGGTCAGAAATCTTTCTTTCTAACTAATCAAATTTTATTCTACAATTTAAAAATAGCGATACAATGAGTAGGTAAATTTCAGAGACGAAATAACTCGTGTTGGGTGCATAGCAACGTTATAAATACACGAGTTAACTCGCGTACGGGTGCGAATGAGTTAAAGCTATGAAATAAAATTATGCAAATTTTGATGCATTAAAAATGTTTAATGATGGATCTTTGTAGCAACATGTGTTTAACATCATTTACATCTGCCGTGTGTCCATTGTTTGTCAGTATATCAGCTAACTAAGCTATGAGAAGAATTGTGTGTTGGCACTCATGGTTTTCCACCTTCCTTCTACCTATACAAATGGTAATAAAATTCATAGGCAGACAAAACACAAAAATTACAAGGAGGGGTGTGAAGTTTTAGACCCTTGACTTACTGAGTGGCATACATATGCAATAACCTTGATTTTACCACAGACCACACCATAGACCACATCACCGACCACACTCTAGCCCTCACCTACAGATTAGCCAGGTCAAGCATTCCTTATATAAGTGCAAACTAATTGTGTGTGTAAATGTCGTGAATGGAAGATTATTGGTCTATAAGCTAAAAATATCCATGCAACAGAAATTTGTTTTCAGATTTAAAAATTAAAAGCTGTAAACAGTAATTTATGTGAATAATTCATAAAAAAATTCACAGTATAATTAGTATATTGAGTGGGTTGTGCTGCCAATGTTATTGCACTGAATGCACTAAATTAATTGACGCAGTTAATTGACTGATATATGATTGTTTTTTATTTTGATTTATTAGTTTTATGACTAATGCTGTATTTGTTGATGCATATTTTGGCTCACATAAATGATACTTTGAAAAGGAAGTTGATGCAATAAATTAATTATTTGCTATCCTAGAATCTGTATAACAAATTATATTGATAGACACCGAAAGAAAGCAGCTCACACATTACATATAAGTTAACAGTTAAATTGCATGACAACTTGAATTCATTTTAAATTTTTGACTGCAAGACTTAACTCTGCACATTAACTAGCGTAACACAATGTGGATTTTGAGTAGAACAGATATAATTCTAATTCTTCAGCTTCTTCAGCTATTCAATCCATATATATAAATCTCAAAGTTGTGTCTGTCTGTGTACTTCGAGATGTCCAGTTGTAGCTATTAAAATCTTGGAATGAAATGTTTCTAACCACGCATTTAACTACTGAGCTATACATTCCTTAGCATTCTATCGCTCTTATTATATAACGTATACGTATGCTCACGCTATATGTGCTCTTCTGATTATTAATTAATATTACCTTTTGCATTTATTTTTTAAAATTGTTTAAAAACTAATTTTTTGCAACCATAACCTATTTTTTGAATTTGTAATTTTTAAATGTGCCGTTTTAATTTCAAATGTGTCGTTACACTTCTATTTCTGGTTTTCCAGAAGGTTCAATTGCTAAATTGGTAAAGGCTAATACTTTTCATGCGGACAATTGTATTATCGAGTAGGAATAGCCTTTACATTCTCTCTCCGTTCGATCAGACAATGTACCAGACAAAGACAGTTCGATATCTCATTTTTACATTAGCACCAGTATTCTGAAAACCTGTCACATGCACTGCATTTAAAGACCTACCACATGCACTGCATTTGCGAATTATAAGAGTAGTTTTTGCTACATGATTTTATTTCACCGATTGTGTTGGGTTGCCATCTGAATGTCAGTTGTTTTCATTTCATTTTGTGTCTTTAGGTTAATAATGACAATCAATAGCATATATGAAACTACTAGGTGAATGCCCGAGTTGCCAGGAAAATAAAAAAATCTTTGGACAGAAAATTTATTTTTATTTAACATATACAACATTTACTATTCTAACTTTTAAACTTCATATCATGAGAAAAGTATTTTTGTACAGTTCAAATGAATCTAAAAAATAAAATAAAATGAGTGTAAAGGTTTTCAAACTTTTTCAAAAAAAACTGTAACTTTTAAATTTCATAACTTGAAAGAAGTGTTTTGTTGAAATAAATTAGGAGGAAAAATAAAAATGTTTAAATGTAAATGTGAAATCATTAGCAAGTCATGGCTATATAGAGTCTGTTTTGCTACGATTACCATGAAAATTATATGGTATACAAGTATATGATTTTAATTCGTTTCAGTGTTGGCATCATAATGCGAAAATATCGTAGGCTATAGATGTATATAGAGTGGAATAGAAACCCATAGCAGTTATCTAATGCAATTACCTCCTGGTAAAAATCATCACCATTAAAAATTAGTAACAAAGCAATATGTTAACCTTAGTAACTATATGTACCAACAATGACTTTAGAGCATTTTGTGGTTATGATCTGCAGGATAATATAACATTACAATGTACTACATGACAAGTTCTTACCTTCGGGACAAACGTGCAACATAAATGCTGAATCTAACTTAGAAGAATTTAGTTTACTAAACACTTACTTGAAGGAAATTTTAGTATGTATTTTAGTAAACTTCAAACTTTTAACTAAAATTTTATCATTTATCTGTTTGCGAATCCATTTTTACCATAACGGATAACGCTGAACTCGCCATGGCGAGCAACGTAATTCTCTTAATAACGTATATAATCAGTACACAAATCATCAAATTTTAATTTCGAGAAAAATTATTGTTGATATCGTGTAGCAGAAAAAATCTGCCCAAATGAAAAAAAAGTGAAAAAAGTATCATGTTTTATAGTTAGGCGAAAAATATTTTATAACAGGGGCATCGTAACGCGTGGGCGCAATGCTCAAATAATACGTCATTTAACGTGTGCATACGGTATATGATGAGGAAGAGGATAAATAAGGCTTGTATAGCTCAGGGGTAAAGCGTGTGGTTTGAAACTTGTGATTGCAATCTTCCTGGGTTCAAATCCAGCAAAATGCGAAGTTTTAATTCCAAGATTTCAATAGCTATAGCTGGACATACACAAACACAGAAACTGAGAAATATATATATATATATTTGTAAAAATTTAAAAATTATTTCTGACCTTCATTGATAAATACACTGTATAAATAAAATAATAATCACATGCAATATATAGATAAGCAATTAAATGAGTCAGAACAAACAACTCAACCATAAATAAATACCAAACATGCTGAACAGTTTTGTTGAGGCTGCTCATGATAACTGTGACCATTGCATTTTATTTGAACAATCATGCTTTCAAATATATATGGGAGTCAAGGAAAGACAGGTTTTGGACTGTACTTTCACCACATAGGCTTGCATAGCCGGTGCCCTGTGTTATAGTACAACAGCACTTATAACACCACAAAATTGCTGATGTTACCATGTCACTGTTACAGCTATAACATCTAACATAACTGGTGTTACTATGTCACTGCTATAACTATAACATTTAGCATAGCTGATGTTACTACATTGTAGTAATCATGATACCCCTAGAGATGGTATAAATATTGGAGCCCATGATAACAACTTTAGTTTACTCTACTGCGGCGGTTGTCACCTCAACCAATTGTCTGGTCATGCATAGCTCCTAAATAATCAGCTAAAAAAATTTCCCCACAACAGTAAGACTGACGCTACGTGGTAACACATTTCTTTACTCCTGCAGGAGTGAATCTCATAGCAACAAGAACGCGAGTTCGCCTGCAATGGTTGCCTTAGTTACCGAGACATTAATATTCGGCATCACCTACCTCAAAGGTAAGGTTCTGTCCCCAGCCCTCCTGTCCATCTCTCGTTGCGGCACTGCATACCAGCGGAAGTTGAGACGCCAGTTAAACCCACCCCAAGTATGGTCAGAGCCAGCTATGTAGGCAAACGAGTCGTCATCGATCACATCTATGATTGGACACACAACAGCCTTCCTGCAGAAACAAACATATATATACAAAGTCGTCATTGATCATGTCTATGATTGGACACACAACAGCCTTCTGGCAAAAAACGAGCATACAAAGTCGTCATCCATCATGTGTATGATTGGACACACAGCAGCCTACTGGCAGAAACAAACATACAAAGTCGTCATCGATCACGCCTATGATTGGACACACAACAGCCAACTGGCAGAAACAAACATACAAAGTCGTCATCGATCACGTCTATGATTGAACACACAACAGCCAACTGACAGAAACTAATATACAAAGTCGTCATTGATCATGTCTATGATTGGACACACAACAGCCAACTGGCAGAAACAAACATACAAAGTCGTCATCGATCACGCCTATGATTGGACACACAGCAGCCTACTGGCAGAAACAAACATACAAAGTCGTCATCGATCACGCCTATGATTGGACACACAACAGCCAACTGGCAGAAACAAACATACAAAGTCGTCATCGATCACGTCTATGATTGGACACACAACAGCCAACTGGCAGAAACAAACATACAAAGTCGTCATCGATCATGTCTATGATCGGAACCACAACAGCCTTCTAGCAGAAACAAACGTACTCAAAGTTCCAGCAGATACGATTTAGTCACTGCCATCCCATGCCTAGATGTAGGTAAAACAAACATCACAGACAGGTTGAAAATTTGCAAAAACTTCGATTTATTGTGCACAGACTGGTGAGCTAAATGAACATTGGAAGTGTTTTAAATCTACCTACTTTACCTTGAACATTTATTTTTGATGTACTTACACATATTTGCGGTCTTCATGACTTTAGACTCTGAGTGGATTATTTCTATTTGTAAAATCTGGCTAACACACTGATGAGCGAACTGCTTTATAACAGCCACCAAAATACAACATATGTTGTTGCCAATCCTGTTTCAGAGCTTTCAATGAATATATTCAATATTCAATGAAACCCTTTTAACATACATTTTCCAATTCATTAATAAAAAAAGAATTGGTATGAGCGAAGACACGTTGAAATAGTAAAGGTAACTGGCTTATTTATGCTAAGCGCTTGTAGTTGCAACTTCTTTTGATCAGGTTATTTAAACTAGTAAATAACTGGACAGAATTAATTTTAAACAAATTTCACCCAAAATTAAATCCTGCACTGTTGGTTTCTACGCATGAAGGGTATTTGTTCTCTGCATGCTGGTAAATAGCATTAACAAGATGAAACATTCCTGCTCCAGCTCTTACACTACCATGCCACTTACTCTTTTGCAAGTATTTACTGATATAAGAGCCTAGTCGTGGTATTTACATACATCATTTTCTAAGTTATTAATCATTCGGTGTGATTAATGTCAAGTCTCCAACTATTACGTTATTGCGGCTTTATAAGGTGAAATGATAACACGAGGTATGGAATTGTGAGGAATTTACAGAGATCAAAGGACAATGAATCTATAACTATTTAAAACATGCAATCAATGGCTGCGATTGAGATATCAAAAACTTAAAGCGATGTGAAAATAGTTCCCTCGCAAAATTCAACATTTATTTTAAACCAGATATACCAACTAATTAAAGTTAGCCAAGTTGTCCTTCGTCTGAATGGCTGTAATCCATTCGCCTATTCCAAGTCACAATATGAAATTTTTTTTGAATATTTAGCAAATTTTGGTTATCAGTCCTGCGTGTCTGAGACGTGTATAACCTGATATCAGTCGTGCGTGTATAACCTGATATCTGAGACGTGTATAACTTGATATCTGAGACATGTATAACCTGATATCTGAGACGTGTATAACCTGATATCTGAGACGTGTATAACCTGATATCAGTCCTGCGTGTATAACCTGATATCTGAGACGTGTATAACCTGATATCTGAGACGCAAAGACCTCTGAGAATGTGAACATGTTGACAATCGATTGTCACTAAATATACTCTTAACTATGCTCGCTATGCAAAGCTTTCTGAGCTCCTAGCTCTAAGTCAACTTCACTACTATTTGACTGTAACGTGAAGGTTTGACTGTAACGTGAAGGTTTGACTGTAACGTGAAGGTTTGACTGTAACGTGAAGGTTTGACTGTAACGTGAAGGTTTGACTGTAACGTGAAGGTTTGACTGTAACGTGAAGGTTTGACTGTAACGTGAAGGTTTGACTGTAACGTGAAGGTTTGACTGTAACGTGAAGGTTTGACTGTAACGTGAAGGTTTGACTGTAACGTGAAGGTTTGACTGTAACGTGAAGGTTTGACTGTAACGTGAAGGCTAGATAAGCTACATATTTAGCCCGTGGATGATTGATTATATACGGGAAGGCCGCGATCACCATCAACACCAGCAGGTTCTAACGATACTGATCTCATGCAGAAGTGAATTAACAAACTCTGTAGGGCGAAGAAATCAGTCAAAAAACTTGCCATTGTACATGTAGAAGAGGTTTTGGGAAAGCACCTACTTTATAGAAAAGACAACCACTATCACAAAAATATTTCATTGCATTCACACAGAACAATTGATAACATATACATTGTATGTACTGACTATTGATAGTTATCCACTTCCTACCATCCACAAACAGCGTTTACGGACTCCTGCTGTGACTCCTTGCCGTGCAAAACACTCATAATTTATTTTGGAATGTATGGGTCTGTTTAGATTATTAGAGCAATTAGTTTTAATGAGAGCAATGTTGAGTTTCTTGAAGCAACCGGACAACAATAATAGCTTCCATTTTAGATAAATTCATGTAAACAATTCCGACCTTGATAAAACTTCTTAATGTCTACCTAAACACCTTGCCCTCTACAAAACGGGTAGTTTAGGTTCAGTCAGCATGCATTGCATTGAACCATCACTGGATCAACAGAGACAGCCACCAGCTACTTACTGTATGCAGGTAATGAAAACTCAACAGCATTTATAGACAGGAATAGCCTGAGTTTCTAGATCCCAAACTTACTTATTGTTGTGAATCTCATAGAGGAGGGGTTCAAGCCAGCCCTGTGTGCACTCACAATGGGCATCAAGAAATGTTAGGATTTTGCCTGACGCAGCCTTTGCTCCTGCAACAGAAAGTCTGAAGTATGTGACCGCTGTCTCAGGATGCGCAGCTCTACAAGTGTCTGCTCAAGGAGTACATACCGTACTTGTTGCTGTGAAAAAAGTCAGCGCAACAAAAATGGACCTCTCAGCCGAACATGCAATATCAAAAATACAAACCTAATATAACATTAACCCCAACATTTAACCTTTAACCGTTTTACCACATATCAATAATGTCAGCGCTTTGCATTCTATGGAGCCGCTGCCATTGCAGCATCATAAATGCTTGTGTAAAACAGCTCACCTAAAACGCTCGACTGGAGCCAGCGCACCTAATGAATATTAAAGACAATATATACTCGCACATATGAAAATCTTTCAGAGAGGAATCCAAAGATTTTTTAAAGAACTTTATGGACAAGCTGACACCAAACGCTATCCGTTTAATGTGAGCCATGCGAGCACAAAAGTGATTTTGTGAATGAAGCAAATGCGATGCGTTTAATTCAACGTGATTATGCTGCATTTCATATAAGTTAACAGTGACATTTATTGACAAAGTTGGTGCCAGGTGCTTAATTTGACGTAATATAAGTTAACAGTTAAAATTATCATTAAAATCGACTTTTAATTTGCCAGAAGTAATGTTGCTGAGTTAATTCTCCATTTCTAGATGGCATGTATGACTGAATAGTAATATTGGTAATATTGTGTATTCTAAGAAGTGCATCAGATCAGATTTATGTGCATATTACAAATAAGAAGAACTCCTAGCATGATGAAGTTCTAAAGTAGTCAGAAATATAAAGTATACTTCTTGTATGTATACTTTAAAGTTTTAAAGTGTACATACAAATATGTAAGTATATATAGTAATAATAGTTATTCTTCAACTTTATCAGTTGTGCAACTTCTGTTGACTGGAGAAAAAAACCTCATATCACCTTAAAAGTGCAACTACAAAATCTAAGTTTGGACGGCCGACAGCTCCATTGTAAGCGATGAAAACAGATTCCATGAGCTTCAAAAAGTCTCTATTAGATGGTGAAAAAAATTCAAGTTCCACGGTCGATCAGTGCTGTACAAGGAATGCAGTCTAAATTAATATAAAATTGCAGGGCCAATATCTGACTGTCATACCTTTGAGTCGAGCTCGTATCAGGCCTCCTCGTGTGGGAATACGCTGAATGTTCACTGGCACCGATAGCTTGGAAACGTATTCGTCGAGTTTCCCTTGGAGATGGTCTACACGTATACAAACACATGCGAGACCAGACCACTGATAACCTTAACGGTAAGTCAATATTACCGATAGAAATAGGTGTACAGTATTTATTAAGCGAGACAAGGTTGGCTGTGAAAACTGCGATAACTAATTCATTAGGGTTGAGATATTAGTAAGCAAAAAGGCCTTTCATTAACTAATGAGATGAGGAGAGTTATAGACAGGAAACCCATCAACATATCAGTAGTCTTGAGAGAGACGAGTGCAAGCTTCAGGTGAAAAGAGACTAACAATAAACGCTATAACATACAATTAAAACAAAAACCATAACATTCAACTGACTAAGAATTTTTAATTACATTAAAAGTTCCTACAACGTAAACAATCGCCTCCAGCAAGGTTTATGTTATAAAGATTTTACATTATATGAACAGCAAAATACAAGTGAATTGCCTACCCGTTATAAGATGTTCCAAAATTCACTAATCTGGTCTTTCCAAAAGAAGAAGACTAGCCTTAACTTTTTTAAATTAAAGACTCAACAGTAGCCTAATTGTATCGGCAAGTGTTTTTAATTTTCTAATAGATTTTACTCAGTTTATGATTCGTGATAACGGTAATTTTACAAAATTTTAAGGAGAGCTCACACTTGCAATATCAACATACATCAGCTCTTTCCATTTTATTCTAGACTGTATTGTTTATTCTGCAAGGAATTGTATCGAAAGTATTGCAAAATATTTTATGTCTAAAAATAAAACAAAAAGATGGCTTTACTATTCGTATTAGGAGCGGGTGTCTGTCTGACCGCCTATCACCAGGATTCGACATTAAGATTGAAGATAGCTTTCGACGAGACTAAAACTCGTGACATTCAGCTTGGTATATCGACACTCAGACGCCTGCACCAATAGATATATAACTTGGTATATCGACACTCAGACGCCTGCACCAATAGATATATAACTTGGTATATCGACACTCAGACGCCTGCACCAATAGATATATGACTTGGTATATCGACACTCAGACGCCTGCACCAATAGATATATAACTTGGTATATCGACACTCAGACGCCTGCACCAATAGATATATAACTTGGTATATCGACACTCAGACGCCTGCACCAATAGATATATAACTTGGTATATCGACACTCAGACGCCTGCACCAATAGATATATAACTTGGTATATCAACATCAGATGCCTGCACCAATAGATATATAACTTGGTATATCGACACTCAGACGCCTGCACCAATAGATACATAACTTGGTATATCGACACTCAGACACCTGCACCAATAGATATATAACTTGGTATATCGACACTCCGACGCCTGCACCAATAGATATATAACTTGGTATATCGACACTCAGACGCCTGCACCAATAGGTCGCGTTCAAGTATTTATGAATAATTGTACGCCTACTTATTTTTTGCACTTGTCAACACACCTGACGATTGCTAACGGCGATTGCCAAGGTAGTAGTACATGTATATATAATAGAGAGAGCTCTATGCGTATGTCGTTTTCTCTTTCAAGTGCGACAAAAGATGTTGATATTTTTAGGGCTAACTACAATGTTCATATCGAATTTGAGAATTTGCGTCGACTTGACACTTCCCCTCAATGGAATTCTTTAAGTTGTACAAAGCATAAAATTTACATAAATTTTTCAAGTGATGTGGAATTTACACCATAGGAGGTATACGTTATAGGAGCAGCCACTGTAGTGCGTTTTGATAGCAGGGTGTAGAGCGATATGCTTAAGCACACCCCAACCAGACATCGCACGAGGCAGTGTTTCTCTCCATTTCAAACATCAGTGCAGGCACCATGTAATAAATTGATGGCTTTGTAAGTGGTATTTATTTATTTGGTGGTATCAATTTAAAATGCTTCTCTATCTTTAGCATCACATTGGCTAATTATGTTTCACAGATCACATGCTTTAGAAAATGCTTGTTTATATTTTGTTTTAAGAAGTAACTTAAAATGGTTTTCATACCATTGTCATAATCTTCATCATCAAATGAAAATAGTAAACACGAATGACCTTGAACTTGTAAATCAATTTGACAATATATACTATGAATGTTATTAAAAATGACAACTCAATGCGAAGCACCATTGATGAACGGTCAACACCATCTATCATTCAATGTAACAGCCAAGCAAGTTTTTATATCACCTGAATGAAACCCTGCGTAGCCTGTTACTCACCAACCTACCCAGCATTCATATAATTATCACAGTAGTAGCGAGTGAAAGTTCTACCTTGAGTGCTCGCATCGTCAACCATTATGATCTCTTTGAGCAAGTGTCGAGGGGACCTGTTGATAACGCTGTTGACAGTACGCAGTAATGTGGACCAGGCTTCATTGTGAAAGACGATGATAACGCTTGTATCAGGGAAGTCACTGACATCGTAGGTCTTCTCCTTGGTCACACACCTAACAACAAGCGCAACATAACAACCTAGGGCTACAATGGAATGCGACTATGGCAAGTTCACAGACAAGTTTGCTCCACATTTCTGGACTATCGAGCTCATGATAACATTGAAACACTGTACTACTGTAGTTACAGCTGGCAGATAACACTGTACTACTGTAGTTACAGCTGGCAGATAACACTGTACTACTGTAGTTACAGCTGGCAGATAACACTGTACTACTGTAGTTACAGCTGGCAGATAACACTGTACTACTGTAGTTACAGCTGGCAGATAACACTGTACTACTGTAGTTACAGCTGGCAGATAACACTGTACTACTGTAGTTACAGCTGGCAGATAACACTGTACTACTGTAGTTACAGCTGGCAGATAACACTGTACTACTGTAGTTACAGCTGGCAGATAACACTGTACTACTGTAGTTACAGCTGGCAGATAACACTGTACTACTGTAGTTACAGCTGGCAGATAACACTGTACTACTGTAGTTACAGCTGGCAGATAACACTGTACTACTGTAGTTACAGCTGGCAGATAACACTGTACTACTGTAGTTACAGCTGGCAGATAACACTGTACTACTGTAGTTACAGCTGGCAGATAACACTGTACTACCGTAGTTACAGCTGGCAGATAACACTGTACTACTGTAGTTACAGCTGGCAGATAACACTGTACTACCGTAGTTACAGCTGGCAGATAACACTGTACTACTGTAGTTACAGCTGGCAGATAACACTGTACTATCGTAGTTACAGCTGGCAGATCACTGGCTGAGCCACTAATAAATTCTTAAGCAAGGCGTGTGGAAGACAAAGAGCTATTCTTACTGCAGATATCAGGAGCTGTGGGATAATGCACCAAAGCCTCTTTCCTCTCATTGTAATCTAGAATGGTTAATTTTTGCCTTTTTTTTGGTTTTCGCAAATTCAGTCGTTTGATTATTGATATGATAACCTATAAAGAATGTTAGCAGACAAAATTGCCTTTTAAGCTCAGAGAAGCTGCGCGCAACACTTTTCTGTCACTTTGAGTAAGATGGCATTTAGTAGTAACAAACTTTGTTCTTTACATTGAATGCTTAATGGCTCTTGCGACTTTTTCTTCTAAATGGACCATGTGACAAGTGTATGTATGACCCTTGATCTGTGTACCCTTAGGACCGCGATGACTAAGGACCGCGATGACAAGATACATGTCATTTAAGCTCAAACAGAATTGCTAGCAGCGTGTCAGCCATTTTAAAAGCAATTTATTGCTAATCATCCGAATAGATATCTAACCTAAATGTATTGTTATGACAGGCCAGACCAGCGCAGACCTTATTACAAACAATTTGACTAGCTAACCATCCTATTAGCTGATAGAATTAAGGTATTTAGAAACACTGTGGTTTTTTAAACCACAAGCAAATAGAACACAAGCTCAGATCAAACACTCTCTTGCTATGCCTTAATATTTCTTGAGGAAAATGCAAAGAAAGTAGCTCTTTCCCTGCTTTAGCAGTTGCAAAAAATCTTGTTAAATTGTATCCAAAGAATTTCTAAATAAAATTATATATATTTCAAACCTGCTGCGTATGTTACTAGAGGAACAAAGAGGTGAATTACCAGATAATGAGAAATTTACAAGTTGCGCTACTTACTGCCCGTTCCTGTAGTCTGGGAGACTGCGATTAAGGGACATGAGATTGCTGGCTACTAAATTGAACTGATTTATCTGGAAGTCTTCTTTAGATTTTGCTAGAAGTTCGGGTGGTATTTGGACCGCCCGACCTCCATCTCCGGGTTGAGATGAACCTTTTAGAACTACAAATATAATTTCATTAATATAAAATATTAAAATATTATATTTATTTATACTATATTTTATATATATATTATATTTATATTATATATTATAATAATAACAATAATATAATAATTCAAAATATAAAATATATATTTTGAATATATTATATTAATACATTCTAAATATAATTTCATAACTACTTTCATGAATGTTTGAAGAATACCAGAATCTAACAAAGCAGAAATACCAAAATGAAACAGTCTAAACTATGAGTAGGCCTACATAAAGCAGCATTGCGACTCAAAGATGAAAACTTTGTTGGCATTTGTTGGTCTAAAACAGCCGAATAAGCACTACAACGTGTAGAAACATATTCCATTCCTAATTATAATTACTCAGGCAGCCTATTGTTACTACAATGATATGGGAGAACATTGAACCCTCAGAGATACAGCAAGTCGATGACCACAAACCCCAACATACAAATATCCAGCAACAGCGCGAGCGGATGACTAGAAACCGAAAAATAGAGCTATCTAGCAGCGCTACTAGTATACACATTCCAAATGGGGATGCTTGGTTGTACACCATTCCAATCGCACAACAACCTTCGTTGTTACGCTAACTTTTTAATAGTAAAACAGTTGATGCTTCTACAATGTAAACCTCCTTTTACATGAATTCCACCTAATGTAAATGAATTATGTAAGCTTTTGCATCATACTAAATAAGACATGGAGATTACTTACATTGTAGGAGCGTCTACTGTACCAATATATGTGTGAGCTATATCTTCATGAAAGTGGAAACATGACACAACCTACCATCTGGTAACATTCGATTCAAAAAGTTAAATTCACTTTTCTTTGGCGGCTCCTTCATTTTACTGGGTTCTTTAATTTTGGTTGGGTTAACATCATCATCTTCCCAGTCATCTTGATTTTTGGAGTCAACTAGGTTTTCGTTTGATCTCTCATGAGTGTCGACAAAAGCGCTCGGCTTCAATTTATTATCTGCGCAGTTACTGAAGTACGACAGCAGCCAGACATCCATGATGCACCAGCATAGTGAGGTGATGACAACTATCTTTATTGTCTGCTGCCACTTCCTAGACCACATCGCATTCTACCAATAAAAAGTACCACAGCTATTGAAAAATGTATACGGACATGAATTCTGATCAATCAACAGACAGGTAGGTACTATGTGATGGCTGACTATATAAATAAATTATGACCAAAAGATGTAATGAAATACCCTTCTTCCTAAAAATCTAAAGATGCTATCCTAAAGCAATGTAATACAATAACTAGTAAAAATTGTATTATCTACAGGATCCATATTACTTTCCTTAATTTCTAACAACTGTGAAGTCAAGGGAATGTACAAACATAATTAAGAGTGCATGTATATTCTTTTCAAATGGTGGAATCATGATTGGTTACACGTTAATTATATTTTATTGTAAAAGATGCCACTATGTCTCAGGACATGCAGCTATTGCTCCACAAGACTTGAGCTACCTTTGTCAGACCTACTTTAAATTTAAACATGAGATGGATAAAACCACAGAACATCCTTACAAACAAGTTTTTTTAAAGTGTAAAGTCAACGATGAAACGAATTGAGTGAACTTTGTGACGCCACAAGAAGGATGCCACTATGTCTCACATCAGCAGGTCAAACATTGCAAAAAACTAGAATTGTACCTAAACCACGGACGTGTTTGGACCCTGTTGCTAATATTTTAACTAATATTTATGTTCCGATAATTTTACAATATCCTAACATTTAAATAATCTCCTAAAAGTATTGTATACTGAGTGTGAAAAATATATTTTACATGTACTTAAAATTGCAGATACTCAAAAAGGCTAAAACACCTCAGGACTAAAAACAGGCGCAGCATTACCCAAGCCAAAACCTACAAAATTACATGCTTGCTGAAAAACCAGCTTAGCGACAAAAACACCTGAAAGACAAAATCCATTCATATTGCTGCTACAACCGAATAAAGAATTTGAGTTTATATTCAAATCCACCACGCATGAATAAATTACAATCAGAATGATGACGCAAGAGATGAGCCGGAAAGCTTAATTAATACTGCTTAAATTATGAATGTGACATATATATATATGGGCTTCGATAACTCATATAGCCATATAACCCTTACGCTAAAATATCGTGGTTACACTCGACGAAGAAATGTAAAGTAAGTTACTGTTTTATCATATTTCTTACTGATAGAACCAATAGAATTATTGAGTTCACCTAATCAGCACCCCTTATTTATTCAAACAAAACTGCTTAAAAAGGTAGCTAAGCAAGTCATTGTTAATATAACCAATCTACAAAACAATGTTTTAAGAGCATTGCAAGTCAATTACAAACTATTTAGATGAAATTAAAATTGCATAAACCATTCAGTTTTTAATGGTATGGGCCATAATAATGATAATACGTCTCTGTTGTTGTTATCAAAAATAGTGTTTCGGTAAGAAAATTGCTATTGTACCTGTAGAAGGTGTTCATGTTATAGAAAAGACAACAGCTACTGGAAAACGGCAGTCACACAGAGCAACTGATAACATATATTATATACATTGTACGTACTATAGACTTTTTATTCATTTCCTACCAGCCACAAACAGTGCATGGTTACAGACTCCTTGCCATACAAAACATTCATCATTGATTTTAGAATGAATGGGTCTGTTTAGATTGATTAGAGTAGTTAGTTTTAATGAGAGTAATTATGAGAATCTTGAAACACCTGCACACAAATAACAACGTAGCTTCCATTGTAGATAAATTCATGTAAACAAGTCAAACCTTGATAACACTTCTGAATGTCTATCTAAAAGCTTTAAATGGTATGATACTTCGATCGATGAGAATTTTTTTCTCATAAATTATGTAGCGGTGAAGTACCATATAGTGCAATAAACAGGTTATTATTTTACATGTTTGCGTAGAAGCGAATGGCTCTTAACAGCGTTCTATGTCAACTCAATACAATAATTGAACACTTATTTAGTACTATATGCAATATGTGAAAATTTAGTAAAAATGAAATATGGCTAACTCAAAACTATTATCAACACATAGAGTACAAGTTGAAGAATTCTAACTCTAGCGATTCGTTACTATAGTTATTAATGGTTCAGCAGGCCAATTAGAGGCTTCACAAACGACACTAAGATTACCAGGCTCGTGTTTAGATACCCGAACCAATCATAATGTATAGTCTGAAGTACACATAGTACCGAACACCTAACCATATAAGCTAAATACCGCTATAAAACCATAACTAATGAATTCGCAATCTTCGTATGCACCATTCATTTTATTAAGAAGCATTCGTTCATTATAATTTTTTATCACTAACTCTAACAAAAAACAAAATATTTTTTGTTCCACATTTATTGTATTTCAACAATAATATAATTAATAAACTACTAAATGTATATTGTACTATATTGGGGGCCAAATCAGTTAACAGACTATCCAAACAGTTAGCAGGCTGCATATTTATACTAGTAGAACCTACCGAAAGAGTAATATGAAACTGAATCTGTGAAAACTATACTTACAAAAGATAACACTTACACAGTCTAAGCAAAATATTTTTCATCAGAATTTAGATCCGCACTGAATAAACTTTACAACCGGCGTTGCTGGTTTACCTCTAAATAATTTTTTAACAGGAACCTCCAGCGCATCGTAGCGTTCGATTGTTATATACAGCGTATCAACTAAAGTCAAATCAGCATTATCCTATCGGCTGCCTGCTGAGTACTGTTCAGAGCCAAGCATTTTGCTCGAAATAACGGCGCCTGTGCTTTTTGTAC
Source organism: Watersipora subatra (assembly GCF_963576615.1). NCBI lineage: Eukaryota > Metazoa > Bryozoa > Gymnolaemata > Cheilostomatida > Watersiporidae > Watersipora > Watersipora subatra. The sequence continues at coordinate 51,777,104 of NC_088710.1, read as the reverse complement.
CATGCTTAAAGATAGAACGTCTTTGTTTGACATATACTAGACACTAGAGGCAAAACAACCTTGGCGACATTACATAAGTTATCGGGCAAGCAGTTCAGAAAATTGAAAAATCTGCCGCGATTTATAAATATTCGCACTGCTTCAGAACAATTTACAATATCATGTCATAAATTGTTTTGATAATCAACTGATAACTGATTGGCTAGTTACTTATTTTAACAGTAACATGAGCTATTAAGTTAATTTTATAAACAGCTTTGTTTGAATTTTTGTCAGTCTGTTATCAAACTTAGCAATTTTATGAGGCCACGAAATAACGAAGCTCTGCTTTGTTCGCTTACAAAATTCGTAACATTTGGAGTTGTGTTTTCAAACGACATGAAATTTTGATAAAACACCAAGCAGACAGTATGCCCAGGGAGTTTTATTTAAACGAGACCATAATGATCCACTGAATGGCGATGCGCGTGGAATATTAATGCGTACTGCAAAGAGAATAAGAACGCTTAAAGAGAAGAAATGTCCGAATGTCACATATAGGAGTGTCACATAATAAAAGCTGTATTAGCATGCATCTGTTTTAGACTATTGTAAATTTGTGTGAACCAATCCGTAGGCCACTTATGAGTTTTTGTAGGACAAGGCTGTATTAGAACATAGAAGCATGAACAGTGGGGAACAGTGTTGATTGTTTGTGATTCGGGAAGCGACATTTGTATTTCATCAGATGTTGACGAATTCGTCACATGCAGTTGAGAGAGGTTGTTGCACCATTTGATAGTATTCTACTCTGCCAGAAGATTATATGATAGTTTTGTCTTGGAGTGTTTGGGGTCTGAGTGAGCATTATATATGCCAGACCTCTTCTTGGAAGCTTGTCCATACCCAAAACTAGTCTGGAACGAGTGATTCACCTGTTTACTTGCTTCTAGCTAGCAATCATCCATCTATTGTAAGCTGATTATAGATTATCTGCCTACTCACTAACTCTGAGTTTTCTACAGTTTGCAGATGAAGTACATTCTCAGTAATAAAGGCAGTCCCTTCTATCTTTACTGATATACAGACCTGTGATTGAGATGGAAGAACTACTTCAAAAAAACCAGACTTTCCTCGAAGAATTATCCAAGAAGATTAAATACAAGCACAAGGTTGACAAAGATAATCTTGTTCTAAATGTTTTCGTCACAACACAACTGTAACAGGTTTACTTTATAGTGGCAGTTATGTGAGCTCAGGAAACAGTCATGCAGTTTGTGGTCCTGATTAACATATATTTTAGTTGGATTGTTTGCTCGCCTAATAGTATCCTTGGCTATGCGAACTAGGGAAACTTTCAAATACATGGTTCAGGTGTACAGGTGGTCGTAGTGAGTGTTGAAGTACTGTATGATTTATATGATGAACCTTTTTTTCATTTGATGATTTATTTTGAAAAGTTTAAATATCATTATTAGGATAAATAATTGTCTCATTGGTGATCATTTAGATAGAAAAGCTGAGATGTGAAGAGTTAGAGAGAGTAAAACATAAATGGTATGCTGCCAAGGTAGTTTACGAAGCTGTTCAAGACCTGTCGGATGAATCTACTTTGTCTACTAATGAGAGCTCAACTGATGTATGTACCATATTCTCTGTCACTAATTATATTATCTCTTAAATAATTGTAATATGCTGTTTTCAAAGTTCTGTTGCTCATCGGGTTAAAATCTGTTTGTTAATTGTTTTAGTGTATACACAATTTATCAGATAGGCTGGCTCTCGCGCAATGTGAAGAGCTAGTAGAAGTTAGCTCTGCTGGTTCACAATCTGGTTTGCTAGGGATTCCTTCTTTGCCGTCAGAAATAGCATCAAGTGTGAGTAAAATTGTACAATCAGCTAACAAAACACCTGCATCAAACGCAAAAATTTGCATTGAAAATATATTTTATAACTTGAACGAGAATTCTTGGTTCACTTGGTCAATATGCATTCTATTAAGCTATAAAATGTGTGGTTGTTTGTTTAAATCATTTTTCTTTTGTAGGAACCAAACAAAAGTGATATGCAACTGATTAATGACCAAATTCATAAAAAACTTCTAGCCATCACACAGTTCTACCAGCCTAGTCCAATGGGTACAGGTGAGATCTGTAAGCTACATATGGAGGAGTTAAACTTTTTATTTGCAGTGACATGAAGTACGCTAAAAATCAACGGCTTTAATGAAAACCTTAGTAAGGCTCTTTCAATAGGTTATAGCATTCTATGATGATGATGCTATAAAAAGACGCAAGACTTGTGGAGCTACTACTAGGCGTGCCTTTAGCAGTCATGTCTCTTGATAAAAACTCCATTCAAATGTGATACTCAGTGTTTTCAATTTATTTGTAAACTGCTTATTAGTGGGATAAAATGCGTAGTAACAAATATTTTTATGTTATATTCACGCCAGCTATTTGTAAAATTTAATGTGTTTTTATTCAGGCCATTACAGATCATTGTGGAAGATTATCTAACTTGATTTTTCAAGTATTTTTTACTCTTAAAATGAGTTATTTGTAAGATAAAATCTGCTTGAACAAAGTGATCGTGCATTCTTACATACAAATGGCAATTGTGTTATCATCAAAAATCATATATGCCATCTAATATTGATCATTTATGTCCGATAAATTGCATCAGCCCAGGAGGCAGATGAATTCCAGTTATTGCCACAGGCGCAGTTAATACGACTGGCGATTCTTATAGTGGGCGATTTTACAAGTAGCCTAATGTAAATGCACCTCATGCAAATGTCATGCAATAGCAATTATAAAAAAAGTATAAACATAATACTGAGTCAAAGAAATTTCAGTGACTAGCTCTTAGTTTAGTTACATGTGAAAAGTAATGTTCATCAGCACTAGAGTGGAAATCAGGAACTCTTGTAGCATGTTGAATGCTGTTCACCCGATCCACTCTCAGGTTCTACTAAACTGACTGACTGACTGAAAACTGACTGGATTTGTCATAAAATGATCATGTAGTATCAATATTAAATGAAAAATGTATTATATTTTGAAATTGTACTTATCTTCTATTAGTAACTTTTGTGACAGTTTCAACTGTAGTCTATTTTTATATTCAAAAGTGAAATAGCAACCAATGTTCACAGTTTAGTAATTAATTTAAGCATATCTGCTTTGATTGTTTTGCTTCGAATTTCTTTATTAAAATGTTTTATTATGTAACTACTGAATTCTGAGTTGAATGATATTCTAGGGAATGGACAGTTAAACTATTATAACAGATTAATGCATTTGTTTATCTTCTATAGCCAAAGGATGTGACGTTTGTGAAACTTCAGGAAATGCTTTTAAAAAAATCTCGTCTCATCTAGTAATGGTAGTTTCTCGTACATCTATATATTAATCCCAAAGTTTGTGTGTCGTCTGCGATTCTGTGGGATTATTGCTACTAAAATCTTTGAATAAAAAGCTCGCTTCGTGTTAGATTTGAACTCATGGAGATTGCATCCGCAACCTCTAACCACACATTTATCCACTGAACTATGCAGTCCTTAGAATTCTGTTGCTCTTATCCTATACTGTATAGCTTTTTCTTGATCGCACACATTAAATGACGTTTTATGTAGGTTACAATGATCCTGTTTTGGAATATTTTTTGCCTGACTCTATAAAACATGATGCTAGGGTGAATTTGTTTTCCACCATACGATATCAACAATAATTTCTCTTGAAATTAAAATTTGGCAATTGTTGTACTGATTACAACGAAATAACAAAATGTCGATACGCAATTTTGCTGCTATCTCACTCCGTTCAGCTTTATCCATTATGGTAAAAACGGATTCACAAACAGATATGTGATAAAAATTTTTTTCAAAGTTTGAAGTTTAGTGAAATACATATTAAAACTTCGTTCAAGTATGCTTTTAGTAAGCTAAATTCATTTAAGTTAGATTCCGCGTTTATGTTACGCGTCTGTTTCGAAGGTAAGAACTCCCCGCGGTACTTACTGCATGTAGTACATTGTAATGTTACATTTTCTTGCAGATCATAATTACTAAATGCACTAAAGTTATTGTAGGTAACTATAGCTACTAAGATTATTACATTGTTTTGTTACTAACTTTTAATGATGATGGCTTTGATGATTTTCACTAGGAGGTGTTTGCATTAGATAATTACTATGGGTTTCTATTCAACTCTATACATCTATACGATAATTTTGTCTTATCATGCCAACTATGAAACGAATTAAAATCGTATAATTGTATACCAAATAATTTTTCATTGTAATCGTAGCAAAACAGACTATATTTAGCCATTACTTGCCATAGATTTCGCATTTGCATTTAAACACCTTTATAGTTTTCTTTTTCTTCCTAATTTATTTCAACAAAACAATTCTTTCATGATATGAAATTTAAAAGTTATAGTTATTTGAAAACCTTTACAGTTGTTTTATCTTTTTCTTAATTCATTTGAACTGCACTAAAAACTATTAAGCTTAAAGGTTAGAGAATGTTAAATGAAAACAAATTTTCTGCCCAAAGACTTTTTTTATTACCTTTGCAATGCCTGGCATCCATCTAGTATACTATTAAAGGTTAAACACTTTATAGGGTCTACTTTGGCCAATGCTAAAGCTCTGCAGCTGCATCGTATGGTCGCTAAAGATAAAGAAACAATCGAAGAGAACAAGCAACAGTTGGAGAAGTTGAAACAACAGAAGACGTTGATGCTCCAAAGACTTCAGCAGGTACTTGCAAATATATACACATTCGATTGATTAGATGGCTTTAGCAACTGTTTTGTAGGCACAGACTGTACATGTTTTAGTCGAACCAGTGTCGTATAGTTTCACAGAGTCCCCCAACCAACAGAAGCGTATACGGGAGCTCGCTCGATTCCAAACAAACAGGCCACGCCTACTATTTTTATATAAGTTATAATGGAGAAGCTGCAACATCAATCAACAAAAACTACTCCCATTAGCAGTCACTTTAAAATTGATTATTGTATTATGAACCATTTGAAAGAAAACAAAATTTCCCACAAAAAGCTACTAATAACGTTTTTGTAAGAACGTAAAGTAAATGCAAAAAAGAGCGGTATTGACAGCGAGGTATGAATATTCCATTAGAGATCAGTATGTCGATCGGGTTTGTTTGGAATCGGACGTTTTTGTTTCCGGTTTTGGTCGCAAGACTTTTTAAAACTATATGACTCTGACAGTACAGAGCTGTATAATTTCACAGAGTTTCGCTGCTAATGGATGCGTATATCGGAGCTCGCACGGCTCCAAACAAATAGGCCGCGCCCACTATTGTTTTATATAAGTTATAATGGAGATGCCGCAACACCAACCAACAAAAATTACTCCCATTGGCAGTCGCTCTGAAATTGATTATTGTATTATACACCATTTGAAAGCAGACAAATTTTCCTACAAGAAACGACAAATGGTTTTTTGTAATAAATAAAAGTAAATGCAAAAGAGTGAGATGTTGAGAGCGAGGTAAGAATATTCCATTAGAGATCAGTGTGTCGATCGGGTTTGTTTGGAATCAAGCGTTTTTGTTTCCGGCTTTTGGTCACGGGACTCTGTGAAACTATACGGCTCTGAGTCGAACAAGTTTATCTAGGACTGTTTTCAGACTTTTAGAATGATCATGACCCTCGCTCACCTCCTCGTATTGAGCAGTCCTTGACCTTTCTCTCAAATCAAGAAAAAGAACTGATCAATTGCAAAACTTGATATGAACTAGGTGATGATACATTAGTGTAATCAAAATATGACTAATTACATCTGTGGCCAAAAGTATTAAAGTTATAGTTGAGGCCACCCTCCTCCAATCATTCTTTGACGTCAATTGGGTTTCTGCTCATTTACCATTGCTCTGTGTCATTAAAACCATACAGTATACATATCAACTGATTCCTCTATTTTCCATCTTCTGAAAACATCTCATCAAAATATTTTAAACAAAAACCATCACAGCAGTGTCTGGGTTCACATGAAACTGACTAAATCTGATTTTTTAAAGTTCTTTGTTGTTACTACTACTGCTTAATGACATCGAATAATGTAGCTAGGCAAATATTTCTTTACGTAGTAACATAGGAGGAAGACATAGTATGAAATTATTTCATAATTAGAAAGATTTGGAGTGCTGTATTTTTTGCATTGTATAAGGCGCACTTACAGACCGTGCCCTTTAATATGATGCGCCCTGTGTGTTCACTAGATTATAAAATCTTTGTGTGCTTTTGTTAAGTGCACTACGGTCACCGCTCCACGGACCATTTCTTGCTAAAACAATAGAAACTCCTGCTAAATATACAGCAGAAGTGTGCTGCTAATTTGTGTTTACTTGTTTAAGAAACCGCCTAAAATGGCATCGGTATTACCAGATGCTTATGAGGCTCAGTCTGAACTTAGGGCAGCAGCAGGCAAGTCACGCCATCTTATGCAGTTGGATTGTGGATGCATGGCCAAGGTATAGCCAGCCTCCATAATTAGTTCTTTCGAGAAAGCCAGCATCAATGTTGAATCGGCACCGGCTGGTGAGCCTGACTCGGACAATGATGAGGAGGAATCGGAATGTTGGACAGTGAAATATTTCAGTTGGTTAATTCGGATACAGAGAATGAAACCGTTGAGGTTTTTGTGGAAGAGTGAATATTTTATCTGTTAAAGCTGACGAGGCTCAGTTTTACTTTTGTTGTTTTTTGTGTTTTAAAATGCGTCTAATAATATGGTGCACCTTATATATTGATTAAGTACAGTAATAGTCCACAAAATTGAGACTGAGCCCTATGATACTGTGAGCCCTTAAGTATGGAAAATGGGGTGGTATCAATTCATTGTGCATTTGATGTGTTTTCGCGCCCAATTTTTACAGCGAAAATGGCTACACACCTTGAAACGAGTGAGAGAGCTGTGATTGTACACATTCACAACAAAGGGATAGGTTAAAAATCTATTGCTAAAAAGACAGGAAAGAACATCCCTTGCTTGTGAAGTACATAATCTCTGCACAAACTCACCTCAGTCTTTGTTTTTTTTTTCACATCACTATCACATGTTTCCTCACCATACCCACATAGTCAGCTATGTAGATCTTTTAAAGAATTTATTAAAGGGATTTTAAAGTATTTTTTCATACTTTTATAAATCCTACGGAAAGTGTTCTTTTCTTTTTTATCTCTGCTACCATTTTTATTGAGGCTCATCGTTTTAAAACAATGTAAAGAATTATTTAACATAATGTGAACAATGTAGAAACCAAGCTATGCTAAGGCGAAATGCACTGTTTAAAATACATGGAAATAAATTAAAATAGAATTTAGGATGTAGGAAGTTACGTCGGATGTAGAATCAAATATTTGTTGAAGCTTTATGGTCTATGCTGAAAAATTTGTAAGTTAAAGTGACCATGGTCGAGGTTGAACTGTATGTCACAAAGATGTGTGTTTATCTAGGTGTCATCTCCATGACAGGTAGACGACTAGTGTATGCAAGTCATACCAATAGTTTGTATGCTACATCTATAAATCTCTGGTCAGTTTAACCCAAGTCTAAGCTACATACATGTATGGTCTTTCAGTATCTGTTATAAAATATGTACTTCTAGAAAATGTCTACTGTCATCTCGTATGATTGCTAATTAATTTTACAATTTTCAGGTAAATAGCCAAAATTTGCATCTCTTCAAGACTTTGCTGGTCGAGCACTCTCTTAAGAGTCTGCCAGACGATACTGCGCAAACAACAGAATATCTTTCAGCCAAAGCAGATGCTCTAACTACCAAAATAGGGTATGTTCCCGCTATACGCATGCAAGTACACATACCACAGTACTCAAGAGTTCATTAAATTCATCGTCAGCTGCATTCTGACACTCGGTATATTTATGATCAAGTTTGCTCTGATTTCACATTACAGATTGATTGAAAAGGAATTATACTCCGAAACATATACACCGCAAATAATTAAAGAGCTGTCAATGATACGGTAAGGCAACAAGTTTTTATGTTGTGGCGATCACAATTAAAAATGCAAATTGCATGTTAGAAATCTTGTCATGCACACAAAATGGTGAAAGTGCTGTGATAAGATAAGACTTCAACAAGCTATAGATATTACAAGTAAGGGCCTGAGAATTTGCAAATTTATCAATCACCAAATAGTTTAAAGATGAGCTTGCACCATTGAAAGAATGCAAATTAAAGTAAAATCCATACAAAGCTAAGACATCAAACTTCAATTTGATGCAATGTTTGTCTCTATAGACCTACCATCTTTACTTTCGGATACGATCTACTAAAATTTGGAGTAATCACATCTCTAAGACTCTAACAGATCTTAAGGTACTTGGGACTGGGAGTTGTTTATTCTTTTTTAAGTGAGTGCACACTTGAGCAGATAGGACATTACTGCTCTTGATTTTCAGTGACACTGAATCATAACAGTAAATTTAAAATTATTTGATAGCATGCTGCAACTTTGTAACATTTGACAATTTATAAAAGGTGAATCTATGTATTTCAAATCTACTCTCCGTGAATGTGCATTCGAATCATGATCACCAACTGTTTTTCAAATACATTTACAATTCATCACTCATTGTTTGTTCACAAAGCTACCTTTTGCAATTCACCAATACTGCAGTGTAACAACAGAAAATGTATGTCACTAAGAAAATGGGAGTCTTTTATATAAATAATATGAATAACTGGAATCTCTACAAAAATTTTAGTTTTTAAGCTTTGCGATCTTTGAGTTATCCTTTCATTTTGTAGACAAGAACCACTTCTTTTGGATGCCCATTGGCCGCTTACTCCATTTTTGTGCTGAGCTATTGTGAACCAATAAAAGTCAGCACGCTAGTTTGGCTCTATTCAAGTATAACTATTACTACCTGTAGGGCAATAAATTATGCCTTGATTGTTTGGCCCGTTTCATGGATGCACAGAGGCCAATTATACTTACTTATACAAATCTTTCATCTGCGATAATTTGTTTAGCAAGACCCATGAAACAAATCAAAATAATATAGGTAGTGTACTAAATCGTTTCGCTCTATAAACTTAAGTCTACGCACATAAATCTATTTTCAAGTTTGCGCTATCAGTGTATTAAAACAATTTACATACAATATATTTAGATTGTTTTAATACACTGATAGCATATCCATGTGTTAGGTCTGCACATATGCATTCTACCTCCAGCCATGACATTATATTTTGCTTTGGTCGGTGGACTAAGTGAATGCCCGGCATTGCACGGATAATAAGAAACATTTATCATTCTAACATTTAAAAACAAATTGTTGAACAACATTTCTTACTTTTAATGCTGCGCGTTCGTTCAAAATTTAAAGCAACTTATAAACAGTAATAGGTAATGAGTTGCGATTGGCGGAATTTTTACCCATTAAATTTGATTAACATAAGCTCTTTACCTTAAAGGTTGACTAGCAACAAAATTCACATTACAGTTATTTGGTATCAAAAGATTCACTATGTCTTACTCTGATGTGTTGTGCAGTGGAACCTCGGTTCTCAAACGCTTCGGTTTTCGACCAACTCAGTTTTCGACCAAAAGATTTGAGATTTGTTCGTCTCGGATCTCGACCATAAATTCAGTTCTCGACCAAACCGGAACATGCAAATTTGAATTTAACGTTCGGAACAGCTCTGGAAACAGCATGTTTATACCTTTTGGAAGGTTCTCAAAAAAAGGGAGAAGTTTCGCGTCATTAATTCTTTACAAAAAGGAGCCATCTGGGAGGACGTCGCCTCTGCCGAAGAGATTTTCTAGAGACATAACTCCTCCAGTCGAGTTACTCTAAATTGTTTTGGAAGAGGATTCTTCTTCAAAGATGTGAAATAAACATGCCATTGTTGTTTCTGTTTTCTTTTTCACACGATTTTTGATGTAACTGATCTGTTGCATTTTTTTGCAGTTTCATTATCAATTTCTGCGATTATTGGTATTGCATCATAACCTTTAATGTTTTCAATGTTTTAAGAGCAAAGCGTACGAAATGTTTACTTTTTGTTTTCTTTTTTCATCATCAAAGATAAAAAATCTTTTCTTAAAATTAAACACGATCTATATCTACTCGTTTTTATAGTATGCAGTATACAGCACAGATTATGGTGTAAAATGTTAAAAAATACTTTACCGAAGTTGTTAAATCGACCTGGAATGGATTAAAACTTACATATATTAATCCTAATGGGAAAACCTGCTTTGGATCTCAAACGACTCGGTGTTTGACGAACTTTTTGGAACGGATTGTGTTCGAGGACCGAGGTTCCACTGTAGGTGCAAAATATGTGGAAGTGTGATTACAAGCTATTAAAAGTTCAAAAACGAACAGGTAATCGCAGCCATCACGAAAACGCCGTGGGTTGAAATCCCTTTATTTCGATGACGTACTCAACCATTGTGGTTATTGTTTTGACACATGATGTTATCACGCGAATTGAAGGGCCAATAAAAGGCTCAACGTAAAACGTTTCGTAGCACTAGTTCATGACAAACACTTCAGGTTCTACCGAAAAGCCCTTATCAAATATAGATGCACGCTACTTTTGTTTCGTTTCAGCTTGGTCTAATAATAATCTGATCATGTGACCCATATTTTCCGCCAAATGGCGCGAACAACTTCTGCAGTATTTTTCAACCATCATGGGTTACCGACATGCTCTTCATGTTTATCAGAGGATGATATGCAACCCCATAAGCTAAGGTTGAAAAATTGAACTAATTTTTAGGCTAGGTTTTGAGATATCAATGTTCAAAGTGACAGCATTACAATAACAATGAAATAGACCCGTAAGGACAATAGACATGGTTTTATTGAATGCGTGAAATTTATTTGTGAAAATATTTTGACGATTGAGGTTGCATGAAAGTGTAAACAAGCTCATCGTGTTCAACTACGTCGCATTTGAGCAGGATTCCAACCTACAGCGTTTCCGTGATGGCTGCGATCAGCTGTTCATTTTTAAGCTTGTATTCACATTCCCACATATTTTGCACATACTACACAGCAGAGTAGAACATGGTGAATCTGTTGATACCAAATAACTGTAATGTGAATTTTGTTGCAAGTCAACCTTTAATAAAAGCTGAAAAATATTGCACCTCATATCAAACTTCTATAATCAGTAAATGCATGGATGTGAAGCCAAGCATATTACCTCTAATCCACACAGCTAGCATGCAGTGTTCTGAAATAATATATACATTACGTTATAATCATTACGCGCCATGATCCCTCACGCAATCATCATATTCAAGCATGCTACAATTATTCAAGCGTGCTAATCATTCCATTGTATCGTAAGCTAGCTGTCGCCTGTCTGCATAACCACTGTCCGAGTTTCGATGTGAATCGGTTTTCAATTTGTATAACTTTATCCACTATAGCTGGTCACATTGATGTCAGACCAACAAACACTCGGATTTGTGAATTATAACCAATTATTGGTGGTAAAGTTGTTTCCAACAGGATTTTTCCAAAATATTTCCGCCGTTGCAATCATGTCTGGCAATTTAAGTTTGCTGGCAGCAGCAATTTCCATCTGCGGAACAAAAACGTATCTATATGATTATTTCATCATGACATTTTGCGAGAGGAGAGATTGGTCAAACTTCAAAAATTTGTGAAATAAGAATTATTTCATACGAAACTTACCACACGGTTTTGGGCATTATGGTCGATTTGAAGAAACATAAATTTTTGTTCAACGCTGCCAATTTTCCATGAACAGAATCAAGATTTTTGTAATCATTTTTTGCTATATTAAATACACTATCATGGCATTGCGGATTTCCTCTGTTACAAGCTTATTCCATACTTCTGTACGTCTCTACCTGAACGTACTGCACTATCAGTACTAGCCTCTCACAAGATTGGTCAGCTATGTTGCATGTCTAAGCCCTCACATACTTTTGCAGGCAACACCTCCACGCCAAATTAGCAAGTGTTCAGGAAGAATTGAATTTCACCAAGAATGAATATGAGAAATGCTTGTCAGCAGGCTCGGAGTTTGAAAAGATGGCCAAGGAATATTCAAAGTTGAGGTCTGATATAGAAAAAACAAATTGGGCATTGGATGAGCTGAAAGCAGCAAAACAACACAAGACCTGAAGGTGCTGCGGAAATATATATATATTACTGTTAGTAGAATATGATAATACAGATATGTTAGATGTGTTTTTTTTCAACAGATAGAGCTCCATGTATAGCACTTAATATAAAGTTCAATATACAAAACTAGGAAATTGTCGTGGCAAATGTATATAAACACTAGAGGCCAATTTGATGGAAAAATGACAATGAAGTCTCATAATATCAGTATAGTTAGAGTTTGTATATGCAAGTCTGAACAGAAATGTGTAGCAAGTTCAATATATAAGGAATCTCATTTAATTGCTTCCAGCAGAAGGAGTTGCTGGTGGTGTTGGAGGCGCAATGTTAGCAATGTTGGTTGCTAATCTTTCGTGTTCAAGCTTGAATCGTAGATCATGAGGATTTCCAGCTAGTAGTGCCAAACCAGGACCTCTGCTGCTTGGGCAAATACTTGCTGGCATGACTGCCGGTTTCATATTGCCTGTAACATAAGGTGTGCTGAAACAACGCATAGTGGCATCTCCAAAATGAGAAGCCATTGGTGCCATTTTTTTAATTGGAGGTGGCTGGGGTGATGTACTGTTATAAAGGTGTGATTGTGGGAGAGGACGTCCAGGTTGAACTGACATGAGGCTTGTAATGGCCTGACAGCTATTTAGTTGTGTGTGTAAGGCCTCGGCACTAGTTGGAACCAAGTTGCATCTGGATTCCACCTGTAAATCAAATAAAAAAGTTGCGCATGGTAATCAGCAAGATGGAACTTTCAAGTGACTTCAATTTACCAAAGCAAATTCGTATACAGTCCAGATATTGTCTTTTCGGGTAATGACAAGGCTAACTTTTCAAATCACCCTAAATCCTCATGTATGAGCCAACCCTGTCAAACTAAAATTTTGTTTAAAAGTATTGGGAGCGGGATTACTCCCTTGAATCCCAATTGAACTACGTACATTTGGGATTAAAGTATCTTTTAGAATGCGCAAATGCTACAAATAGTTTACTAACAATAAGATGATAGGAAATATCCAGTACTTGTAATGATGTAATTAGTTGTGGTCACTGTACTGCGACATTTCCAACACTTCATTCTATTTGTCAAGTTGCTTTTCGTTAATGTAAAAACTGCCCTAACATTTCGGTTAAAGGTTGACTTGCAACAAAATTCACAGTACAGCTATTTGGTATCATAAGATTCACCGTGTCTTACTCTGTGTTGTAGGTGCAAAATATATGGGAATGTGATTACAAGCTCCAAAAGCTAAAGAACGAACAGTTAATCGCAGCCACACGAGACCGCCGCAGTTTAGATTCGCTTTCCAAAACGGCTCAAAAGGGACGTAGTTGTTACAGGATGGTTTCTGTTTACACTTTCATGCAATCTCATTCGTCGAAATATTTTCACAAATATACTTCACGCATTCCATAAAACTACGTCTATTGTTCTTACGCGTCTGTTTTATCGTCATTGTAATGCTGTCACTTTTAGCACTGATATCTTACTTACCGTAAAAAATCGTTAAACTTTTTAGCCTTAGCTCGAAGGAGTACATATCATTGTCTGATAATCATGACGAGCCTGTTGGTTACCTGTGATAATCGAAAAGTGTTGCAAAATTTATTTGCGAAGTATTGGGTCACATAATCAGATTACGACCTGACGATTAGTCCAAGCCGAAACAAAACTGTAAAGTAGCGAGCATCTATATTTGATACGGGGTCTTCGGTAAAACCCGAAGTGTTTGTCATAAACTAGTGCTACAATAAGTTTTATATTGAGCTTTTTATTGGCCTTTCAATTCACGTGAGAACATCACGTGACAAAATGATAACCAAATTGCAATGACTACGTCAGATAAATACAGAGATTCCAATCTACAGCGGCTTTTCGTTTTTGAGCTTTTAAAAGCTGGTGATCACATTTCCACTTATTTGACACCTACAACACAACAGAGTAAGACTTGGTGAATCTTTTGATACCAAATAACTGTAATGTGAATTTTGTTGCAAGTCAACCTTTAACAGTTTCTAAAGCTACATTCATAACACTAAATTTCAACGCAGCGTCGTATTTTGCCTTTCTCAATGACATGTGTAACAAAATGCGTGCGCTAATTTGGTACATGTTAAATGTATAGTGTAAAGCATCTCCGCAAAGGTGAGAACACTCACTGATCGATTGCTAGCTTGTCAGTCAACGCTGGCTTGCGACAATTGATAGTCAGTCGCCTTGGCGAATGACACGTGGCTAGGTTAAACTAAGCGTGTTACTTGAATGAAAAATCGGTGGGTGCGGCTTATACACGCTGCATAACTGTAACACAAAAATAGCCTTCAATGTATGGAGTGCAGCCATAGATATATATACCTATATATACCTATAGGTATATATATCTATGAGTGCAGCTTATACATGGTGGTGGCTTAAGGAAGGATCTACGATTATCAATTCTACATTTGGCCATTTCCCACATTTCTACTTAAGCATGAAAAGTTGGGCAATTCAACTTATAAAAACCCTCCTCAGAGAAAACACCATGCAAAAAAATGCATGACTAACTTGAACCCGTCTAGGTTAGAAGTTGAAACCAATTTAGAGCAGTTAACCCTCCACATGCATCAATTAATAATAGAGGTGAAAGCCATTGACAAAATGAAAGTGTTTTGCTATCAATTGATGAATGCCTTTTCTGTGAAAAAACAAATTTGTTGGCAACAAATCTTTAGCCCTTTTGTATTTGTACCGCAATGGCCAATAACTTTTATTTTAAAGCAGTTTTATGTGGTCCGAGCATAACATAATGGTCTTTGGTCAAGTGTAGATATCTGTGGCCATTCATGACAATTGCCTTACTGGCACTGGCTACAAGTCCTAAAGAATATCTTCAACTCTCTTGCTGTCAGAAATGCCAAGTGGTGCCATATGACCAAGTGCTCCTGCCAACAGCCCAACAAATCAGAGCTTGTCTGAATTTACAGATGATACATTGAACTTAGCTTGAAATGTTTTAGAAAACATTTTAAATGTTTGGGTTAGAATACTATTTTAAAAACTATTGCAATAGTATTTATTCCATCTAAAAATGAAAGGTAGTTTTTTGTAGGTTTTTCAAACACGGTGTCATTGCGTTCCAAGTATAAGCAAGTTTGTGAGCATGTCATCCAAATATCAGTCGATTAGTGAATTTATAGAGAAAGCCTTACTTATCAATCGCTTCATAAGGACAAAAATGTTGATGTTGAAATAATGGGAAAACGACCAGCTTCGTACAATCTAATTAATTATCATTACAAAAATACTCATTTTGTGCTTTTCATGCTATTTTTCTTGAAGCATCGCCCCAAGCAATGAAAGAAGAAAATTTTGGTTTATTCGATTTTTTCTTTCTTGTAACATCAAAATCAAAACAGAAAAAAACAAAATATCATGATTATATTGTTATAAATAAATTCAATTTTTAAATGCTGTCAGCTAACTGCTGAAGGCATTAGTGAGTCCTCGAAGTAGCCCACAATTTTACTTATATTCTCTTATTCAAAAACAACCAATTTTTACGCAAGACAATTTTTTTATCAGCCCTCAAACTAAACTTTTTATTCCTGTATCAATTAATCAGCTTCAGCTAAAATGTTGGCAGAGGTTTGAAACAGCTCCATGGTTTCATCTTTGCATGGAAAATACTTCTTTGTTTTATGGAACCAATTTCCTTATTGGCTAAGCAGAAAATAATAACATTATAAAGGCTGAATATAACTAAAACAACTAACAATTATTCCAGGCCTCAAACTTCGTCACACCATCAACAATATTAATGCAGCTTTGTTCAATCCTTTTTTAGGGTATTTTAATACAGAAAATGCTTTTTGAAAATGGTAGGTCACGATACAAAGCTATTTTATGTTCAAGCAAAGTGAGAAATCTTTCAAAATAGGAATATAGTTTTTCGATCTTATTGTAGGTGCAATTGTTCAATTCCATAACCTTTACAAGGTTTATAAATATATTAGTATACTCCAGTATAAATATATTAGTATACTCCAGTATAAATATATTAGTATACTCCAGTATAAATAAATTGGATGAACTAATTTTATTGTAATTCAATTTAAGAAAGAAATGCTTCCTCACAACTTTGCAATTACAATTTTTGTGAAATCTTTTCAAGCTCTTAAATTCCAAGGTTTGGTGCCAAAATTGACAGTGAACATTAGGTCAATTTTGCTTTGATAGAGAATAATATACAATCAACTGTTAGATGAGTAGGTTTGCGCCGAGTTCTTTTAATTTGAATTACAGCTCAACGTCAATGAACTATTAAAATTGCTATAGCCATAAAAAGTGAATTTTTATTCAAGTGAAGTATTTGTATGTCCTTGCAATAAGTTAATACATGTTGCATTTATAGCTGAATAAAATAGCGTTACAATGTAGAGATTTCCAGCTGTAGTTTGGTAACAAACATGATGCTGATAGTTGATCTGTCTCAGTGCTAAGTTTTAAAAATTTGCAAGTTTCAAGAAGGCATTGATATCATTAGATTGACAAACACATGTGTGATAAAAGGTAGCAGCGTAGTATGGTCCGACTGCGCTTAGGCCTTTCTATCAGTGAGTTAGAAAAAACTTGACGATACAACTAGTTGTATTTAGTAAAATTGCCTATCATAGTTATTTCGAAAAACTATTTTTATGAGCAAAATACCTTTATCAACCAAGTATTTTTTTTACAAAAGCTAAAGTTGAAAGATTGTTAATTATGACAAATTGGTTACGATTACTAAATACTTGAGTGGCGACAGCTAAAACCAATTTGTGTTCAAAGAGTTAAGTACTCAATAAAAAATGTTCCAATGTTCGGCAATTGGAGTGGGAGTATGATTAAGTTGGAAGAACTTTTTAAATTAATTTTTGGGCCATGGTTAATGATATCAAAACAAATGTCAGCAGTAGTGACAACTGGCCAAAATTAGAATTAACTCAGCTCCTACACCTATTGCAATAGTTATCAATACATACTGGTGGGTACTGGCAGGATGAGCATTTTGGTCTGAGGCGCCAGCTGGTGATTCTGGTGACAAGAGTGTTGAACGTTTACATCTCGGGCACCAACATGACACTGAATACAAGCACTTGATTTTAGATATTCTAACAGCGACTCTTTGTAAATTATGAACAGGCGAGCCCTAAATTGAAAAAACTTTTAAAACATTCTCGACTAGAGCTAAAACACACATTTTGTTTTAACTAACAAACTAACAAAAGAGTAACAATTTTCCGCACTATGATGATGTCTTACATCATTGCTGCTATTCTCATGCATGGTACCTTCAGACACATCCAGATACTGTTGTTGAACAGCTTGGTTACTGTTATTTGCCACAGCATACATGGCACTGTCTGGGTAGATAGGGGTGGCTACACATGTGGAAGGAGTGGGCTAAAAATGCAAAAATAATGAGCAGCTTGGAAACAAAGGAGTTGGGCCAAAATAAATGCAGACACATATTTGCGCTAGGAGGCTTCTCAGTATGGATGTATTCGTCGCAACATGGGTAGAAATTGATAACACCAGCCGCACCTTCGATAATCAGAGTTATGGGCCAAGGTGATAGTACATGTAGATGGATTGTTTCTAGCAATTTAACATTCGTTGTAAATGTGCAAAAAATTGTATTTTGGCATTATTGATAGCAGCCAAATAGAGACAGTTACCTTTTTACACAAAATGTTAGACATCTAATATCAAATTAGAGCAAACAATTGTTTCTAAACACTAGGTTATTTTAATCAAACAATATTTTTGGAAATTACCATTTATGTTAGTGAAACCGAATATGGGAAAATTGAAACAAACAACTCCACAATAATTAAACCAAAGTTATTCAAACTACCATACTTTTCAGACTATAAATCGCACCCCTATATAAACCGCGTCTGCTTTATTTTGAAAAAAAGAAAATAAAACAATACATAGGCCGCAGAACTCAGGACGGTGCTTTTTAACATGGCAGCAACTTTGCTAGTTAAAACAGAACAGTGCCGTTGGGCACTGTTCTGTATTACTCGACGTTTTCTAACTTAGTGCCTAACGGAACAGTACCATTAGGCATTGTTTCGTTTTTTCTTTCACTGGTAGAGGCGCACTAACCAGAGATTTTGGTTAATGTGCCCTAACGGTGAAAGAAAAAACCACAGAGTAGCCGCACCCTTATACAAGCCGCATGGCTCAAAACATCAGAAAAAAGGAGAGGCTAATAGACCGAAAAGTACGGTATTCCTACACTGTAGCTAGGTGAATTATGCAGCACATCCTCTTCATTATCTCTAACACCAAAATTATGAATTGCTGAGCCTACACGTGTCTCTAAGGTCAGTTAGCAATAAAAGGAGCTTTTACGGATTATTGTTCTTTTATTGATATAGCTTTACATATATTTTTGTTCCAACATGCAAATGGTTTAGATTTAAGCAAATATCCAAACAAACTTATTCTATGGACGTTTCAAAGAAAAAGCAATGCAAAGTATTTCAACTAGACATTTCACATTTTCGAAGGCCAATTCCTAGTGTTCAGATAGAAAATGTAAAAATTCCACCGCCAAATCAATTGACCTAGTAGATGTACGATGCAGATATCATTTTTGCAAACCCAAGGTCAAATACTTTGCAGGTTAAAGGCGGTGTGACAGTGGCAATGTCTACACATCTGGTGAAAATAACTACCGGTATGTGACAACTTCATTTTACTCACAAGAAATTTCTTTATGGAATAATTAATGATCATTTAACATGATTGTACACGAGCAACAAAGAAAATGACCATGTATATAGCCATGTAACCCGACTTTACACTTGGCAAAAAGGTCATGAGTAACAAATTATTACCATATCATTTTCTTTGAGGTTGTGGAAAAACATACCTGACAGCCAAATATACATCGCAAAAACAAATGCTACAACCAGCTGTTGGTGCATGATTAGCAATATGGCTTTTCAAAAATGCATTGTCAGGAATTTGAATTGTGCTGCTTCCTACCCTTAATCGACACAGATTTCTATGGTAATACAGCGGACTCCGCCTTATGACATTAATTCGTTTCGTTGTTGGCAACATGAGGTGAAAATGTGGATAAAGTAAACCATAGTAATTATCTAATGCAAACACCCATGGTGAAAAACATCAAAACATTACTACACACTTTACTACACAGGTACTGTACACATTAACAATATGTAACAAAATAGTACATTAACCTTAATAACTATAAGGTACCTACAGTAACTTTAGTGTATTTAATGGTTATGATCTTCTTTTGATTGTAGTTATGCTTCTTACTTTAAAGTTTTTATTGTGTCAAGAGTCAATCAAATGAAATTAAGACCAATAAAAGCCTAGAAAACATCAGCCAAAATTTGATGTCATTTTTGTCTTTGTAGACTAATCCTGTCCAGAGATATGAGCGTTTGAATGAGGCCATCTTTTAAAATACTTCGATCGGGTGCTTAATCTGCGATGTAACAAAACGAGTGACACGTGAAAAAAGTCCACGAGCGATAAATATAAGATTTCTTCTTTAGCCAATCATCAACCCGAAATTTTTATATAGGTCATATTATATGTTATCGCTCAAAAAACGGCTTGTCCATGATTTTGAAGATTCTCGTTGTTAGGAATTTTACTCTATTACTAGTTAGTTACGCGCATTGACTAGTAGTAAATTCTAGTAGCTACATGCATCGACTTCGATATTTAATTTACTGATTTGACTGACACCTTCAATTTACTGAATTACTGCACCAACACATTTTATTGACCAATAACAGAATTGTAACAATGCTCAGTTCAGCGGAGAGGTGACTCAAAGTTTTTTGAGCGTTAGGTGATTAAAGTAGACAGGTCATGGTTAGAGCTGACAGGCGTGAGCAGCGTTATGCTCCAGAAAAAGACAGGAGAATGGAGTAAATTTATCTTCAACTTCGAATATCCTTCACATATATTCCAAACTAATAGTAATAATTTCAGTACTCACGAATACATCTACTAATAAGAATTTTAACTTTTTGCTATCACGAATCATCACTACATAACTTTTTAATCTTTTCACAACTTTTTATCGTTTCACCTAGCTATAACTTGCTTAAAAAACTTTTTGGCATTTTTATCTAGTAAATTAGATTCATGATTAGAATTTATGTTCATTTCTCACTTGTACAAAAGTGAGGAACATCCATTGATCAATGCTCATCTCAACTCTAAAAAACAAAGTTTCGAACTGTAGGCTTTGCGTATTTATGTTTTTGTTAAACATTTAGTCATTTTGAAAATTACACTTGCACTCAAATTGAAAGCTTTCAGTAGATATGCGTTAAAATGACATATATATGAAATGGTGTACATTGAACATACGAGTGACCGACTTCTTTCAGGCCAGCATTCTATGTGGGAAATTTTTCGACAAGTACATAAACAAAAGCAAATATTCATTGTTAGCATTATACTACCATTTACCATTAATTTTTATTCAGCACAGGTATATAACTACAAGTATCTATATTCAATTCATTAGCTATGGAATCTGAGACCGATACAAATGTTTCAAGACAAAGGAAAACTGATTTCCATGACAACAAAGTTGGATGCCATAAATAGGAAGACAGCGCTTGTATTGTTAATATTGCCAGGAATATGGTCACAACCAATCAACAATTGCAATTATTATTAAAAACAAAAAATCCGTTAAAGCCCGCACAATGAGGAGCTTACGCCTGACGACTTGAAGGAGTCGGAGGTCATGCGCGGGATCAGCATTCAAGAGGAGCAACCATTTAGTGGTATAGACAAAGTAGAAAAGACAGAAAAACCTACATTGGTCAGAAAGAATTCAAGCGTTTAATTTAATGATGTACATAAAAACAATTCTGTGCCATGCATGTATAATGTATATCATTAAGTTTTTTTTAGTGTGGCGCGTTTTTCATGTTTTATTCATTTCATTCTATGTTTTATTTATTTCATTTGGATTTTATGTTTCATTTTCCTGTTCATTCATGTCTTTGCAGGCGGGCCTGTTTTCGACTACGTAAATACAAATCATCGTATTGCATGTATAACTCATAACTAACTAGCTACTCAAGATAGTTGACGTATACACTACTTTCTAGAACTTGCTAAAGCCATGCCCTCGAGGGTATAAATACGTACAAACTTGTGTATGTAATGCTTACATTGATTCTTGTGCACATTTCATACAAGACAAACTACTGTACAACCTTCTCTGGATCCTTTTACAAAAGCTAGCTAGCAATTTTCTGCACTGCACCGGCATATATAGTGAAACAGCAAGCATCATATTCAATAAATGATCAAGTATTCTGTCCTCTACATCGCACCAAGTTAGTTTGCTTTCTTAGAGCACTCTCTGCACCAGTAAGAAACCTGTGTCTTCCTGACCATTTTTGCTTTTCAGTACCCGAAAGTAATAAGCTTTCTTTTGAAATCAGTAAAAAAATTGAACAGGATTATAAAACTTCTAGCATGCTAAAAAATGACATTTCATAACGTATTAAATTTATTTTCAAGTTTACAGTAACATAATTAGCATTGATACATACTTGGCTCCTCTCTGCTCTCGTCGCTACATGTACTAACTCAAGACACATTACTCTAAATGGATGTACGCCCTGCATAGTAAATAAAATTTTCATTTTTCTTTTCGATGGCCATTAAATGTGTGTGGGAGGCCGTTTTCGATAACTGCATCGCTCGACCTTTTTTTGTCTAATTTAGTTGGAAAAGGTTTCAACCAGACGCACTAAATACTATAGCAAGTGAAGACCGAAACTGATAAGAATAAGATTTTGGTATCAAAAAGTTGAAATTCAGTAGAATAGATAGAAATACATACTAAAACTTAGTTTTAAATGTGAGTTTAGCAAGCTAAACTTATTTGCAGTGAATTCAAAGTTTATGTTGTACATACATCTTGAAGGTAAAAATTTCTTACCGCAAGTAGTGCATTTGGCACACACATTATAATGTTGCATTTTATTGCAGAGCATAACCATCACAATACAATACAGTTAATGTAGGTAACTATAGTTCCTAAAGTTAACATAGTTTTGCTACTAATTTTCAATATGTACAGATTTTTATTAAAAAAAATTGACCATTTTTACACGGGGATGTTTGCATAGTATATTTACCATGGTCTTTATACCCCTACATACAATGTTTTACCGTACGATGCCAACCTTGAAACGGATCAACATCGTTTCTTGAGAGTGCACTGTATGAACTTCTCTCTGGTCAGCTGATAAAGCAAGCAGATCAAGTACAGAAGGTCCCCTACTTACGAACATTCGAGTTACGAACAACGGTACGTACGAACATGTCTGCGGGTATGTCCGCCGCTAATATAGAGCTATTAGCGACGGTATTACCGACATATTAGCGGCGGAAAGAGACACTACTCGGAAGCACCACCTAGCATCTACCTTCCTCTGCCCAGTTCGTCGCAGTGGATAAGTGCGTGAACATATCTCCAGTGCGCAAAGAACTTTTTATTTTTACTGTACATATTGTAAAGGAATTTGCCGGCATCTGCTTTGCACGATCTAGACTAATAAATAAAGAGAAGAGAGTATGCGTAGTTTCATTCAGCTTTTTATCAGCGAACGAAATTTCACTAGCCGAGGGGCGTACGGCTATCTGTTCTGCTCAGCTAAGTGAGCACCCTCCTTTATATACAATAATATCAACCGTTCCGGCTAACGGCAAGAACACCGGCTAACAAGGTGAATAAATAGGACCGCTAATGCGTTGGTATGACAACAATATAAGTGACGATAAGTGATAGCATAAAGAGGGAAACAGCGATATAATAAAAGGACAACACATACAATAAAATAAAATAAGACAACAACGATAAGTGATAGCATAACGAGTGAAACAATGATATAATAAAAAGGACAACATATACAATAAATAAGAAATGCAGTGTCATGGCCCGGCGTCCACCACAGTATTCTCTCCATTTTATTAAATTTTTTTTCAGTACAAACTAATACAGATTACTTATACAAGCCTTAAACATACTTATATAAACCTTCAATATACTTATATAGACCTTAAACATAACTTATAATACAGAATATAGCACTGAAACAACTTATGAAGGAATTCACCAATCGTTCCGAACGTAACTCGTTCGAAGTTGGGGAGCGTCTGTATTACACAAATTTGTTATGCATTACCAGTCAACGCGCATAGCTAAATTAGGGAACCGTATGTTTAAAGTTTGACTTGCAACAAAAATAACTTTGCAGTTATTTGGTAGCAAAAGGTTCACCATGTCTTACTCAGCTGTGTTGAGTAAAAATTAGTTTAATTTTTCAACCTTAGCTTATGGGGTGCATATCTTCCTCTGATAAACATGAAGAGCGTGTGGGTCACCTGATGGTTGAAAAATGCTGCAAAAATTGTTTACGTAATTTGGCAGAAAATATGGGTCACATGCTCAGATTATGACTAGATGATTAGACCAAGCTGAAACGAAACTGTAAAGTAGCGAGCATTTATATTTGATAAGGGGTTCCCTGTAGAACCTGATGTGTTTGCCATAAACTAGCGTTATGGGAAGTGTTACATTGAGCCTTTTATTTCATGTGATAACAGCGCGTGTCAAAACAAACACGTCAAGTTGAGTACAGTAATACTTATCCTACTTATCCTTACTAATAATACTTGAGTACAGTAATACTATCACTATACAGTAATACTTCAACTTACGAGTGCTCCAACGTACGAGAAACTTGAGATACGAGCCAGCTTTTAAGCAAGTTTTAGCACTAACATACGAGCCATGTTTGAGATACGAGCACGTGAGTCAGTTGCCAAGTATGCCGGAGGTGTTTTATGACAACAGCATCACTCTGTATTTTTCAACTGCTTAGGTTATACTTTTGTAGCGTGTTTTTGTGCGCGCTTTTCAGTGCAGAATTATGTGAATTAAAAGTACTGCGCGTAGACCAAAAGTTTGCCAGTAAAATGAAAAATAATGCAAAAAAAGCAAATGATAACAATTGATATTAAACGGAAAATTATTGAAAAATATGCGAAATGTGTATGCGTGATTGAGCTAGCTCAGCAATATGACAGAAATACATCCACAATTATCAAACAGAAGGATTATATTCAGGGCATTTAGCTCGCAAAAGGACTAACCATAGCTTCTAAACGGCGCAGCGATCTTCACGACCGCTGATGGAGAGACCGCTCAGGCAAGATAAACGATAAACAATTGGCCGGTGACAGCGTAACTGAAACGACGTTATTTGAAAAGGCCGGTGCTATCTATCAAAACTATAAAAATAGACATTCGGACAAGTTGGCTAGTGGTCGTGCATTAGATCTTTGTGACGACACCTGTGTTCGTCCTAATCGCAACATATTGAAAGGGTGACAAAGGCAAACGACCTTAGATAGGTTCATCTTAAAACGGCCGGCTAGTCATGAAAGCGAAAATAAGGAAAAATTAGCCAACCAGCGAGAAACTTCAAACTATGAACGCCGAAGAAATTTTAATTACGTTAAGTTGATAATGAAAGTTTGCTTTTAGATTTGCTTCTAAGTTTGTTTTTTAAAACTTTGATAAAATCCAAATTTATCAAAGTCAACTGTTGTAATGAAGGAAAACTTATATCTCCCTCTCTGACAAATGTTAGCGTTGGCTGCTATTGTATGTATTTAATTTTACATTGTAAAATATCACATTTCCTTGCATTATTTTTTATTTGTTTCTTTTTGAAAGCATGTGGTTAGTTAGGACAATAACCAACATGTTCTTTCAGCTACAATATCTTGTTTTGAGTGTTTAATTTACATTTTTTAGAGTATGGAAACCAATCAATATATATTTAATTGTTCTATATATAAATAAATTGCACCAACATACGAGTAAATTTACATATGAGCTCAGTCTCGGAACGCATCAAGCTCGTAAGTCGAAGTATGACCATACGTCATCAAAATAAAGGGATTCTAACCTACAGCCATTATTTCAAATGATCGTTTTTGAGCTTTTAAGAGCTAAAGAATCTTAAGTTTCAAGCTCTTAAGAGCTTAAGAACCTTTAACGCAGCAGAGTAAGACATGGTGAACATTTTGATGCCAAATAACTGTAACATAAATTTTGTTGCAAGTAAACCTTTAAAGGTTCAAATATTGCGTCATTCAAAAAAGAGCAAAGCGCAGATATAAAAACAATGGTGGGCAGAATTTGGCGGTTGAAGAATAAAAGGTTCTACTACAGTAATGTAGAACCTTATTGTGGGTAATGAAATGTTCCAATTTTTGTACCAACTTGTAACAAGTAGTTTTATATAATTTAGGTACTGTCTCATACTGTACAACATACACAGATTTCATTTCAAAGATGCTAGGTTATCCACTAAAAAAAATAATTTACCTGAAAGCCCCATTGCTGAGTTGTCGCAGGATTCGTGTATTGAATAGTAGGCGTAGATGGAACTTGGTTTGGCAATGGTGTGGCCTAAAATACACACTCAATTGTTGAAACATTGAATACACTAGCAAAATGTTAACCTGTAGAGATAGACGTTGGTAGCAATATTTACCCATAAATGTATAGTCAAACATGGATAACCCAAACTTCACGGGACCGAGCGAAAGTGTTTGAGTTATCAGAGCGTTCAAGTTATCGGAGCACTGTCGCAAGTGCATGTGTTTATCAGCAGATACATGTACATATACAAACTATATATAAATCTAAAGCATAGATCGCTTGTTGCAAGTTGAAGGGTTTCTCATGTGAAACTTTTCAAAATTTTATCAGAAGTATAGATATTTTCTATCACTTGAGATTTGTTTTAGGTGATGTGGCTGCCAGGACGTTTTCAGATTAAAATTAGCAAACTTGATCGCGGTTAAAACGCTCAGAAAAAAAAAACATCTTCTTCTGAGCGTTTTATTCACGATGAATTTTGCCGAGTTTATTCCAAGGTTTCCACGCTTTCCCTTGCTTTCGATGGGCTACCGCAGAGAGGATTTTTGGTAAAATTTTACCTATTGCAAACCTTTAGAAAAGTCGTTAACGAAAATATTTTGCCGATGAATAATGACGCCTAAGAACTACTAAAAGTTCATTTTTATCTCTATGGCTTGGAATAAAGTGATATTCCAAAGTGATAACAACTGTCTCGGTAGCCATTGGGCAAAAAACTGTTCGCATTAATGATGCCAAGTTCAAGTTATCTAAAGCAACTCATCAAGAGGTGGGAATGAACTAAACAAATCCATTCGAGTTAACAATGTGTTCGAGCTATTCGTGGATGAGTTATCCGAGTTTGACTATATTTTGTCGCATATATTGTAACGAATTGCTAAAGCCGTTTCAACTATCCGTTACCTGACAACATTGGGAACATTTCTAATTTATGGCTAATAACAATCATGTATTTTCAGTTTTTTCAAGTTTCATGATACTAATGTTTTGGAAGCTCGGAACAACTCCCGCCCAAATCTTTTACGCGCACACGGAAGAAAACTAAAATCAACTGAGTGAGAATCTCACCAGTTTGTTGGAAGAACCAAGATTCATGAATTTGATAAAGATCACTGCAGTGATTGTAGTTATGAAAAGAAGGCCAGGTAACACTAGGCGTGTTGAACAACTATCTTCCGAGCAGCTCATCAATGCCAAGCTGTCAGCAATATGTGTATGTCTGTCTGCATTCCAGCTATAGCCATTATTAGAATAACTGCAGCTGGACAACAATGCTGACGCAATGTCATGGGGTACTGTCATTAAATGCCTAGCAGCTTACTGCAATTTTCCATTGGCAATGTGCCAGGCTAATAGCTTGCAGGTTACAGTTGTTTGACAAAGTTTTAAAGCTGTTACAGTTTTCATTTCTCTCTTCAATTATTCAAACTATACAAAACACTTCTCTTATGATATGTAGTTTGAAAGTTAGAATGGTAAATGTTGTTATATGTTAAATACAAATCAATTATCTGTCCAGACTTTTTTTATTACCCGAGCAACGCCGGGTAGCACAGCTAGTCTTATATAAATTCCACCCAAAGTAAAAAACTAACATGAAGCTTTCGCTTTGTATTACATAAGAAATTCCATACAGCGTAAAGCGTTAAGTTGACCATTCAATACAAGAACTTGTATGGTAATGCCTTGCCCCTCTATGACATTCATATGTGTAGAGGGTTGCAAAACGGTGGTTACATGCAAACCCATTTGCTTTTTGCGTTATTTGAGAGATATAGTTGCCCTGAAAGTTCGTTAGTTTGTAAGATGCCAGCATTGAGATAGTTCAGTTAAACCTCACCATGAGTAACTAGTACAATATCCTAACATTTCATAAACAAGACAAGATTGTGATGAAATGATGAGTGTCATTGAGAAATATTTTGAGCTGCACATCTAAAATGGGTGGTCAACAGTCTATTTTCACTCACAATGTATGACTTGAAACTGATCAATTTTCTTGATTTTGAAGCATCAACGCCTGTATATTTGCTGCAATAGAGTGCATGAACCCTCGCAAACAAATCTGCGAAATTAGACCTATGCAATGACAAGTTGGTGGCATTTAGCACAATGTTTTGATAAAACTTTCTCAATTAAACAGATTCAACTTTGTGAGATGACTGTAAGTAATAAACTTTTGAAAAGAAAATTGAGTTTATAAATCTGTTTTGGATGAGTTAACTTCATTAATAGGTATAAGATGCTTACCGCAGTGTAGGTATATGGTTGCTGCATGTACAATGATTGCAGTTGTGCTGGAATAAGCATATTGGAGAAATTATGAGCTGGTATTTGAGGCTGCACCTAAAAGATCGAATTATTCTTTAAACAATTGTGAATAATGAATAGGACATTGGCCGGGTTGGACATACAGAAGATCTATTTTATCAAACGTTAGCCCTTGTTGGTTATATGCACCTTAATCAATATACCGAAATGAACTAGTTAAACGTTCTAAACTTGTTATGATGTAAAAAGATTAATAAACAAAATCATGTAATAAACAAAATCATCTTTTTTGTTAGCGATAGAGCCATGTACAGTTAGCAGACAAGCAAGTCAAAATACGTTAAGTTTAAAGAGAGCTTACCATAAAACCTTTATTTGACCGCCACCTCAATTTGACCGCCACCTCAATTTGACCGCCACCTCAATTTGACCGCCACCTCAATTTGACCGCCACCTCAATTTGACCGCCACTTCAATTTGACCGCCACCTAAGTTTGTCCGCCACCTCAATTTGATCGTCTTTGATCTTTATAAACCCATAATAGCACGTAATAAGTACAAAAATTTCCACAAATGGTACTAATAATCACTCGGTTACATTAATAACAATTAATTATTTTGTTGTTGCGATACGTATCAGTTTGTTTTCTAACTCCAAAAACTTTATGGTTTTTCGTTAGCTTAAGGCAACACCGTAGAAATACTTAAATATATGATGTCACTAGTAGTTCTTTGTTTAATGCGGTCTTGATAGTTTGATGTAAATAAAAACTGATTTCAAAACTACGATGGAATCTGTAACACTATTTTGAGGCGAAAAATTCTGCTCAGTACGCACTTCTGCGTAACATGTTGAGTTTACACATGTCCAAAAGCTTCGCTCTATTTGCCTGAAATAATTTAAATGGCACCGCGTGAGATTGCCAGTGTTAAAAAATTGTTTGGCGTTAATTTTGACTAGTTGAGCAGTGCAGAAAAAGGGTTACGGCGAGACGACACTGTGGAAGGTATTGAACAATCAGAAGATGAAATGGGTCCAAACAAAAGCAACAATCAGAACATAACTGACCAGGGAAATAATGCAATTATTTTTGTTTCAAAAATGTTAATTTTTATTTTTGTGCGTGTTATAAAATTATTGTTATTATATAACTTATAAATTCTAGCAAAGATATCAATGAGCTTTTATGCAACAATGTTAAATATAGTTATAAAATATAGGTATAGCTTATATATAGGACAGCTCCAACAAATTGCAACGCGGGCTATAGATCAAGTGGGCTTTATTAAAGCACATAAAGTATTTATTATATATTTCAATAGATCAGAGTCTTGGCTTTCGAATGAGCTATTGTTTGCCATGGTGAGACAGACAATGGTTGGTGTTTATAGGATTTCCCCAGAGCTCTATCGCGAAAAAGTTTACTGGCAGTCTCAAATTGTGACGTCACAATTCTCATATTCGTTGTTGTGTGCTCTTACCCCCTCGTAAACCCCCAACATACATGTAAATACCGTAATCGTGAGCACCAAACTAAGTGAAAGTACCAACAGAAGAGTTATCGATACAAACCAATAATAACACAGTTACTATACAGTTATTAATTTGAAAAGTTATGTCTAGCTTTTTATTTGAAATGCCAAATGGGTAGTTTGAAATGATAGTGAAACAGATTAGGCAATCAACGTATATTCGATATAGTGTAAAATCCCAAAAACGTTAACTATTTCAGGAAGGCATATTTACGTTGTAGGACTGTCTACTGTAAATACTATGTTCAATGTGTCATACTTGATTATTAATACTATTAATTCCTATTACAGCCTAAAGGTAAAGAGGCATAATTTAATCAAGGCAAACACGAAAAGGATGTATCTTGATTAAAAATGTTACTAAACGTGTAAAACAGGCTCAATCATATTTGAAGTAACTCTCATTTAATATTAGCACTTTCTCACATCCAAAATGTGTGTATTCAACGCTGCCAAAAAGGGTTGTGTATTATTGCCTACCTGTTGTTGATGAAGTGCTTGTTGATATCCATCATTTGGCATTACAGCAAGCCCTCCAGGAGCAGCATAGCCGTAGGCACCAGCCGAAGTGAGAAACATCGTTGCTGCACCCGAAACGGATGGTATACCATCTACAACATTCCAAATTGTAGTGATCATTACTGTTACCCTTGCAACAACATCTATATCAGTTAAGTCTGATTGACTGCCTATTTGTCAGATATGACATGTTGCAAAAAGCCTTTTACAATGGTACAGCAATGTTTAGCAACATGCTGTTACACGGTACAAGATTATAGCGTACAAGAAAAAGTTGGATGGATTTTAAGCTCACATATGAGAAAGCATTGCCTGAAACACAAAATTGGATTTTAATATCAACAAAGTAGCAATTGAATGGGCCATTATATAAAAAGTAAATAAAAGTTTTTCCCTTAGTCTCATGCCATCCCTTTTTAGATGTGCTGTATAGTGGAGCCTAGATTAATTTCCCTATTTTATAATATCTGCTAGATGTTAAGATTTTATTAACATTGAAAGGAATGTTGATCGAAAAAAGTTGCTGAAATATTGCACAGATAAATAATTGGAGAAGTTAGTGTTGGCCTGGGGTTTTTCAACTTGTTGGATATGAACAAAGTACTGTGAAGCCTCCACATACAAAATCCCAAATCGGAATTTGGGATGAGACCTTATATATACATATCCCAGTTGCATGAAAGCGCATTCTCCTACATTACAAAACTGAAAACTATCTTTTGTGATAATTTTAGTAAACATTTTGCAAGACTATTTACCAGTTTTTAAACTCTCAGGTAGATGAAAGCATTTAAACACCTATGAAAGCAAAAAAGGGTTTCAAAAAGCATGTTTTGTAATATTTTGGACTGCTGGGCATTACATTTAGCCTCTTTATTGTTTTATTAGCTATTATCATTATTTAGTTCATTACGTATGACAGCTTGCACTAAAATATTTCCAGCCTGCAGAGCGGCTTTGCATTTAATAAAAAATCTCATTTACCGACAGTTTGGCAAATATTATGACAACATTCGCTTTTGCTTCACTGCTAATGGCAAAAATAATACTTGAATTTTTTTAACTCTTTTGTGCTGAATGAGCAGTCTCTACTAAATGTCTGTAGTTTGACTTGCAAATAATTTTATTTGAATATGTTCAATTGTCAAATTTTCATGTGGTATGTTGATGTCACTTCATCCTGTGAGTTGTCTTACGAAATCAGTTGCCGCATTAACCCTCGGGGCAAAATGTAACGAATTATTCATTCATTTCGTGATTTCGGTCAGAATGAAAGAATAGTTTGTTACATGTGACGATAATTTTAGACTTTTGTTTCCTTTTATGGATAAAATCAGGCATTGCTTCGGTAAAACCTTTATAACCGTATGAGTGATACTATATAACTATTTACTAACCAACCACAGACTGTTATTGCCATCATAACATACGTCATACCATGATGTATGAGTGACCCAACCTACGAAAAAATCCATATGCAAGCAAAATTCTGAGCTAGTTTCTACCTTGAGATACGAGAAAACTTGGAACACAAGCAGATTCCCTATGCGGCCACTAAGTGGCCAAGTGTGCAAGTAGCCGCTCTCGAGAACAGCGTCGCTCGGCCTTTTCCGTCCAATCAGTTTGAAAACAGTTGTAAAAAGGCTAGCTAAAAGTTATAGTGAAAGCGAGGCAAAAAGCCGGAGAAATGACAGAAAATTCAAACTACGGCAAAATTTGTGTCAAGTTTAGTAAAAAGATTAAAACTTAGCTTTGAGTATGCATTTGGTAAGCTAAATTTGTTCAAGTTAAATACAAAGTTTATGTTAGGTTACATAGCGTCACAAAAGTCTAGTGTACTGAATGCGATGCTGTCAAGCCTTTCAACGCCGTTAGCCCCTATTTCTGTCTTGAAGGTAAGAACTCCATTTAGCCCTGTGCATTGTAATGTTACAATTTATTGCAGATCATAACCATTAAATAGGTATTTGTTACTTTGTGATCATAGGTAGTGAATTACAACAATTAAAAACACGTTTTTCCACCATAGCATCATTTTAGGTGGTTTTTTATAATATGGAACCGGATTAACTTGTATTCAGTTATTTTTATATAGAGCAAATAACTGAGATACTAGAAAATCGGCATACTAGCTCAGTCACAAAACGCATTAGGCTCATATGTCGAGGTTTGACTATTTTCAAATAAGAGCTGCTTTGCGTGAGTGTAAAAGCTCTTACCATGAGCACAAAAGCAGGCCAGAAAAAGGCTAAATGCACCGGTTCCGTTGCATTTCTTTTTCGATGAATTTTCACATACGGCTTTTCTTCAAGTGCACGCCTTTGCTATTGTACAAAACAGTCAAGTAAAAGGCTACCAGCTGCGTGCTGAGCATGGTTAGAGTTGTAGTTGTTGAAATCAAGTTAGTATGTCATTTTGTATAAGCCAGACTTAATAGTTTGATAACTTTTTGCATTCTAGAGTTGGCTTATATGTGGAGATACACAGTAATTCAGGTAATTTCATTATGCATTGAAACAGGCACAGTACATGAAAATAAGTAGACCTTAGAAAATTTTGATTAAATGTAAAACCATGAGTAAAGCAGTAATCAGTACAATGAGATTTGCATTGTTATTCGCAATTACAAGAGAATGGAAGAGTAGTCTTGGCGAATTGTTGAATGAGACGAAAAAGGTATGTTGAATTGGTGTAGGTGATTCTTTAGTAACATAGCTGAACTGATTGACTTACGCAAAACGAAAATTGATTAACGCAATTTAATTTTTTGTTGCTATTAAGATATTTTATCTTGAACTTTTTTGATGCCAAACAACGAAAACTTAAATTTGGATTTGTGTACACTTGCCATAAAGAGTCGTTGCATTTAGGTATATCAATGTTGATCAATAAAGGTAGTTATTCCAATTGTTTTGCAAATCTTTGTGAAATAATCATCTAGAAACTAAAATCATTGCCCTTCACTTTAAATTGATGATGCAGTGAATCTCATCAGCTAAAAATGTTTTGTATAGGTTTTAACTAACATAGTCAACATGCTTCATGAAACACTCTGGAACATAGACAAGTATGTATCGTAAACTTTGAAACCTTTTTTGTATAATATAGAATTTTTAGGCAAGATGCTTTTTTGGCAGTGTTAAATAATCTTATGTCAATTTCTCGATAAACTTGTCTAATAAAATTAAGCAGTTGAAATGTAATATATTTGGTTAAAAGGTAAACACCTGAGAAATTTTTCCATTCAATTTCTTCACAGATAGGCAAGTTTTCGTTTTGAGGAATCTATTAAATGTTCAGGCGATTTGTGAACATAAAATTTGGTCATAAGAATAATCAGAATGCTGTTGCATTTAAGCAGTTGCCAAATTGGTTGTAATGCACTTTAATATTACCAAAGGTAAGAACTAATATTGCACTAAAAGTTTTTTAAACTATCCGTAAGAGAAAATAAACTTGTTAATCAGATTGTTAGTGTGCTACTGGACTTCCATAATGGTAAATTAGAAATTCTCAGTCCTTGTATTAAAGTATGTTGGAAGATACAAAAAAGTATATAGCTCGAAGCAGTAATTTGAGAAAGCAAAATACCCAGCATAATAAAATAACATTTTCTTGTTGCAGAAGGTGAGAAAGATCATCTGGCAGTGAAAAGGTCAAGTACAGGTAAATTGAGATGCCGACTTAGCAGATTATGTGTTGGTGTAGGTGGTGAAGGACAAAATGGAATATGAAAAACTTGATTACCGTACTTTTCGGACTATAAACCGCACCCCTATATAAGCCGCATCTGCTTCATTTTCCAGAAACGAATCTAAAACAATACATAGGTCGCACCTTTGTATAGGCCGCAGAACTCAGGACGGTGCTTTTTAACACGGCAGCAACTTTGCTGTTTAAAACGGAAGTGTCTAACGGCCGTTTCGTATTAACTGACGGTTTTCAACAGTGCCTAGCCTCTAGCCTTTCACCGCTAGATGCGCACTAACAGGATATTCTGGTTAATGCGCCCTAGCGGTCAAAGAAAAAGCCACAGAATATCCGCACCCTTATATAAGCCGCATGGCTCAAATCATCAAAAAAGGTAGGGACTAATAGTCCAAAAAGTATGGTACATATACATTACACAAAAGCTCGATTTTAATTTTTCGTTTTTACATGTGTGATACTTTGTATTTAACTTTCTTTAATTGCCGGTATAGCCTTGCTCCATTTTCATCCGCTTATGGTTCTTCGCAACATTTCTATTTATTTTTAATCAAATATTTCAGAGTTTGCTCATCCTTTTCATAATCTCTTGCATTGGTCTTTAGAAAAGCATTCATGCCTTTCCACTGCTAAAGCTAGTGGCATAAACCTTTTTAGGATTTACAATTTAAAAAAAATGGAGATAGGCCCTACACGATTTTAAACATAAAAGGGTATGAAGCACTGTTCGACACCATAAAACTTCACAATGTTAAACTGCCATGTGACCATTTCATTGGAGAAACTTTTGTTAATGAATGAGAACACTGTTACAGTATACCCTCGTCATACGATTTTAATTCTTTTCAGTGTTGGTTTCGTAGAGAAAATGTCGCATAGAGGGGTATTGTCTAATGCAAACACTCTTTTGTAAAAATCAAAATTTTAAATATGTATTGCACGTATTAAAAATTAGTAACAAACATGGTAACGCTAGTAACTATAGTTACCTACTAACAGTACCTTGAATGCATTTAGTTGCAATCAAAATCTGCAATAAAATGTAACATTTCAATGCGCACTACATACCATAACGAGTTCTTGGTTTCAAGACAGACAAAAGATAAACATGGAATTTATCTTGAATGAATTTAGCTTACTAAACACACACTTGAAGATATGTTCTATCATTTTACTAAACTTTGTCGCAGGTTAAAACTTTATCAGCTATCTGTTTCCGGTTTTACTTTCACTATAACTAATAACGAAAAACAATTAACAGATAGCCCAAGCATCGTATCTCGTTCATGCGTTATAGGAGAGATTTAGGCAAATAACATATCGGCATCTTTGTTAATCCAACAAACATGGCACAGCGACTGTCAAATTTGAACTTCAAAATAGATTTTTGTTAATATCGTATAGAAAAAATGCTGTGGCGAGGGCAAAAAACATCGCAAAGCGAAAAAATCGTATAGCAGAGTCATCATAATTCGAGGAGGGGGGGGTGGGCTCCTTGTATTAATAGTTTTTTGCTAACAAAACCTTGTTCAGTAACGCATTGCCTGGATTTTCAGGATTTCCTATTTGTATAGGCAGTTCCAGAATCATTGCAACCGCCCAGTACCATTTGTAGTACAGTGCACATGCTTCAAAGGGAATGTTTAACCATGAAAATGCATTATGAGGTGATGCTTTAGCAATAACTTAAAACACTAATTGTTTTGTTAATAGTAAAACTCACACCAACACAGAGGTGCTAACAATTGTTCTAGCCATTAAAATTGTAGCAACATCTGGTTTTGGCAACACTCATACCTGCGGACCCATTATACCAACACGGCTTTTTCAAGAAATGTCACATAACCACAATAACTTGCCCAAAGCCTTGAGATGCTGAGTTGGGATGGACTTGCTTGATAGCAAAAATGATATGTTATCAGTAGCCAGCATTTTTGAACAAACTAAATACAAATGTAAAGTAACAAAAAAGTGTTAAAGTTTTTTGCTTGCTTTGTCGTATTAAAATATCTTCAAATACATAACACAATCACATCTAAAAAGCTGCAAACATTACAACACGTATTATCCATAGAAATTGAAAACAATTGTATAGTCAATGAGATACATTTTGAATGTTTGCCGACCTTTATTCTAGCTTATAGATACACATCAAGAATTAATCATGTAATTGAAAGATTAATGACTATATTTGACATACATGTATAAGCTGGTTTTTACTGATTTGAGTTAGACAATTAGAATGTTGCAACAAATAATACTCACCGACAAGCCGTGGATACAACTGCTACAAAATGAGAAACAAACATGTAAAATGATTTGCATATAGTAGGATCTAATTTATGAATTTACAATTACATGTAGAATACAGATACAAAATACCACTTAACGGATACCAAAATTTTATAAACGCACATCCTTTATTTTCATGGAATCCAATAGTCAAAATCGGAATTCAATCGTCAACCCAAGAAGTTGCAGAGCTGTCTCTAACTACACTTGGCTATAATAAAGTATTGAAACGTCGAAAATTAGTGTGTATAGAAAAACTGTGTATAGACAAACCTTGACATACAAATTGTTTCGACATGCATTGCAAAATTTAACTAAATCCTGATCTTGACACGCTAATTACTTTCCTTGATACAGCATCCAACAATGCTAGAAACATTGGATTTGTGAGTAAAGAGCTAACTTTTAAATGTAAAACAAAAATAATATACCTATATTTAAAATAATATATCGTAATTTTCAAACCTTCCCCTATCGTTGTGTTATATTAGAGGTGGCATTCAAATAGAGGATGGCGTTGTACTTTTCTAATTGCTCAGCAGAATTTTGAAATTTAACCCACTCACGGGTGAAGCAAATATCCCATTTATCTTGCACTTCTTCAGGCAAAGAGATCTTAGCCCACAGTTCAAAATGTGCAAGAAATTAGATGTAAGAAATCTGCTATGACGCAATAGTAAGCTGAGAAATATCTTTACTAATCGATTTATATTGCTTGCAATTAATCTACAATGATCTTAAAGCCGCGCTACAATTTATTAAAACTCAAAAAATCAAATTTATGGCATATTTTTATTTTATAACTAAACTTAACAATGGTGTGAAAGCTGATTGCACGAATTGAAATTTTGCTATCGTTTGCAGTCAAAACTGCATATATACAAACTTATATAATAACAATTCATTAAATGCTACGAATATATATTCAACAACAAATGACAAACAAACCATCTTAATACTACATGCAGAAACAAAAATCAACATTTATGAAACAAAAATATTTGCATTATTTGCTCGGCCTGTTGCGTTCTGATTGTTGCTTTTGTTTGGATCCATGTCATCTTCTTCTGGCGGTTCAATATTTTCCAAAGTATCTTCTGACTCAAATTCTTCCTCTGCACTGCCTAACTAGTTGATATTAGCGTCCAACCCATTTTTAGCAAAGCAAAAAAAAATTTCGCAAAGAGAAATTTTTCGCCATGTGTAAGCTTGTGAATGCTAAGCAGAAGTTTGACTCAAAATAGTAGTACAGATTGCTAAACTGTTTTTCAAATACGCCAAAGTATCAGACCGCGTTAAACAAGGAGCTTCCATTAGCCTGATACAGTTATTAGTTATTTCTATGGCGTTGGTTTCTAACTGTTAACGAAAAACTAGCTTTGGAATTAGAAAGGGACTTCCATACAAACAGCAACTACGAAACCATTAATGGTTAATGATGTAACTGAGCTACTATTAGCATCAATTTGTGGAAATTTTCTACTGATCACTTACTATTACTGGTTCGCAAAGATCACAGAATTAAATTGCGATTAAATGGAGGCTGTATTCAATGAAAAAAGGGTGGCGCTCTAATTTTCAATCCTCCTATAGTAGCGGTTAAACGGAGGCGGCGGTCAAACGGAAGTGGCAGTCAAATAAAAATAGCGTTTAAAAAGACATTTCAAGGTAAATTAATTTAAACTATATTAGGAACAAAGTCGAGTTAGTTGTGAGACATATTTCTCCCCTTCATACCACCAATGAACATACGAATTGCATGTTCCGTCACACATGTATGGTCACATATCTTTATACTAGAAAAGTTAGAAAAAATATTTTTTTGAATGGTACTAGCAACACTATATAAATACTCGAATGTTATGCTTGTCAAGCTGCTTACCAATGCCTCACGCCGACTATTCTACTCACCTGCTTCCGAACAGCCGGGCCGATGTTCAGTTTTCTCTCCTTGAAAACCAGATTTGCCGATTCTTTGTTAATTATTTTGTCGGCATCTTCTTGAGTTTCGAAGGTAACAAAGCCATAACTAAATACAAAAAAGAGTATCTACTTAATACGCCATATTGATATAATAAAAAAGCTTCAAATCGGAGACTCCATCACACGAGATATTTAGATAAATTCTGACGGTGCTGAAAAATTAACTGACAATTTAAACTTTTGGCCAGAATGAGAAATAATTGGTGAAAGACAAAGAACCTCAAATAATAAACCAATATCCTTTCACTCTTTTTACACCATACTTGACGCAAAGTTAATGAAACAAAATAAATAAATTCATCACAACTCAAATGCAAACGTGCAACGCAAACAACACAGGTAGCCCTCACTTAATCAGGGGTTAGCTTAACAGTGACTCAAGAGTTATGACAGCATGTTAAAAACTGCAATGTCAAAAATATGCTTGAAGCTTATTGAAAATATAAAGAAGTTATAATATAATAAATTATACAAATTATGATTATACAAATTAATATAAAAAATTATAGATATTGCACATGGATGCTAGCCATTACACTGTTTTTATGCACATAGAATAAGTACCAGATGTTAGACGAATTTCTGATGTCATTGTAAGCATTACCTGGTAAATACAAAAGATAAAGAAAATGAAACAAAAGCAATAGCCTGCAGTAGTGAAGGGCCATATATGTTTCTTGTTGGTGTTTTCTATCAATAGGTTAACATGATTTTTAGTGCCGCTGTTGGAGGATGAGCCTTATCATTTACAATCCTGCCTCACGAACTAGGGTTTCAACAGCTTGTTTTAGCAAACTGTCTGAAAGAGCTTAAAACGCTATGTTGTAGATTTTTGGCTTACTAACAAATATAATAAAATTCGAATCAGCAACTGTGAATATGAAATAGCATACAAAATATTTGGCAAAACATATGCGTCACCTCCATAAAAAAATATATAAAATCATGGCTTGTACTTTCAAACGCCACTAAAAATGCAATTGAACTTCAGTATTACCGCTTCATTAAAATATTGAACCCCAGTGAATTGCAATGATTGAATGGCTTTCAATAAATGTCTACTTCTCTTTTTACTGTGACAGTCGGTAAGAATGTAACGTGATTGCCTCGGAAACATCTCTATGCACCCACTCTATATATAAATGTATCAATCAAGCTGGTTTCAACTATTGAGAGATCAATTTTAGCTTAAACTGACCGATCAACATCTTTACTAGTTACTAAAAACTAATAAAAAGAAATGAACTTTCTTATTGATACTATTTTATATGGAAGAAGACAGATTGAAAACTTCATTAAATCATTTTGACTAGGTTCTGGTGTTTTTTAAGAATGCTTGCTAGCTTATCTGTCTATCCTGTCTATATATATATATATATAGTTGGCCGTCCGTTCACCATTGTCTATGTTCAACTAAAGCTATTAAAATCTTGCAATAAAGAATCTGTAAAGCAGAAGATTTGATCTCGGAACCATCCAGTCACCAGTCCAACTGCCTTACTAACTCAGCCACTCAAGCTTGGCGAAATATGTCGCTATACAGGAGCAAATAAGCTACGCTTTCTGTCGCGACGCAAAGTCATGGCGTAACGTCGGTAGAAGCCGTAGCTCTTATTAGTAAGCTTACTCAAATTTTCCATTGGCAATGTGCCAGGCTAGTAGCAAATGACAGGCAACTCTCATTACATCTCGTTTATAGACCCATTTTTAATACCCAGGCACCACTGGGTAGCACACCTAGTGTATATATAAATCTCAAAGTTGAGTTGTCTGTAGTCCGATTTGTCCAGCCATAGCTATTAATATTTTGGAATTGAAAGCTCGCTTCTGCTGCATTCGAACTAACGGAGAACGCAATCTACGGTTGGCAATCTAATTCTCCAATCACGAGTCTACGAAGGCTCTTACGATTCATAGCTCTTACTATATACTGTATACATACTTTTCTCGATTGCACGCGCTAAATGATGTATTATGTAATTGAAACTATGAAACGCAATGCTTTTTAGTCCTTGTGTAGTAGGGCTAACTTGTTTTCCACAAAACAATATCAACAATAACTTCTCTCGAAATTAAAATTTGGCGAATATGTCTCAGTTCATTCATTATGCTACATTCATGTTCGCAAACAGATAAATTAAAAAATTTTAAATTAAAAGTTTACTGAAATTCATACTAAAACTTCCATTAAGGATGCTTTTAGTAAGCTAAATTCATACAAGTGAGATTCGGAGTTTATAATACACATCTGCCTTGAAGGTAACAACACCGTACTTAGTACAATGTATTGTTAAACTTTTTTGCAGATCATACCTACAAAATGTACTAAAGTTAAGGTAAGTTACTTTAGTCACTGAGGTTAACATACTGTTTTGTTACTACTTTGTTAATGATGACGATTTTTATGATTTTTAACAGGCAGTGGTTGCATTAGATGATTACTATGGATTTCTATACCACTATTTACGTCTATACGATATTTTCGCCTTATGATGCCAACACTGAAACTAACTAATATTATATAATCGTATACCAAATAACTTTTCATTGTAATTGTAACAAAACAAACTATATTTAGGCATTACTTGCTAATGATTTCAATATTTACATTTGAAGGTTTACTAGCCAAAAAATTCACCTTAGTTATTTGGTATCAAAAGATTCACAGTGTCTTACTCTGCTGTTTGTAGGTGCAAAATATGTGGAAATGTGATTATAAGCTCTTAAAAGCTATAAAACGAACAGTTAAGCGCAGCCATCACGAAAACGCCGTAGATTGGAATCAATTTATTTTTCTGACGTACTCAACCAATTTGGTTGTTTTGACATGTGATGTTATCATGTGAATTAGAAGGACGATAAAAGGCTCAGTATAAAACTTTTCGTATATGTTAAATTCTGTATATGTAATCCTGTTTATGTTAAATAGAATTGAATTTTCTGTCCAAAGACTTTTTATTAATAGGGCAACGCCAGGCATTCAGCTAATCTATATTTCTCACAAAGTATGTCTGTCTGTCCTTCGGTGTGTCCAGCTCTAGCTATAAAAACCTTCGAATTAGAATTTCACATTCTGCTGGATTTGAACCCACTAATATCGTAACCGCAAGTTTCGAACCATGCATTTAGCCACCAAGCTAAACTGTTCATACGATTCAATCACTCTTGTCATACACAGTACAATCTTTTTTTGATTGCCCACGCTAAATGACATTAATTGAAACTCTATGAAACACGATGTTTTTTGTCCTCGCCATACTAGGGCTAATTTATTTTCCGCACAATGATTATTAACAAGACAAAATGAAAATTTTTTTATTTTTTGACTAGTTCTTTAGTTTTGCAAAGATAAATTTAACCTTTTTGCGCACAAAGAAATGCAAAGGCCACCTATATTTTGCACTTTCCTTCGAACGGAGCAACACTAATGCCGTCGGCCTCAACATTTTTGCTAAACCATTTTTCATGCGTCAAAGTATCAGATCGAGTTGAACAATGAACTACTTTTAGTTGGATACAGTTATTAATTCTTTCGATGGTGTCAATTTCAAAGTTTTGAAGAAATAACTGTGAAGCTTAGAAGTTGAAAAACCGACTTCAATACACCACAATAATGAATGTTATTATGCCGTACGGCGTTCCTGAAACCTATTCTCATCGTTCATCAAAACGAGACATTAATGACTTTGAATCAGATTGTACTTATGATGACTGTGACAATCGAGCTTCTCAGGTACACTTTCATTAAAACCATTAAAACTACAGCAACAACATCAGAAATAGTAGTTGTTGACGTAACCGTTATTGATTTAACTGAGTCACTATAGTAAACCATTTTGAGGACTCTTCTACTGGTCGCTCTCTATTATGGGTTTGTGAGGATTAAATGTAAGAATGGCAGCCAAATAGAGGTGACGTTCAATTAGAGGGTGGCGCTGTATCGTTCAATTTGATCCATTGGTGACGTTCTATTAGAGGTAGCGTTCAAATGACGGCGGCATTCAAATAAGAGGTTTTCACGCTAACTTTGCTACAGTAAGTGGTCTTTCGCACTAAGTCGCAATTTAACCAGTAGCAATGGCTCTAATCAATTATCATTATACGAACATCCTGATGGGGCTAACTACCATTAGGTATTGCTTAGTTTGTAAAACTCAAATAAATATGGAGAGAGAATTGTCCATATGCCATCACCAATGAGTCTTAATTTATGCTTAGAAAAAGATAAACATTATCAGAAGATTTTTTCAAAAATTGTTCATGGTAAAATACTGAAAAATGTGATCTCAGTTTTAAAACAATCACTTATCAGCTGTCTTCTTTTTTATTTACAGTTCACTACAAACAGGAAAGTCAAACTTAAATACAGATCTATGACCTCATGTCAAGGTGTTAGTATCTAATAATGATCTGACAAAAAGTGGATGTAACTAAATATGTAAGTTTCAATTACGCATACCATCTAGAAAGTTTATAATATGAAATAACTTGAAATGATGAAAAAATCTCAACTGATGAGATATAAAAAACCAGGAAAAACAATTCTATATTGCAAAGCTGACCTAACAGACTCACCAAGAAGTTTTTGACTTATATTTTGGAATGTGACATCAATAAATTTGCTATTCACACAGAAATAATATAAAAGAATTCTTCTGTAAAAATTCATTGTTTAAATGCCAAAAGTGAAAAAGAGGCATCAGCGTGTGTTCCGCTTCCATGAATAAAGACTGAACAATTTGTTGAATTTTTAGCTTACGAACAACGCCTTTAATATAATTATATAGCACTGTTTTTGTTTCTTGCTGATATTTTCCAAACAATTTTCCAAACCACCCATTTTTCGATTTATTAAATGGTTGTTAAAAAGTAGCATTGAATCAAAATTTAACAGAAATATTGCTGAAAATCTAAATTGCACCAATATCTCTCCTAAAAATAGTACTGTATTTTTCTAAGCTGTCTGTTAACCTTTAATGTAAAGCATACACAACCACTGCTTATGTACAAAATTCACATAGAAGAAGCATTGGTAAATCCTACCCTTTAGATGCTCCACTGCGATCACAGATGATTTTTGTGTCCTTTACAGCACCAAAGCTTGAAAAAAACTCTTTCAGTTGTGAATCAGTTGTCTGCAAGTAAATTAGTTTCTGCATGGCATGAATAAATGTCAACTTGAATTAGTAACAAGTAACAGTTAAATGATTAGGAGTTCTTCAAAGTAATCATTGGGTACAGGCTACTAGGCTTCGATATCCCAAATGATCTAGGCATCCAGGGCAATAGTTGGAAACATTTGCTAACTGCTTCAACTTGACTAATTTCTTTTAGACATAAAAAATCTATATATAGCAAAACAAGTTTGAGCTTACCT
The DNA here is from genome assembly GCF_963576615.1 of Watersipora subatra. NCBI lineage: Eukaryota > Metazoa > Bryozoa > Gymnolaemata > Cheilostomatida > Watersiporidae > Watersipora > Watersipora subatra. The sequence continues at coordinate 51,733,763 of NC_088710.1, read as the reverse complement.
CTGGCGCTATTCCACCAACAAAGATTCGGTTTGGTATTACTGTGCCTTTGCTACTCTGATTTGAAGCAATGGCATTGCTTAACGCCAAATCGCTTTGAGACATCGACTAAAACGAAAGAATAGCAAAAAGCATTGCCACAAAACCCGTTAAGTTATAAACCTTAAAGGTTGACTTGCAACAAAATTCACATTACAGTTATTTGGTATCAAAAGATTCACCATGTCTTACTCTGCTGTTTTGTAGGTGCAAAATATGTGGAAATGTGCTTACAAGCTTTTAAAAGCTCAAAAACGAAAGGTTAATCGCAGCCACACGAGACCACAATAGTTTGGATTCGTTTTCTAAAACGGTTCAAATGGGACATAGTTGAATGAGATGGTTTCCGTTTACACTTTCATGCCACCTCATTCGTTGAAACATTTTCACAAATATACTTCACAGATTCAATAAAACCATGTCTCTTGTCCTTACGCTCCTATTTCATCATAACTGTAATGCTGTCACTTTCAGCAATGATATATTATAACCTGCCAAGAAGATTCACTTAATTTTGTAACCTTAACTCGAATGACTACATATCATCATCCTCTGATAAACGTGACGAGCCTGTTGGTCATCTGTCATAATTGAAAAATGCTGCAGAAATTATTCGGGCTGTTTAGCAGGAAAGATGGGTCACATGATCAGATTACGCCTAGACGATTAGACCAAGCCGAAACAAAACTGTAAAGTAGCAAGCCTCTATACTTGATACAGGTTTTTCGGTAAAACCCAAAGTGTTTGTAAGAAACTAGTGCTACGCAAAGTTTATATTGAGCCTGTTATTGGCCTTTTAATTCACGTGAGAACATTACGTGTCAAAACAATAACCAAACGGATTGACTACGTCAGAGAAATAAACCGATTCTAATCAACAGTGGTTTCATGATGGCGGCGAATAACCGTTCGTTTTTGAGCTTTTAACAGCTTGTAACCACATTCCCACATATTTTGCACCTACAAAACAGCAGAGTAAGACTTGGTGAATCTTGTAATACCAAATAACTGTAATGTGAATTTTGTTGCAAGTAAACCTTTAAATGAGCATTTTATTGTATTTATAGAAACCAGTTAGTGTGAGTACGCATCAAAGTCAATGACTGGTATTAATGGTTGACTTGCAACAAAATTCACATTACAGTTATTTAATATGAAAAGATTCACCACGTCTTACTCTGTGGTAGCTGCAAAATATGTGGAAATGTGATTACAGGCTCTTGAAAGCTCAAAAACGAACAGTTATTCGCAGCCACACGAGACCGCCGTAGTTTGGATTCTCTTTCCAAAACGGCTCAAATGTGACGTAGCTGTGGTAGATGGTTTCTGTTGACACTTTCTTGCAACCTTATTCGTCGAAATATTTTCACAAATATACTTCACGCATTCGATAAAACCATGTCTGTTGTTCTTACGCGTCTGTTTTATCGTCATTGTAATGCTGTCACTTTTAGCTGTGATGTCTTAAAATTTACCGTAAATATTCATTTAATTTTTTAGCCTTAGCTTGAAGGAGTAAATATCATTGTCTGATAATCATGACGAGCCTGTTGGTCATTTGTGATAATCGAAAAGTGCTGCAGAAATTATTTGCGAAGTATTGGGTCACATGATCAGATTACGACTTGCCGATTAGACCAAACCGAACCAAAACTGTAAAGTAGCGAGCATCTATATTTGATACAGGGTCTTCGGTAAAACCCGAAGTGTTTGTCATAAACTAGTGCTACGATAAGTTTTATATTGAGCTTTTTATTGGCCTTTCAATTCATGTGAGAACATCACGTGACAAGACAATAATTAAATTTCATGGCTACGTCATCGAAATGAAGACATCTACGGCGGCTTTTAGTTTTTGAGCTTTTAAGAGCCTGTAATCACATTTCCACATATTTGGCACCTACGACACAACAGAGTAAAACATGGTGAATCTTTTGATACCAAATAACTGTTATGTGAATTTTGTTGCAAGTCAACCTTTAAGCAAACGAACTTTGAGGCCAATGGGTATACTCAAAATAGTTGTCCATCAATGACAATCAATGACATCTATGTTGTCTTCAATGACAAGCGACCTACATGGTAACGGATTTTGGAACAAGTACTGCCAAATTCAAACAGCATTTGGTATTTAGCAAATATTTGTTATAAGGCAAGCAGTTGGCTAACTTGGCCTAAAAAATCTCCGTTTTGAATATGCAAATACATACTTGAGTCATCATGGGTTTGTAAAAGTAAATAACACTTTTAAGCTGCCGATAACAGTGATTAACCTTATCGCCTGCATCTTGAACGGTATTTGCTCATCTCAATTAACCTACCAACTGAGCGCCTAAGACAACCAATGCGCTGAAAAGACGAGTCTTTGTAGCATTAACTGCTAGCAAAATATATAAGCTTGTAGAGAAATGTTTTGGCCTCTATGCACATTTGTTAAATGTCTATGGTACAAACTCTTTTGCTGAAAAGACAAGTCTTTTCACGCTGTATGAAAAGAAAATATGTGGCTTCGAGTGGTGAGCAAATTCAAAGGGTAAAAAGGGTCGACTTGTTATATCAGCAATTTCATCTAATATAAGGTCATATAGAAGCTTATTATATCTATTGCCTCGAATATTAGGTCACTTGTAGAAACTATCTACAGTCATACTTCGACTTACGAGCTTAATGCGTTCCGAGACTGAGCTCGTATGTCAATTTACTCGCATGTTGGTGCAATTTATTTATATATAGAACAATTAAATATATATTAATTGGTTTCTATACTCTAAAAAATGCAAATAAAACACTCAAAACAAGATATTGTAACAGAAAAAACATGTTGGTTTTTGTTCTAACTTACCACATGCTTTCAAAAAGCAACAAATAAAAAACAATGCAAGGAAATGTGATTAATTAAAATGTAAAATTAAACACATACAGTAGCAGCTAACGCTAGCATTTGCCAGGGAGGGAGATATAAGTCTTATTCTTTATTACAACAGTTGAATTTGATAAATTTGGATTTTATCAAAGTCTTAAAAAACAAACTTAAAAGCAAACCTAAAAGCAAACTTTCATTTTTCGTAATTAAAATTTCTTTGGCGTTCATAGTTGGAAGTTTCTCGCTGGTTAGCTAATTTTTCCTTTGTTTCGCTTTCACGACTAGCCGGCCGTTTTAAGATAAACCTATGTAAGAACGTTTGCCTTTGTCGCCCTTTCAACGTGTTGCGATTAGGACGAACACTGGTGTCGTCACAAAGGGTTAATGCACGACCACTAGCCAACTTGTCCGAAAGGCTATTTTTTATAATTTTTATAGATAGCACTGGCCTTTTCACATAGGCCTTTTCGCCTTTATTGAAACATCGTTTCAGTTACGCTGTCACCGGCCAACTGTTTATCTTTTATCCAATGCCTGAGCAGTCTCTCCATCAGCGGTCGTGAAGATCGCTGCGTCGTTTAGAAACTATGGTTAGTCCTTTTGCAAACTAAATGCCCTGAATATAACCCTTCGGTTTGATGATTGTAGATGTATTTCTGTCATATTGCTGAGCTAGATCAATCACACATACACATTTCGCATACTTTACAATAATTTTCCGTTTAATATCAATTATCATTTGCTTTTTCTTTCCATTATCTTTCATTTTACTGGCAAACTTTCGGTCTACGCACCGTATTTTTAATTCACATAATTCTGCACTGAAAATTGCGCACAGAAAACACGGTACAAAAGTATAACCTGAGTAGTTGAAAAATACAGAGTGATGCTGTTCTCATAAAACACCTCCGGCATACTTTGCAACTGACTCACGTGCTCGTATCTCAAACATTGCTCGTATATTAGTGCTAAAACTTGCTTAAAAGCTGGCTCGTATCTCAAGTTTCTCGTACGTTAGAGCACTCGTAAGTTGAAGTATTACTGTATTATGCGACTGTATAACACAATAAATCCATCACTAACACAACAAAAATAAAACGATCTTTTACCTATCATAGGAAACTGACACTAGGGATGCTAGATTTTTTCAAAAAAGGATTTTGATTGATGCATGAGAAAAATTGCTTCTATCATATGAATTTACTTTTATAAATAAATCTGCACCTTGTTATGTTTATTCTTTTCTTGGTAAAAATTTCCCAGCAGTCGCAGATAGTTGGAAAAATTTGGATGATTTTTCCTACCTTAAAACTTCTGTTTATATGCCTCCATTTGAACGCTACATCTAACTAATAATACACCACTACAAGGAAGGGTTGAAAGATAGCGCGTAATGGGGTTCAAATAAAGGTTTTATGAGATATGCAGATTGCCTCAACGCACAAGTGGTATTTCCTTTGCTAGAACAGGCTATACACGTTTTCACCAAGCGACGTTTTTTTTTCAGCATGTAGCAACTTCATGTTTTGAAAATTTTGACTATTAGAAAATTACTTTCGACAGTATAGCTCAACATATTTCCATTAGTGACCTATCAATACTTATATTGTTGCTATAACAATTTTGCTATTAGGTAGTTTATTTGCTTTAACAGTATGTTCAAAATCAAAATATGTTAGTGCAAGATCCATTTATTTTCGGTTTGCCTAATCAAGGCTTGAAAATCAGATCAACCTAATCTTGTTTAATATCGTTGAATAGGATGTAGTAAAGGAAATATTAGCAAATCAAAATATATGAGCATGTCGTGAATGTTAACAAAAAATTAACATTCTCTAACTAAAAAGTACGATCTTTATCTGCGGCCGGTTGGTTTGGACATGCAATTGAGGATTAACTCCACCCGAGAATCACACTGTCAAAAATCACCGTGTTTCATCCAGCAGAGGCAGAACATTTACTACTATCTTCAGTTAGAAAAGTTGACACTACGTATATCATGTACAGGTAACTCCCGCTTTTGTAATAGTTAGCTCAATAGCTTGCTGGCGCTAACAGAAAAGCTATTGCTTTGCTTGGGCTTTTTAACACCAATTTCATTCAATGTTAAAAATCTGATCCTGGCCTACTAATTTGTTGTTTGGCAACTATTTCTTACTAATTGAGCATTAAAAACATTTTTGGTGACTTTTATGTATGTAGTACATCACAAAAACATTCGAAATAAAAGCGCTAATCACGTGACAAAATAAATATTTCACGAAGACATGCACTCCAGCAAAACTAATCTCAACAAAATCTGTAATTGATTAAGATTAAGCTATCATGAATTTACAACGATCATCACAATATAATGGCAAGTAACCTTGAGGGTCAAGCATGTACCTCGCTATGAAACAAATGTCCGTTAACTGCCACTTGCGAGTTAAATTTTGAATTGCTAGCTTATTAGCATCTACTGACTTGGAAAACAAATACAATGGTTTAATAAAAATTATGATGAACAGGAGCATTTCACCAAAGACTTAAATGACTTCTTATGACCTAAGATTTATTACAATATGTTGGAACATTCAATTAATTTCTCAATCTCAGTTTAGTTTGCATCTATATAAATAATACTATAGTATTGAACCAATTAAAACCAAACTTCTTAGAACCATCTTCTTTTTGCGTTAAGCAATTAAAACATGTTATAAAAATTCAGGAAGATTTATAATGAGAATATACATGTATATACTATTACCATATTTCTACTATTGATAAATTTTGCAGTTTGGAACAACAAAAAGATCACCGTATAAAAAATATTTGCAGATGGTATTTACCATCAGGCTGGGCCATACTGTTTTATTATGACTTATTTACAACCAAACTGCAATGGGTTCGAATTCCGTAATACAGTTTAACCTCGACATACAAATGTCCCAACACGAAAGAAATTTCATGTATGAAAAATTCTGCGCAAATTTTTGCTTTGAGATGTGAGACAAACTTGAGATGCAAGCATATGAGACCATTTTCAATGCAGCGCTAGGTGACCGAGTAGGCAAAACTGCTTACAAGAACAGCATTGCTCGGTCTTTCTCATTGGATCAAAATGGATTTGAAAAGACCAGTGAAAAGTGGAAGCGAGAGCAAGTCTAAATTCGAAGCAAAATGAGCCGAGTCAAAAGATAAAATAACACGAAGACAAAACTCATTTCATATGTGTGCGTAGTAAGATAAATTCATTTAGGTTAACAACTTTGAAGCCCAAGCTTGAATACATAAGCAAGTTCCCTGATTCTACGCGGTACTAACAACTTTCAATTGACTTTCAAGCTACTTGGGATAGCACATTTGTAGAAATGATTCTTAGCATTACCTAGTAAATCTCGATAAAAAACAGAAATCAAATATAGTACATAGTTTTTCTCACTCTTTTAAAGATTTGATGATTTAAAGAGACCTGAAGAAACAATGATCAATGTACACCGAGGCTGATAGCGTATATTTTGTATGAATAAAAAACAAATCGTTTCTATGTATAAAGCTCTTGTTGCTGACAAGCTTTCTAGTCCTCTTTTTGATCTTCTTGGTAATAATTTCAATCAGCATAATATTAGAAACCAAAGTTCTGGGAGCAGCGATTTTTCAGTCGATTAGAAGTGCCCTCAGTATTTCAGCAATATCTCAAGAATAGGCCAATTGACTTAAAGCTTTGGAATTACACTGAAAATCTAAACCACACAAAGCGAGCAAAATGTTGTGAACATACGTAGATCACAGGGCCGAAGTACTAAAAGAGCTATTGTTCTAGCAAAGCCATTTTTCATTGCTCGATTGGTTAGAAATGTCGTCCGTACTTTGGCAATATCCTAATAACTGATAGTCCTGAAGCTTTCAAACCTTCAGAACTATCTTAAAAACCTATACTGCACAGAGCTATCAAAATTTTGTAATCCTACGTAAACAGGAACTATGAATAAATAAAGTGAAACTATGAAGCCAGGTTTACTCGGTCAAAGGATTAGGCAGAAAAACATTTCCTCGTGTTATTCCGAGACTAGACGTACAAGTGTTAAATTGATGTTATGTCACGTGGTATCGCAAAACAAAAGCGGGGTGTACTGAACGTGTTGCCATCAAAGTCTTTTCCACAACGATATTAGCCACTACCATCTGTCTTGAAAGTTAGCACTGCATTCAGTGTTGTACATATTATTTTCATACCAGATAACCAAATGATTGGTATTTGTTACTTTGTGAGCTGGGTGGTGAGATAAGACAAATGAACATATATTTTTCCATAGTAATACTGTTTTAGGTGGTTTTTATTAGAGGTGAGAACGATCAATTTGTATCAAGTAGTTTATACAAAAAGTTGATTCGAGATACGAGGTAATTGACATAACCTATAAGATGAAAATATTCGATGAATATAAAATTCGCGATTTCACGAACAGTCAATTCCGCGAATTATCAAATTCCGCAAATAATTAGTTCTATTTTTAATCCCAAGGGAGAATAACTACTGCCTCAAATAAAAAACTAGCCACTAGGCAAAAATACTAAATGTAGCTGAGTACTAAAACCTTTTTAAAATCATCGCCAGGGCTTCGAGTTAACCCTATTGTTAAAGTATCAAACTTTTTTACAAAATTAGAGTTTTCACAAGTTATTCGGCATGGCGTTGTCATCTCAAAAATCCCTCCTACTCATTACTTATCATCACAAGTTGTTGGGTCATCGAAGGTCTCCAAATCAATGAATATTCGTGAAAACCTCTGAACGCGGCAAGAAGTTTATGCTTAGCATGATTGACTCATATTTGTAAGCTAAATAGAAACCGAAACACATGGTGTGCACATGCGAAGGGTTAATTCTATTGCTAGCTGCAATAGAGTTAATTCTTAATAGAGAGTGATTGTGTTTACCCGCGAATTATACATAAAAAAGGCAATTTGCGTGAAACTTAACTCCGCAAATAAATTCATCCTGTAGGGTATTTATTGTAGCATAATTAATTAACTCAGAACATGTGTTTGTATTGGTCGGGCGTTAGCACGATCTAAGGATGGCATTTGTTGTTTGAAAAGTTGTTATCGGCTATCGTTGTAGTTGTCCCACCGATAGCGAGAGTATCGAATTATCAATGAGCAGACAGAGTTCACCGATAGTTATCGAGTGACTTGGCAGCTGATAAAACTATCGAATTATCGTGCCTGAAAAGATCGAGGATTGTGGGAAGGAATAGGAAAAGGTGTTCGAGTTATCAGAGCGTTCAAGTTATCAGAGCACTGTCCCAAGTCCATATATTTATTAGTAGATAATTGTACATATACAAACTATATATAAATCAAATGCATAGATGGCTTGTTGCAAATTAAAAGGCTTCTAGTGTAAAGCTTAAAAAAAGTTATCAGAAAGTATAGACTTTTCTATCACTTGAGATTGGTTTGTTGTTTGAAGTGATGTGATTGCCAGGACGTTTTCAGATTAAAATTAGCCTAACTTGATCGCTGTTGAAATGCTCAGAAGACATCTTTTTTTGAGCGTTTTAACCAATGATATACAGCCCCCAGGAATGATATACAGAGGGCTGTATTATGTATATCATTGTTTTAACCAAGATCAAGTTTGCCGATTTTTCTTTAAGTTTATTCGAAGGTTAGCTCACTTTTTTTAGCTTTCGGAGAGCCATCGCTAAGCGGATGATAGGCAAAATTTGATTTTGCAAACCTTTGGAAAAGTCGTTAACGAAAATATTTTGCCGATGAAGGTAATAACGACGTCTAAGAACTACTAAAAGTTGAGGTTTGTCTCTATGGCTTGGAATAAAGTGATATTCTAAAGCAATAACAACCGTCGTAGTAGCCGTTGGGCAAAAAAACTGTTCGAGTTAACCAAGTTGAGGTCGCGTTATCTAAAGCAATTTATCATTGCGTGGGAACGGACCAAACAAATTCGTTCGAGTTAACCATGTGTTCAAGCTATCCGAGGGCGATAACTATCAAGTTATATTATTTTTTATTATTCGATAATAATATATTTGTTTCGGATGTTTCGATAGGCTAAAAATAGGCAACATATTCATATCGAGAAAGACAACTATTGACTATCGAAATCGACTATCGAGCTATTGTGCAACCTTGGCACTATTCCCGGGCATTGTTGATTATCTAGAATCCTGGTTTATTATTAGCGCTCTCTGGGTTTAACAGCATCGATTGTCACAGAAAAGCGCAGCCTGAATGGTCTTAATGAAAGGGATCGACGATTTAAGGCTAAATAATAATTATGACATCGCATTGTGGGAACCGCAACAGAGTGATTTTTTGCAGGACATACTTGACACCCTGTTTTCGTAGTTCTATTATTCTTTGTGTATTGAATATAGGCTCATTCGAAAGCCAAGACTCTGATGTATTGAAATACAGTGAAACTCTGATAAATCGCCCTCGGATATAAGGAACACATGGTTAACTCGAATGGATTTGCTTGGTCCGTTCCCACGCAATGATAAATGGCTTTAGATAACTCGACCGAAACTCCGTTAATTCGAACAGTTTTTTGCCAAACGGCTACCTAGACGGTTGTTACTATCGCTTTAGAATATCACTTTATTCTAAGCCATAGAGATAAACATCGACTTTTAGTAGTTCTTAGGCCTCGTTATTACCAACATCAGCAAATATTTTCATTAACGACTTTTCTCAAGGTTTGCAAAAATCAAATTTTACCAAACATCCGCTTAGCGATAAGCCCTTTGAAAGCAAGAAAAGCGAGGCAAAATTTGGATAACTTTAAAGCAATATCGGCAAAATTGATAATGGGTTTTTAATAGTAAAGCAGTTTTGTAATAACCGACTTACTGCAAAATTGATCTTGGTTAAAACGCTCGGTAGAAAAATACGTATTTTTTCTGAGCCTTTTAACTGCGATCAAGTTTTGCCAATTTTAATCTGAAAACGTCCTGGCAGTCACATCACCTAAAGCAACAAACAAATCTCAAGTGATAGAAAAATATCTATACTTTCTGATTAAAAATATTTAAAACTTCACACGAGAGACCCTTCAACTTGCAACAAGCAATCTATGCTTTTGATTGATATATAGTTTGTATATGTACACGTATCTACTGATAAATACGTGCACTTATGACTGTCCTGATAACTTGAACGCCCTAATAACTCCAACACTTTTGCTTGGTCCCTCGAAGTTCGAGTTATCCGTGTTTCACTGTATGTGATAAAAAATATATATATAGTCTATGTGCTTAAAGGTGAAAACTCGAGGCGATATCGCGCTGCGTGACGCCAATCTGCGCTAGAACTCGCTCATGCAGAGCGACAACTGTAGACATTCTCTAACACAACTTTATCATTAACGAGATGCATTTCGACCGATTGGTTTATATCCCAGAATGCATTTTATGGTGTGTAATTATTTTTTATCAATGTTCACCAACGTACAACAACAAAATTTTGCTATCTTGTAATGATTGAAACATCATCAGAACAAACACTGAGTTACTCAGAAATTAAATAAAATCACTTCCAAGTGATCTTATTAAATTCCAAGTCACTTTCTGTATTACACAACAGATAAAAACTACAAAAAACTAGTTGAAACCAACATTTGGGAGTTTATTGTTGCACAGGTGACCATCTTGAGATTGTAAATATTTAATATATTGAATATAAAAAACTATTATGAAGTTAACTATATATAAAAATCGTAAAATATCACTGTAAAAATACTAAAATCGTTTTGTCTGTTCTGTAGTGTACAATCCGTGAAAGTGAGATAGGATTAACAACAAAAGCCAGAAGTTGTTTACGGCGTTGCCTAGACGGCGCCATATTGACTAACCTAAATTTAACAACTCCGCAGAAACTATTGGGCAGAATTTTATTGGCAGTTTGTGAATTTGCCCACGTTATCGTTTGCAGGTGAATCGCTCAAGTGTGTTTAGGCACGCGCCAGCGATATCTCTACGCTTTTCATGAACCACCTAATGTGTTTGGACCTTGACGCATTTTGCGCCTATGTCCAAGTATAACTATATTTGTAGAAAAAATTGGACCAACTTGCATCAATAACCAATACAGCGCACCCTCGAAATACGATGTTGATCCGTTCTAGAGTTGGCATTGTATGGTGAAAAAATTAGCAGTAGGGTATAGAGACCATTATAATTATACATTGCAAACATCTCTTGGTAAGGGACATTTATAAAAATTGTCAAATTTTTATAAATGTGTACATAATGAAAATTAATAACAAAATAATATGTTAACTTTAGTAATTATAGTTACCTACAGTAACTGTATCGTATTTAGTGTATTGTAACGGTTACGATCTGCAATCAAATTCAACATTATAATGTGTGTACTAAATGGAGTACGTACAGCAAGGAGTTCTTACTTTTTTGTTCTCGCTTTCACTATAACATTTAGCATGTCTAGTTAGAACCTTTTTCAACCTAATTCAACAAGAAAGGCCGAGCGATGCAGTTATTGAAAGTGGCCTTTCACAAACTTGACCGTTTAATGGCTATTAAAAAGTAAAATTAAATTTTATTTACTATACAGGATGTACATACATTTGGAGTAACGTGACTCGAGCTGGTACATGTAACAAGTAGAGCAGAGAGGAGGCAAAGACGTATCAATGTTAATTATGTTACTGTGAACTTGAAAAATAAATTTAATATGTAATGAAATGGATGTTTTTAGCAGGCTAAAAAGGTTTTATAATCCTGTCCAATTTTTTTACTGGTTTTAAATAAAAGTTTACCACTTTTGGGTGCTAAAAAGCAAAATCGGCCAGGAAGAAACAGCTTTCCTACTGGTGCAGAGTGTGCTTTAAAAAAAGCAAACTAACTTGGGGCAATGTAAGAAACAGAATACTTGATCACTTATTGCAGATGATGCTTGCTGGTGCACTATATATGCTGGTGCAATGCGGAAAATTGCTAGCTAGCGCTTGTAAAATGATCCAGAGAAAGTTGTACAGTAGTTTTTCTTGTATGAAATGTGCACAAGAATCAATGTAACCATACATAAAAAAGTTACGGGCGAAAATTTTCTTGAATTCGTATGGCGAAATGAAAGTCGTATGAGGAGGTGAAAACCTCACCATGTTCAACACCATAAGGTGAAAAAATCGTATATCAGGGTAATCGCATCTTGAGGGTGCACTGTTAATTAATGATTTACAGATCACTACATGGATAAATGATTGGACTTGGTCAAAACCAAATACTATATCAATTAATTCTATTCACTACACACGAATTTTTTTCTGAATTTTCAAGTATTTTGTAATTTTTTTCAAATATTTGAGTATTCAAATATTTAATCTGCTTCTCCAATTTAGTCACAATTCTGAAAATACCCTTAGGCCCTACGGTAATATTTACGACAATCTTATTTCACATGTAGCCAAACACATGTAGATCACAAAACAAATTTTTTAACTGGTTCAACATATTTATGCTTTCATAAAAAAGTTTAAAACAGGTGCAGCGTAACAAAGATGATCTTAAAAACTACCGATAATCTGCTTATTTTTCTATCCCAAGTATTTCAATTTAACCATAAATACATACCATAATACGTGAATAACGAACAAGAAATACTCAACAGAATTACAACTTCGAACTTTATATTAAAAATGTTTGTATTAGTTTAACAAAAACATGAACACAACGTAACAATCTCTAACACGAACTACAAAAAAATGACTTAGGGTGAGTGAGCGCATTGCTACTCGGTTCCTTTGCGCTGTTAGAGGGGGGTGATACTGATTAATATTAAATTTTTATAGTAAAACTATAAAACAAATAAATTTATCTTTTAACTAAAGTTTAATATAAATTTTATATTTAAATATAATAAATAAATTTGTTTATAATTATTTTTTTATTAAAATCTTTTTTAAATAATATAGTTTCTACCCCTATAAAATCTCAAACAAAGTCGTCTGCTTGCTTGAGCCGTAAAACGGCTATTGAAGGATAAGCGGGGAAAGCTTGGCATAAAGCCAGCTACTAACATGGCGATGCTGAGAAGTCTGAGACTATGCTAAGGGCAAGCTAAGGTACCCAACTGAAGCCTGTACAATATGATTGCCCCAAGTCATGATGTCCACAAAATGTAGAAACATAAATAAAACCTGACAGCTATATATAAAAGCAATCTATATTGCGGTAATTAATAGTCATATTTCACAATATGTTTTCCACAAGGCACCACAGCAAGTAAACTAACTAAAAAGCAGTGTACAACAAAAAATAAAAAAGAACAACACAAAAAAACTATAGTCTAACTAAAAAATAATGAATAGTCTAATTAATATGATAATGTTGGAACTGAATGCAGAGAATATGTAAAAAGCTAACTTGAGGATCGATATGAGTATTGTTTAAACAAAGTGGACAAATAAAAGCTCTCTGAAAATAGTTGTGCATATCTATGACAACAAAATTCTAGTTATGAAGTGTTAAAATAGGTAAGGCTATATGGTGAATGGTATTATTGGTCAGAGGAAAGTAGGTGTAGTTTGAGTTTTGTTTTAAAAGGTTGTAGAGGAAGAGTTCTTAAATGAGTGCAGAGGTTACTAAATGAATTTAGCAGATTACTGTTGAGTTTGTTGTGGTTTATAGCATTAGGTAATTTAAATCTGGTCCTGGTTTTGTAACCATGGTCTACGGTTTGAAAACTATAGCTGAGATATTTAGAGCAGTTATTGTGGAGTATTGAATGAGCCGTGAGGCAGGTAAAGTACTGTGATAGCTTAGGTAAGGGAAGAACACCAGTCGCTAGTGCTTGTTATTAAGTTGGTATAGGTGATAAGTGATGGTTTTTATGGAGTATGTTTAGGTCTCTGCATACAAGTCGTAAACCGTTTTTGTAACATAAATAGCTTTTTGGTATATTTTACAGGTGTTGTAAGGTAGAACACATGTAGACCATATATAAGATAGGAATAGATAAAATTATAGTGATATAGTCTGACAGTATCAAAGTTCATAAGATGACGAATGTTATAAAATAAACGTAGGGTAGATGAAATTTTATTTGAAATGAATGAGATGTGGTCTAGCCATAATAAAGAGTCGTTGATGATAAAGCCAGGAAGTTTAGAAGTAGATTGTCTTGTTAGAGGACTGTCGATGATAGAAACTGTCAGAGGGAAATTCAATGGTGGATTTACTAAGATATAGTGAGATTTCGAAATGTTAAAGCTGCTGTATCCTCTTCCATTATTATTATTAACTAGACAACATTTTTATCAGATAGAGTAAGATTATAAAAAATGCCAAAAGGTGAAAAAATAGCCTTTTAAATTTTTTTTTTAAATTAACAATACTAAAAGGTAATATGAAATTATTAATAACAAATGCCTATTTAGCATGTGCAATCGCAATAAGGACATACCTATATGTATGAGTGTTAGTAATGATATGAACGGCTCAGCCTAGTACTTACCTAGTAGTTACGTGCAGTTGTTTGTAGGCTTGTGATTTGAATGTCACGGGCTGAAATCCTCTGCACAGTGGATTTTAATTGCTAGGTTTTTATCGCTGTAACTGGACACATTGATGAAAACAAAAAGACCAACAAAACTCAATAATAAGACAAACAAACACTGGGATTTATACATATAGATTGTCCATTATATGTCTGTCTGTTTGCTTCTTCTGTCGTAAGGCATAAAAAATAAGTAAATACACAAGTATTACGTGCCTAAATAGATGAGTGATTAGTGCAGTTAGTTAGAGTCTCAGTCTGCACAGCTAAATGTCATGAGTTGGAGTCCTATTGAAAACATTTTTTATCAGGTTGTCACGATTATTGTGAGGTTTCAGCATGTGACCAGTATCTTTTTATCATTTCAGCAAAAATACCTATGTTGTGTTTATCAAATTAGACCCAGGTGTCATACTGAGCGAGTGTATAAATACATTAAAAAACTCATTAATTACAGTATATGTATTATGCGTTAGAGTGTCTTTCCATACCATTTTGTTTGGTATTGCACCCCAAGATTTTTTGTAATTGTAAACAATGTGCAACAGCTCAAAAAAAGTTAAAAACCACTTTTCTAATGAGTAAGCTTGGTTACTATATAAAAGTGGAGCAGTTGATCTGTTGACATATACAGTTATACCTCAACTCACAATCACCATTCTATACGAGCTGTTAGACATACGTATAGGACACAAAATTTCAGCAAATATATTTCGTAGCATACAAAGAAATTTCTTGAAAAATCACAGTTTTGTAAATAAAAAAAGAAAACTAGTAAAAAATAAAAAAAGACAAGAAAACTAATAAAAATATATAAATTACATTAATTTGAACTTTATATAGTCTAAATTAGAAAATTTTACATCACATATTTCTATCACTTACTTTGCCGCTGAACTTACACTTCAATCTAGGTTTTTCTAAAGGCCTCTTCTCCCTGATTATTATTCCATTAATTTAATCTTTACATTTAATTAAGGTTTATATGTTTTTATAATATATTTGCAATTATATATTTACAACAAGCATCAATGTTTGTGAGCTCTGAAATGAATCAAACAACTTCTGCTTAAAAAATTATTTGCTCCAACAAGTGACAGTTCCGACTTAGGAAGCAACTATTGAGATGAATTAATCCTACATGTCGAGGTTTAAATACAACGTATTAGATTAAATTGAAGATGGCGCAGATGTGTATGTTGATTTTGAGCAGTATTGTATTTCCCAAGTTCACTATAATAACCATGCAAGGTCTGAATGTAGTAATTTTAATAGCCCCATGGTAGTACCTAGTCAACTGCGCTATTTGTAGAGAGCATGCTAGATTGGTATATGTGTTCGTTGGAGGTAGATAACCAGTTGTCTCAGGTAGGTCAAGTCTCTTGTTGGTCATAGACGTAAAGTAGGCACCTTTACATGTACAACATAAATAATCCATTCCAGGAACGATTGTGTTATTGGGAATTTACGTTACAAGAACAGTAAAATACATGTAAATTGCCTAATCCATTCTAAGATCTTTCCAAAGTCACTCCATTGGCCATGCAAAAAAGAAGATTTTGACTTAACTCTGCTAATTTGTACGCTGTGCCATAACTACAGTATTATTGATATGCATCGACAACTTTTCTTTTTTTCTAATGAATCTTACAGGTTTTATAGACCATGATTACGGTAATTTTTACAATAAATTTATGGGGAGCGCACATCTTCAACGTTTACTTACAATGATTTGCTTATTTTTCTAAACAGCAAAATCTATTCTGCAAAGTAAAACTAAAAACAAATATTTTATGTCTACAATAATGCAAAATAACAAAATATTTTTACTATACAAAGCGGTGCTACTTGTTCATCGTCTATGTGTATCCAGGGGTCAAGGTTAGAATAAAAGAGAACTCTTTACGATACTCCAACTCGTCACATTCAGATTGGTAGATTAACGCTGTAACGCCTGCACCAATCGATCGCCTTGGTATTTTTGAACAACTGCGCAGCAACCGTTCTCTATTTTGTCAACACATCTGACGATCTATCACGACGAACTAGAATGTCGCAAATGTTGTATATATAATAGATATAACTATATACGCGTGTCGTTTTTCTCTTGTGGCGAGATTGAGTAACATTCAAATCGAATTTGAGAACTCGCCCGACTTGACATTTTACGTTATATGGAATTTTTTACATAGTAGGAAACAATAACTTCACATAATATTTTCAAGTTTGATCTATAATTTATGTTATAGGGGTGTACGTTATAGGAGCGTCTATTGTTAATTGTATTTATTGGCTGACACAAAGCAACTGCTATCAATGTAGATCTTTGGTTGTAATGCTAGACTAGCTAAACTCCAGATGCCTGATGCTTGCTTGTGATTATTGTATGATTGAAATTTAAAAACACTGGCTACATAATCAGGAATAAATCAGTCATAATTCAAACATAGTATATATGTATGTATCTATGAAATCTTTAATATAATAAGAACCATTTCCATACAAAGCCATGGTTGAGGGTTGAGGACAAAGGTTGCATTACACAGGTTTTGAACCCATAACAATCAGCTAGGTCAATCGACACTCCAACCCCTATGCCAATCAATCACTATGCTTTTTTTGGAATAATTGTGAAGATAGTCATAACACCTGAAAATTGCTAATGTTGCACATAACTGCCAGGGTAATAGTGATAATAATAGCTAAAAACTACTTGAAACAGGCAACCCTTTTACATGTTTGGCTCCAGTATGTATGATATAAAATTATTTTAATAAAAATATATTATAATAATATTCAAATAATAATATATTATGATCGTATTATAATATAGTATAACGCAATAATATTATTGCATTATAATATAATTGTAATAGACTCAAACATCAGGCAGATAAATAGTACTGAAGTATAATATTATCCCACGACCAAACATGAGCGAAGCGATTGTTCGGGAGCTTTATGATAAATGCATATGTGCACACAACTCCCGAAAATTATTCAACAACAGCCGTCGCAAACCCTTGTACCGAAATCTCATCAACAAGTTTAACCATTTTTCAATGTAGTTGTTTAAGTATAATAACGATACAAAACACATATAAACCTATTTAAATATGGTACCAAGTCTTTGAAATTTGTAGACAATATCCTAAACCTTACCCATTTGATCGGATTATACATAAATAGACAGATTAATTTGGCCTAAACTTGTTATTATAACTTTGACAAGCCTTTTGTAATCAAAATTAAGATCGGTGCATTTCACAAGAAAAATGTGCACATGGCACCAGTCTATAGCATTGTCTATAGCATTGCCGAAGGTTTCTGTAACTAACGTAGAAGTACTGAAAAGTAATCGTTTCTTTTTGCCGATTTCAAAGTAACTGACATTTTAGACACTTATAATGAGTACTTTGGTATTCCAACTGATGTCCAAAGCAGTGAAAGTAAAGGAAATGACGATGATATTTTTCTAACGATTCTTATAATACTAGAAATTCCCCTGTCATACAGCGCACGACCAAAGTAATAATAGAAAAAAGAAAGGGTACTGCTGGTTGTTGAAAAAGTAGTTACAAAAGGTCAGAATTCTACAAAAGTAAAATTCTTTAGTTAGATGTTGTAGGCTTCGCCTACAACATCTACTAAAGAATTCTCTGAATCAGATGAGTTGTTGTTATTATTTTGAGTAGGGTGTTGCTGAACATTAGCATTTGATGTTGATGGTTGCTGTGAGGACCTTCTATTTCTCCTCCTCCGTAATAATTGGGAGACACGTGGACGGCAAATGCGATGACGTGGTGTTTTGGTAGGTTGTATGTTCATGGTAGTTGTCAAGTTGTTTTGAAATGAAATTCAAAAGGTCAATTATGCAAAACAAAAAGTTGCATAAAAATCAGACTTAATCTACTACTATCTCAAACTTATGTTTTACAACAATAAAATAAATATTAATTCAAGCTGTAGACCTAACCTACTGTACGTAATTTAACTAACAACAACAATAAAGAAATATTTTTATTATATCTCTGAAATGCAATATTAAAAGTAAAACGGCAAGCTGCCGTGTAATATACAGTTTGAAAGTTGGTTGTGTTGTAAATATAGAATGGTTTTGACAGCGTTATGTAACAGAAAGAGAGCATTAGCATTCACACGTCTGGGAGTTTTATGCAAACTGGAGTGAACTAATGAAATATTCTTGTCATAAAGGGGCATTGTAGTTCCGCCCTAGCTTGTAGATAAGATGTAAAGAAATCTGGCTAATGTTCTAGATACATGTAATTTTAAAAACCTTTGATAATTGGACAAAAACGTAAGCTGATAAACTGTGTACCACATTTTCGTACCTGTAAATCGGTCAATGCCTCAAACAGTCTACGTTAATTACACAAACCTTTGGCAATTAAACAATGCCATAGACTGGTGAAATGTCCAAGTTTTTCTCGTAAAATGCTGGCGACTTAATATTTCTACTCTCTGCCACACGGCTTTGTCGGCGTTTCATATGCCGGTCTTAAATTTAATTACATTAGGCTTGTAAGTTTTTTATTTCGATTTAAGGCCGAATTAATCTGTCTATTTATGTATAATCCGATCAGATGGGTTAGTTTCAGGGTTTCGCGGTAACCTTTCAAAGACTTGGTAACATATTTAAAAAGGTTTATATGTGTTTTGTATTGTTATTATATTTAAACGACTCTACACAAAAATGGTTAAATTTGTTGATGAGATTTTAGTACAAGGGTTTGCGACGGCCGTTAATAAATAATTTTCGGGAGTTGTGTGCATATGTACATTTATCATAAATCTCCCAACCAATTGCTCCGCTCGTGTTTGGTCGTTGGATTATTACGATGTTTAATTATAAGAATAGTCATTCGAATTTACAAGATTGAAGTATATAGTGACCGATGTTGGGCAATATGTTACTCTTACTATTTTTTCTAAATAATTTTGTTAAATAGATTTTCTAAAAATCTAGATAAATATCTATTTCATTGACAACCAACTAAAATCTGTTTAGATTTTTAAATTCAGCATAATTTTTTGCATATAAATACAAAAGTCTAGATAAATATCACAACTTTTTGATATTGGTTGCTATGACGTTTTGAAATGTAAACAAAATTGTGCATTGGTTTTCTATTATTACTGTATTACTATATTAACAATATTGGTTATTCTAATAATATCAGTGCATTTTATTTTTAATATTGCATTTCTCCTATTGCAGGGGGAAGATATAAGCACATAATCTTTTCCTTTCATTATTGCTGTTTGTTGTATATAATAACACCCGCACCCAGTACATTACAGCTAGGTGATCCGCTGCAGAGACCAGCACAGCACAGCTGTCAGTCACCTTATAATAACAATCATCCAAGTGTCAATAAGTGTCAATAGCTAGAGCAGATTTATGAGTGCAACGAAGGTATATTATACTCATGAGTTAGCATACCTAATCAAAATGCTGCATGAAAGCTGTTGTGTTATAAAGCTAAACCTACATACCACAAAACCTTTATTTGAATGCCTTGGGCTCTATTTTTCAACCCTTCACCTTTAGTGGTGCTTTATTCGAGGTGACGTTCAAATAAAGGGGGCGTCAAACACCTCCTCAGAATATTGAGAAGATGAATTTAACCCGAATCGCATATAATCCCTGATATTTTGCACTCTTTTACAAACGGAGCAACATTAGCCTTTCAGATGTAAGAAATTTGCTAACGTACCTCCAACTTATCGTAGATCTCTAAATAAATCTCGTAAATCTCTAAAGCTTTCAAGTTTTTTATTTCATTTTAAATTTGAAGGCATATTTCTACTTTATAACTATATTTAACAAGGTTGCATTAAAGCTCATAGCACTCATTGATTAATATGTTTGCTACAGTTTGCTACAATTGCTATGTTTGCTACAGTTTGCTACAGTTGCTATGTTTGCTACAGTTTGCAACAAAAACTGGCTTTTTATGTGCAATGAAAGATGAGTTACAAGTGTTGATCCATTGTAAGCCGAGTTTATATTATCACAACGATGATATGTAATAATATGCTATAAATCGGCAAATTTATAAGTTATATAATAATAACTTATGAAATGCTAAAAATATATATTCAAGAACAAGTGGCATAAACAAACCATATTTATAATACATTCAGAAACATAAATTAACATTTTTAAAACAAAAATATTAGGATCATTTGATCAGCCAGTTGAGTTCTGATAGCTGTTTTTGTTTGGAACCATTCAATTTTCTTCTGGCTGTTTAATACCTTCCACAGGGTCTTCTGACCTCGACTCATCTTCTGTACAGCTGAGCTAGTCGATATTAGCGTCCAAACATTTTTAGTTGAGCAAAACCTTTATGTGATGCCATTTAGAATAAACACTTCTCGAGCAACTAGAAAAAACCATGTGTAACCAAGATAACCTCAAAACTTTTGC
The DNA here is from genome assembly GCF_963576615.1 of Watersipora subatra. Taxonomy (NCBI): domain Eukaryota; kingdom Metazoa; phylum Bryozoa; class Gymnolaemata; order Cheilostomatida; family Watersiporidae; genus Watersipora; species Watersipora subatra. Next base: position 51,712,887 of record NC_088710.1, on the reverse strand, counting down.
CTCAAAATATGTATGTAGTAGTACAGATTCCATAGTAAATGCTAAAAAAATTTTCACATATATTGAAGTATCAAGACTGCCCTAAACAAGGAACTAAATTACTATTAGCCTGATACAGTTACTAATTATTCGTACGGCAGTGCATTCTAAGTTTTAACGAAAATAAAATGTAAAGCTTTGGTGTGCTTTAGTGAATGAACAATTTGTTATTGATGTAATCGAGTCATTATTAGTATTGTTTTCTTAAAACCATGTTTTGCTTACATGAATACAAAAGCGTGTGATAGTAGTGCCACCTGCAGCTGACAGGTGTTAATGTTTTTTTAATAAGATGACTATTAGTTAATGACAGGGTCATGCTGTGACCTCTTGCCAATATTATCATTGGCTCCATTATCAAGGCTGCCACAGGCAGCCTTTGAAGTTCTACTTTGATTAAAACCAATAGACATGCTCTGCTAAACCCTTGCGTCCATACTTGGCCAACAAAGATTCAACTGCTCGTATTTTATATAAATAAATATTCAGCTTACACTGAACTCAGCTGCAACCTCCTATCAGTTATTAGTCATGTAATTAGTCAAGTATTTTAAATGGCTTTAAGAGTTTATAATCACATACTTCTCACAGCTTTAGGAAAATATACCAGTTCTCTGTTTAATTGGGGTACAGAATGGTACATGATGACCGAGTTGGGGGGTCCTCTGACAGTGACTAAGTGTGTCGGGATGTATCAGTATAAGCCATCGCTCAAGAATCAAAATCTTTACAACTACTTTATTGTTTTCAGAGTACAACAACCAAATGCTTGCCTTTTCACAAATGTATTCAGGTTATACTACAAGTGTTCAATTAGATTCATTTTTAAGTTTTTTATAGAGTAATTTATTGTGTCAGTCAAATATAACTAAAAGCAGCATTTTGAGTCATTGCGATTGTCGCTGAGTAACTATAGCAACAACTTTATATTGATTATGAATAGTATAATAACCTAAACTTTTTACATATACCTAATTTAGTTTTTTATATTTAGTTTTTACATAGTTGTATATAGTCTATTTGCTTTAAAAGCGTTATGTAAAAAGAGCTTTTTCTTTCAATACACACCATCTACTTTATTACTTTTTTGTTTTTGTCTTTTGTCTCATGGTCTAATCAGTTTAATATGATATTGATAATAAAGTTCATATCTATCTATCTTTCTTTTTTCTTTAATTTACTACATGTGTAATCACTTGAATTATTTTCCACTAGGTTTTTGTGTTGTGAAGCAAACTCAATGAAAGGCCGTATGCCAGTTTTAATGATACAAAGCAAGCCTCAAAATGAATTGATTTTTTATACAGAATGCACAGGCAAATTTTAGGATGTTTTAGATTGAGAGAAAGTGCACTGGAGAGGTCAACAGGCTTTGAGCTGTTAAAACTTTTGAAGTCGTTCCTAACCAATTCTAGCACATTTAAGACTGTTTTATGTGCAAGTGAGATTTGGACAAGGAGTCATGAACATCAACACAGGCCCAGGTATAACTAACAAACTTATTCATGTAAAATGTATTAAAGTTTATGAGGTACTTTTTGATTTACTCTAATGCATAGCTATCAAAAGGGATTCTGGAAACACGCCTTAGATCAGGGTTCCGATAGTTGTGAGCTCGTTAGAGTGAGAAATATAGCCGATAATTAAAATATTTGGTATATTGTGTAGTTTTATTTATAAAAAATGACTAAATATAAAGTTTCTTGTTCGTATTTTTAGCAGTTAAGAAAATTCTGCTGCTAAATAATGCATCTTAGACAAATTTCGCGAATGGCTTTTACCTATGTACTCTTTGAGAAACAAAAATCTGGTTCTAAAATATTTGTTTTTCACATCTAATAATCCGTATGAAATATGTGTAACTCAATATTCCTCTGTTTTACTCCTCATCAAGATCATCTTTAAACACTCTTATGGTAAGCTATGTAGAAATATAGAAATGTGTCAGTTGATAAGTTAGCTACATATATCCAAAATTGTTTTACTGTCGTTGAAAAATTCTGAGGCCGCTAAGCCACTATACGGGGTAGGTGCGGTTCAGGATGGCACTATTACGGTATACTGCTCCACAACACTCTTGCTTCTTGTATATGACATAGGGTTTATTATATTTACTCACCCAATTTTATCAAACATTTTTCACTTAACTCTTTTTCCTCTCTGGTGAATAAGGAATTTGTTTTTTCTAAGTTGGAATTATCCTAAGTTTAAGCTTTTGGTGAGGTTGGGAAGTTTTGGCCATAAGGAGACAACTCTCGCATACCTAAAATATATGGTGCCGTAAATTCTGGTTTATAAGTCGAGGTCTACAGTTTGATTTAAAAATCCTGGTTTGACATGTACTTGCCGTGTAAGTTGATCGTTTGTATGGCTCAAATTGTTTGATCGCTACTAGTTTAGTCGGCATCAGAGGCAGGCGATGCGTAGCTAAAAAATGGTATTCAAAAACACCATCAGCAAAAACGCCTTTATTTTTTGTGCCATTGGCGGTACGTACAACAATTAATATAAGAATGAGAGACGACGGTTCTAGTAAAAACCACAAGGCATGGAAAACAATACATCACCACCGTATTGGCCTGCCTCGCCAATAGAACAAAACTGCCACATTTGATAATTTGAACATTTTTAACAGAAAAGCTATGCCGCAAGACATAGCTTTTCTGTTGAATTGTGATTTTTGTCAGTAATTGCGATTCATGTACACGAAAAAGGATGATTGAACAATAGTGGATGTGTCAAGTGTATTAATGAAGTGTGGGATTGTAGGCAGATACTACGAACAAAACATTAAATTTGAAAAAAAACACGTTATTCCAGAAAAGAATCCTAGCGATGACAAGTTTAATGGTGAAGAATGAGACTTTGTGTTTGATCCATTTCATGTCGAGTAGGACTCCTAGTATTTTACTATTTATAAATAAATTTCCTTATGTCATATCATGTCATACTGTGTCATATCGTGTCATATCGTCTCATATCGTCTCATATCGTGTCATATCGTCTCATATAGTCTCATATCGTCTCATATCGTCTCATATCGCCTCATATCGCCTCATATCGCCTCATATCGCCTCATATCACCTCATATCGCCTCATATCGCCTCATATCGCCTCATATCGCCTCATATCGCCTCATATCGCCTCATATCGTCTCATATCGTCTCATATCGTCTCATATCGTCTCATATCGCCTCATATCGCCTCATATCGCCTCATATCGTCTCATATCGTCTCATATCATGTCATATCATGTCATATCATGTCATATCATGTCCTATCATGTCATATCATGTCATTTTGATTTGCTATGGTTTTTTAAAGTTGAATATTACTACAATTCATGTCATGAAAAATGTGACCGCCATATAAGTCGAGGATGATTTTTTTAAGCTTGAAATTTGGTGTTAAATTTTTGAATTATATGCCAGAATTTACACTAATTATTTCACTGCACTTTTCACACAGTCTGAGTAGCAGTCTAGGAGATGCAGGAGTAAACTTTGTAGTTACTGGTGAAATAATATTCTGGTTAAACTAACTGATGAAATTCAGTTTCGCGCTTGGCTTCCTTTACGGTGCTCTATATAGTTCTATTATCACATCTTAACTAAAAGATTGCTTGTTTGGATTACAATTTGTTGCCTTGCTGACAACTTATAAAAATAAAAAAGTCTTGCCGTCCAACCTCAACTTATTCAAGAACAAATCGGTTGTCAGCTTTAACGAAGCTTTGCTTATCTATATACATATTTTTCAAAGTATGTATGTCGTATGTTTGCATTCCGGTCTGAATTTCGGCTATAGCTTTTAAAATCTTGATATTAAAATTTCACATTCTTATGGATTTAAACCCACGACTAATGCACCAATAAATTTCTTATCCGAACGTTCTACCACTGAGCTAGAACGGCATAGTGATCGGAAGTTATATGTTTCTTATAACTTTTGAAGTTTATAATATAAGTTTTTAAAGTTTGTTTCATCATCATTATTATTTCAACTTTCATTTTTTTAGACATAATTTGAGTACGGTATCGTGTTTGAAGTTTAAACATTATTCACTTTCGTATCCCTGTTATTATTACTTAGTTAGTTTCCAGCCTTTATTATTAATATTAATTTTTCATTCAACCATTTTTGGCAGACATCGTTTTAATAAAGTTTCAACCTCAAAATACTACCATATTTTATCATAGTTTTTTATTAATCTGTTAAATACATGTATTTTCAGAAGTTACACATCATCTAATGCCTCCAAAGAAAAGAACCTGCAAATCTGACAAATGCTTTGACAAAGTTTGAAAACGTTTACAGTTGTTTTTATTTTCTCTCTTAATTTTTTTCAATTACACAAAACACTTTTCTCATGATATGTAGTTTGAAAGTTAGAATGGCAACTGTAGTTATATGTTAAATACAAATCAATCTTTTAATTAGAAAGTTTTTTATTACCTGGGCAATGCCGGGTAGGACAGCTAGTTAATACTTGTGTATAGGCTCACTAACACATAATAAACAAAAATATCCCTGAACCCTATACGCAGAAATCTTCCAATCACAATTTTCAAAATAGCTAGATGTATAATTGGGTACTCAGTCTTGCTCAAACGGGCTATAAGAGCTATAAGAAGAAGCCATCCACCTGTATTAATTGCTAGCCTCACGGTATAGCGCAGCTTTTGTGTTCCCATAGTGAAAATAAAAAAGGTGCAGCGCCTCTCACATCTGGCAGAGCCGTGTAGCATGCGGCTCTGGCCTGGCTATACCTAGTAGACCAGTTGTACTTTGAACCACGTGCGGTTTGGAGGCCTGGGAATATTCATTCACGCTATGTCATCTCATCATTCTTTGTTTAATACAAAACTGCAGAGAGACCTATTGCATTGTCCAGGGCATTTGAGTCCCAAGTTACTGCGCGTGGTGGGTTTAGTCTCTGCTCTACCAGCACTACGTGAGGAAAAATAAGGGTTTGTCACACCAGTAGAAAAAGCAGAAGGCAGTGCCATAGTTTAAATTACATCTAGATTACTTGTAAATAATAAGTCGGGGTTACTAAAAGACAAGCTTGTATTTTTGTAAATGGCTATAAACAAAATTGAGTAAGTCCCACTGATAAGACACGAGCCGTAATGCTGCAAATCATATGAAACATGCAAAGAAATTGTCTTCCTATGACTGGAGACTTACATCTCACGCCAGTAGGTCCATATTCACAAGTTCCAACCGAGGTGAGGCATTGGTGCAAGTGTAGACCACAAACGCCTCAGAGTGCAAATAGTACATTTCCATTATAAGCTGGACATCTTAGCATTAAGTGTACTATAATCATTGCCTGGCTTTGGTACGGTTACAAGTTCTCAACTTAAAACTGTCTGCTACCTACCTGATGAGCTTGCAAGATGTTTGCTCATAACTAAGGTAGTATGAGCAAACATGGTATTTAGGAAAGCTCATAAAACTATAGTGGTAACAACTCCTGATTATTGATTATATAGTATTGACTGACAAAGAATATGGAAAAACTGCAGACGCCACAACGAATGCTGCTAACACAGCTAAACCAATAATAAATGAAAACGTCAAGTACGACTAAACAACTGTGTAGTTAACATTTCTTATTATCGTCTGCAGTGTTGCATTATTGTTATTGCTGTTCAACTACATTGTATCGTCAACAACATAAAATATTACAAAATAAAAATGATATGAAGTATAGATTACTACAGACACAATATTCTGTCAATTCTAAGTTTTTCCTGATGTTGTGAATAACGGAAAGCAAAACTTGATGATAAGGCAAATGAATTAATTCAAAACTTGATTATCATATACTGGTTAAATATAGCCAATGGTTGTCTTTGTAAATTTTGAGATGACCAAAACTTGGCTAGCGCTTATTTATCATAAAAAAATTCAGGAGACTAACTGCTCTCTCATTTATTGAAGATTTTAAATGCTGGTTTCTAGTAGCAATTTCATAAAAACTAAACACAGTATAATAATAATAAAACAATATTATATATTTTATAGGCTTTGTCATGGTAGGCTTTGTTACTGACAATACAACTAAAGCCAAACAACAGTTAGTAAAAAAATACAAAATAAAATAAGTCCATTTAAAATAATCAAATTCAGAGGCCCTATAAACTTCTTTAATTAGGCTGTTAAAGTAGGAGCAATGTCAAAAAACTAAGGAATTGTTAATTAATAAATTAATATGAATTAATTAATTAATAAAATTGTTAAGGAAAATAAGACTCCAAAAATATGAAAATATCAACACAACCATTATCAGAGAATGTAATTAAAATGGTCACGGCTTTACTTGTATAGTGTTCTAAATAATGCATAGGCACCATGTTGAACAGCAATTTCTAAATAAAAATGAAAAAAGAATGTGATGGCACAAACTAGTAATATTGTTACAGCCAAAACATGGTCAGCCAAATAAATAATCCTGCATGTGAAATTGGAGAGTAGATTATTCATACTATATATTAGGTTTGTATACATAAACATCCGTGTCCACGATATCAACAGAATTGAGTAGATTGGGTGTTTGTCAAGTTGATAGAGATCTGCCTTGATTTAGCTTGTCATTTGTCACTTTTGCATTTGGTTTACCACACTTCTGGTCTAGTTGGAGTACATACATGTACCTACAATGTAGTGGCTCTCAACGTTGTGGCTTACTGGGTCGACTACTAAAAGTGAGAGCTTCCATAGCAGTTATTCTTTCACCAATCGCAGGAGGAAGCAAACCCTATGTCAGCTGTAAGCTGATGCAGCCAGATCGCATCGTTGGAATATCACATTTATTGTGGAACAATTGATAGCCTACTACTGTTTAAACAATTAAGATTTTTCTGCAAGTTAAAAGTGTCTCTATTTTTGTAGCTCTTGTTAGCTGGCAGATAAAAGTGTGAAAGCCAGGGAACACTAAAAAAGCTTATGCATTTAACCAAAAAGGAATTTTTAGACCGTAATATGCTTAATAAGATATTTGTGTTGGTTTATATTTCATTAAAAATTATATTTTACCAAAAAGAACACACAAGCAATAATTGCAATAACAGACAGTTAAAAGATTTTTGGCATTTTAATATTAGTTTAGCCAAACATAGCCAAATAGCAAAAACTGGAGGTTTTGGCTATGAAATGCCGCTATGAATTTTACTGCTAGATTCCTTATATTTGTTTTAAACCATTGCAACTCTTTATTGAATGGCTCGTAAGCTTACAGTTACAAATCAATCATTCAGGTAATCAAATTAACAACAATTACAAGTAGGCCTGCAAACCATAAATAACCAGGTCTTACTAAACACGACATAGGTTGTTTCACATAATACATTGTGCTTTTACTTGTCATATTACGGTGCATGTATTTGTAAAAACTCTCCTTGTTTTCATTAAAAACCTATTCGTTGTAGAACTGTAACACATTTCAGGGAAATGCAGTTTGAAAACTAGTACTAGACTACTAGAGCTATCACCTCTTTATGGCTGTCTAACTCATTGCAAAATGTAATCGAAAGTCTTTGAAATTATCTCCCCTGTCACAACGCAGTTTTGAACCTCAGCTTATAGCATTAAAAACATAATCAATATTTTTTTCAATTTAAGTAAAATAAAATATTTAAAATTTATTTTTGCATTTAAATTAAAAAACACCAAAGTAAAAACTATTCGTGGAATTGTCATTTAGACTATAAAGATGTCAGCCTACTATCGAAATATTTTTGCTTAATGGTATAGTTTGCCGCATCGTTGAGTTCCATTGAGGATGACTGCAACTTCAGTTTTAAAATGGGAGACATTAGCATCTGATATATCATCAAACATAAAAAAATTGGTTTGGGGAGACGAAGTTTCAGAAGAAGTATTTTTACGGTGGACACAAGGTCAGTCGTGATGACCGTAAAAAATAACATTCTTAATCATTAAAAGAAAACATAGCAACGTTCTTGAAAGTTTGTTTTTAACATGACTATATTCAGTTTTGTATAAGCTGTTACGTTAGTTAGTTTAAAGTTTAAGCTTGTTAGCTGTATGTATCGAGAGGGTGTAAAAAGGTTTTCAGCGTAGGGCTGCTTACACAAATGGATGCTTCAAGCGTTCGATAGATTACCAATACCATATAATTTACATTTTGTTGCGAGTGCAGATAACTCATGTTACATTTAGCACCCATGTATTAATGTTTACTGCTCAATTGTTAATCAAAAGAACATCCGTTTGTAACTGTGAATATCTCGCTGTAATCGTTGAGCCAGTTACTAGTTTTTGTAAACAATTGTACCTGTTGTATCTAGGCTCTGGACGCTGAAATTTTTAAAATATGTCTGTATAATGAAGTGCATTCTTATTAGATCAATCCAAATCCAGCACATTTAGGTCTTGACCACGTTTTGTTGGTTAGCTATAGTATTTTGTGTATTGTCTATTCATTTTCATTTCATATTGTCTATTCAATATTCATTTTGCGAGGTACCAAAACTGACTAACAAACTGATTACTGGCAACCTATTAATTTATTTTCACAGCATTCAAGTTAATATTATCTTTAAAGAAACAACCAAAAGTTATAGAAATTCTATCAAATGCAGCTAAATATTTTTAATTTTTATACCCAATGCGGTTCATCCAGTTACAATAATGAAATAATGCTTTTTAAAAGGTTCACTTACGCTAGTTGGTAGACACATATAGTAGGCATATTTATAATAACATTGAGCACATTTCATATGTTCAGCATCAAATACAACATGTGCTGGTAGTGTAAAGCACTCACTTTCAGATATTTTTGTGAGACAATTCACAAAAATATAGTACGTACTATTATCATATCTCCATTGATGTCTAACATCTATATATAAATCTCAAAGTTTGTGTGTCCTTCAGTTTGTCTACCTATAGCTATTAAATTATTGGAACGAAGAATCCGTATCACAGACTTTATCTTAGAATGTCCTATTCGCCAGGCAAATACCTTACCAATTAAGCTACACGAGATTGATGGATACGAATGCTACCGCTCTCCATTACGGCGCAATGTAATTTTTTGTTTGCTATCACGGCTCGTATTAGTAAGCTTACTCAAATTAGCCATTGCCAGTGTGCCAGACTAATGGCAAGTGGCAGGCCACTACATTACCTGTCACTGTTTTACAAGCTGTTTTTTAATACCCATACAACGCCGAGAAGTCTGCTAGTCTTTTATTATGATGCATCATATTTTGTTGCAAACGTCCATAGCAATGCCATGTTAATTCATAATGGTCAAGCAATGGAGCAACAATTTGCTAATTTAAGTGCTGCTAGTGTCTGTGTCGAACACCCCCATCATTCAGGAAGAACCAAATTGTCAAACATTGATTTGCCATTTAGATAGAGATATAAAAGCCAATTTATTGCAATTTATGATTAGTCGAAAATATGTTAAATTACATGTGTTCAAGCTCCATGCAAGTGGTGAATTATAGTTATTGCTTCACTAATAGCTAACAGAATATTAATTAATAGATTTTTTGCTTTTGTTGTTCATTTTTTTCAATCTTTCACTTTAAAACCTATGCTTCTTAACCACTTTCTTTGTAAGCACGTTATCCCTTTCTAGCAAGTATCATATATCATATATGGTTTTCGACTGTAATAATTTTTCAGTGTCGCTTACCGCAACAACTTGTAAACATTTTGAATGCAAGCCTCTTTTAAGATTCGACTTGATGCTGGTACGTGCAGATATCTCAACATCTGAGTAGTTTTCAATAGAGCCTAAGAATTCTAGGTGTTTAAAAGTCACCACTGTAAAAACTATTTTTAAAATACATTCATGTTATAAATATTTGACGGAGAAGTCAGCTTAAATAATTTGTCATTTATGTTTTCAATCATGCCAAAGATTTTTAAATTATAGAGTGCTCCTTTTCAGTCCAGTTAATCAATTTTATGCATTGGAAACTAGTGTTTTCTGCTACTTTCCGCTTTGGCAGAAAAATAACTGCCTATTTTTATGTCTGCCCATTATGAAGCATCAATTCAAGCAAGAAACGATAAAATGCCATTTTCTCATTAAAATAATTGCCAGAAAACTTTGTGTTTTCCTACAATATTGTCATTAGCTGTTGTGTAGTGAAAGTCAATGTAGAATATCCTTCGTCAAGTTTTTAAATTCTTGGTTGCAACTGTATTTATATGAAGATATTTTCCATAGCTCCAAAAACAGTACAAAAAAATACGAGTGGTCTTTATTCGCAGTTCTACCTTTACCTATGAACTTAATTTGTTCATTAAACCTTCTCCATTTGGTTATACCGTTGTGTGTTGGAGCAGAGTTTTCTATATAACGATACACTAAAAATTATTCAATTTGTTCCATAGACCAAAAACCTATGAATATACTTAAATAGATACTACAGATACTTACACACAGCTATACAACGTGCTATCGAAAAGTATAAAAAAAGTATAAAAAAAATTAATCTTTGTAATTTTCACCTTCAACTACATTACTTTTTCTTATCATTACCATAGGATGAAAATTGCTTCGATCCGATTGCTTATTTGCTCTCACTTTGTATGTTAATAAAGTGGTACGTTAGTGCAATCATAAGTAGATTTCTTACTGTGTACTATTTTAAGTAGAAATGAGAAATTATATGATTTTGTAATATATTTACGTTTATTATTACTATTAATAATTGCAGTAATGTCTCTCACTGACTTATAAAATGTTGCTATAGTGGCTTCGCTTACATACACTCATACCTGATGGCAACAACCTCATGATAGACCTGAATTTTTGGCAATACAGAATAACTCCAAGTTACTGTATATATATATATATATATATATATATATATATATATATATATATATATATATATATATATATATATATGATATATATGTATATATACTTTTCAAGGCCCCTAACATTAACATTCATGGTCAAACAAATGGTCTTTATTGTCTATATCATCAGTCACAGGCATATTTTCATTCAGTTGTACATGATAATACATCATTAAACCTCGTATTTAGTAATTGGAGTGCATAACAAGACACATTTACTGTTGCTGAAATAATATCAGTACATAACTTAATGATCAATGCAGAAAGAAGAATACAGCAGACAACACCAACTACACCACTACAACGTAATTAATAATTCCGAGAAACTTTGGATTACAGGGGTTTTATGTTGTAGGAACTGTAAAATACATGTTAATCACCTAATTTCTAATAGAAGGGCCAAACTCACCCCTTTGGCCCTTCAATCATGGAAAAAAACTAAACTCAGCTTTCTAATTTCATGACTATACCATGTAGTGCAATAACTGTGGTACTACTGGTTTGTATTTCCAAAGTTTCGCTGTTTGTATTATCTGTCTCTCTTGGTTTTTGGTTCATGATTATGGTAATTTCAAGTTCAGGTTAGGGTAGGGCACACCTTCAATGGCAATTTGAATCGATTTTTTTTCACATTTTTTCAGACCGCGAAATTTGTCGGAAAAAAAAACATAAAACTATTGCATGCTAAAATAAGTAAAACAAAAATATATATTCACATATATAAATATAACACATAAATATATATGTTAGAATGGTGTCTGTCCGTCTATCTGTCTAAAGCCGGGGTTAGAGGTCAGAATAGCACACCTGACGATCTCTTATGGCAGGTTAGACTGCCAGGGTACTATCACGTATAATAAAGATATGCCTATGTTGTCTTCTTTCTCAAGTGTGGCAAAAAAGAAAACAGTATTTTTAAGGCTAACTATAGTATGCTTGTTATTCAAATCAAATTTGAGAACTTTCACTGACTTGACACCTTACGTTATATGGAATTTTTTACGTAACTCAAAGCAAAAACTTTACATAATTTTACATAAGTGGAATTTAAGTTTTAGGAGCATCTACTGTACTTCTAGTAGAAATAGAATTTTTATAAGAAGTTAAGTTCAAAAGGCATCGTTGCAATTTTAACCAAATGCAAGAAATCCAGTTTTTTCTATTTTTACAATTTAGTTATTAGCCATAGACACACTATGATATAAGTTATACTGATGGAGTTGTCTGGCTATGACTATTATTACACTGTTTTGTTTCTCAGGACTCAACTTTACGGAGGGTGAACCTACAGCCCTCATTCAGAACAGTGGAGGACCATGTGCTGTTATAGCGCCTGTTCAATCATACATTCTAAAGAATCTATTATTCACTCAGTCTGAATCATCTGTTGTAACTATTGATGATCTCAAAACAATATCAGGTAAAGTTATATTTGTAGTTAAAACTGTTATAAAGTTGTAAAGTTATATTTGTAGTTAAAGTTATATTTTTAGTATAAACTGATAGCTCAGCCGTGATTATATATATAGGGTATACATGTATGTATATGATTATATCTATGCATATCTATACATAGTAAGATGGACTATACATGTTTAGATTGACTGCTCCATGTGCTAGTTATAAATGTATGAATATGTTCACAAATGTTTTGTAAGTTTACCTTTAGGGATGCCTAATTAAATTATCAATTTTTTAGACTTCGCAATTCTTATAGTTTGTAATGTCAGCCTTTGTTGGTTGTCTTTGTAGAGGCTGGCGCTCAGAAACTGTTAGGAAAATCTATATATGATATTTTATGTAATGTCTCACACGGTGGGAATGTTAGACTTGTCACTCATTGGAACGGTTCTGGAGAGGACACAGCTGGACCTAGTACTAACTCTGATGGCCAATCAAGTCAGAAAAGACCTAAAATATTTAGCATTGACAACTTTCACAAAGAATTAATGTAAGCACATGTTTGAATGGCATGTTCTGACGAGTTAAATAATTTGTTGCAATTTTCATGACGTGGTCTGTTGTTTCCAAGTTTGATGTGCTATTTATATATTTTTACTCTAAAAATTGCTCAATGTATACACTATTATCTGTTGACCCACTAGTAGTGATACAGTTGTTTTGATCATGGCTAATCATGTCAGATTTACATTTGTTATGCAGTAGAAATTAGTAGAAGTTGAAGTAGAAGCTGCCGCCGCCGGAGTTTAGACTGGCTTACTTTGCTGATCAGGCAGGATGAAAGCTATTTCATGTCAATTTCGTTCACCTTAACTCCGTGATCACGTGTCATGATGTCAGGCACTCTAGTCCACTAGTACAGGGTTATCATCAATTCTTGTCGTCTGGATATGGAAATGTTAACAGCAACAATTAATACTGATATGTTTAATGAGCATGTCATTATTTTAATACTCACCACGAGTAATGTTTTCATGCTGACATCTAAATACGCAATGATGTGTTGTAGTTATAAAGACTTAGCACTAGAAAACCTGGAGGATACTCTTGACTCGTATGTTGAGAATATTATGGGCGATTTTGGGGTCCTCTCACTTCTCTATACTACAGTACTCACCTTTGTAAGTTGTTCATGACTATATTTTAGACATAGCATCCTATTTCTTTGCTCCATCGCTAACACAGCACCTTTTGTATTACATAATGTTGACAAAAGGGTCGTTTATTCACGCTAGTGTTCCTCGTGCCAATGGATTCAAAACAATGTTTGAATTGTACCTCTCAAAAAGGCCTTCGTTTCTAAATAGATTACAGGTTTTTGAGTCTCAATATTATTTAGGACGTGTCGTACTTATGCAGGGATTGCTCTATGTTGTTCTTATGTCTACTTCCAAACATGATTTGTTATGTTTTGCTTAATTTTGACAACCTCTGCATACCCGACAGTTTGTCATAATAACTCTCTTTAAAGAAATTTGCACTGTGACAATGACAATGTGCCATTGACAAAATTCAAATCATTGAAATGTAAAGAATGTGGTGGTGGTCTTGGAAATCATGCACCTATCCTTTTGATTAGTTAAAAGGCCACAGAGCGTAATTTAAAAGCAAGGTGTTTACAGCATTGCTAGCTGTCAGGTTAGGAAGAAAGAACATGAATACTCTACTCTGTCAACTGTATGAGAAGGTTTTAAACTTGTTGCATTTGTACCATCGATCACCTGATCTTGTCGGGACCTTAAAATGATAAAATGCATGTTGTGTGCTTTCATCTAAGCCGACTTTTATTAATCATATTTTAATCATTATATGTAAGGGTTAGATCTTCCTGAGTTAAACTTCCTGTCTATTTCCACAAAACAAGAATGGCAGTATTTTGTGCTCGTGTGAACTAGGTAATATATTTATTTATATTTTGCATATGCTCTGCTTGCTTGAAAAACTTAAATTTGCAACTTTAGTTTTTGAAATGTTAGAATATTATGCAGCTTGTGAATGAGAGTTGTTTTTTGAGAATTAGTATTGGGGTTGCATGGAAATGATTAGCAAACAAAATCAATAGAATGACTACACTTTACCAAAAAATACTGTAGCTTTAAGCTTCTCCCGAAAATATACATTCATTATCGCTGCGTTTCCATACTTCAAGGATGATTCAGTATCCCTTCTAATAAATGATTGCAGGTGTTTTTTGTATACTCAGTGAAAATCACATGTGAACAAATTTTCTTAAATTCTAGTTGATTGTCATTGCTAAAACCAAAGTACATGTATGTACCAAAGTACATGTATGTATACAAACCAGCACATCTTATGTAGTTAATATATTCTGATTGCTATAAAAGTACATGTATGTATACAAACCAGCACATCTTATGTAGTTAATATATTCTGATTGCTATAAAAGTACATGTATGTATACAAACCAGCACATCTTATGTAGTTAATATATTCTGATTGCTATAAAAGTACATGTATGTATACAAACCAGCACATCTTATGTAGTTAATATATTCTGATTGCTATAAAAGTACATGTATGTATACAAACCAGCACATCTTATGTAGTTAATATATTCTGATTGCTATAAAAGTACATGTATGTATACAAACCAGCACATCTTATGTAGTTAATATATTCTGATTGCTATAAAAGTACATGTATGTATACAAACCAGCACATCTTATGTAGTTAATATATTCTGATTGCTATAAAAGTACATGTATGTGTACAAACCAGCACATCTTATGTAGTTAATATATTCTGATTGCTATAAAAGTACATGTATGTATACAAACCAGCACATCTTATGTAGTTAATATATTCTGATTGCTATAAAAGTACATGTATGTATACAAACCAGCACATCTTATGTAGTTAATATATTCTGATTGCTATAAAATTTAAATATCGCCTATCCGTTTATTTAAATTTTCACAACTGCTTTTAAGGTTACTTATTTTTAAATGTTTAGTAGTATTTAATTTAGATTAATAATGAGTTCACTTTGGTATTACTGCAAGCAGTTATGAATGGTTACGGGTGAAAGTGTACCATGTGGGCTTCAATACCAACAGGATATATAGCTCACTGGTTACCATTTCTTATTTTTAGAAAATCCTTTGTAAAATCCATTTTGTAGAAAATCACCTCATATACAATTCACCTTTGGAGGATGCAATCATCCTAGATTTAATCCTTTCCATGTATTGAAGGATACTACAAATAACCAATTTTTCAGGCATTAAAACAGTGTAAATTTCATGTCTACATTGAAATACCTGTTTGCAATCACTGTTTCCATTGTGCGGATGTCGTGCATTTGGACTTGTGCCTATGTTGAGTTACTGTGCAAATAACGTTTCAATGGGACATTCGCGTGTTCCGGATTAACACGGGCGCTTTGTTAAAAAAGATAAGGATATCTACGCCAGAGGTCATTACTCTTGTCTCGCTGAGCAGCATGCATTTTTCGAACGACCAAAGTGTAGACACTAGGTAGTTTAAATAGAATAGATTGCATTTGCATTTTCATGCGCATAATTCGCAATCGCCATTTCTATCTTTCGCAGGCATGAGACATTCGATAGAAATTGTGAGTAATAAAACTTATTTTAACTTGCGTATTTTGGTGTTCCTCAAGTTTGCATCATATTGTGGATGATGCAAACTTGTGGATTAATGCGTCATGGAAACATAATGAATTGTTCGCGATGTTATCTATGAACTAAACCAACAGAATGAATTGGCGTACCCAAATGTTGGTTGAGGGACTATCAGAGTACAACCAATAATCAGTTTTAGTAGCAGATTTCGATCGATTTCTCTTAGTTAAGCCAATATGCATCAGGTCTTCTTTTTCTTGTGCTATCATTTTTCTATGTTGAACAACCAGAGTGATAGAATTATAAATACAGAATACTATAATGATAGGTCAATGATCACTGCTCTTCTTTGTACCTTGGCTAAAACATGTTTCCTTCGATGCACTGGACTCGTTCATTTCAATTCAATGAGGAATTAAAATTTTCATATTCAAACTTGAAGATTATTTTCAACTTTAATACAATTCATCATGTTTGCTAGGGTTTAGACAGATTACAACCTGTGGTCGAAGACTCGGGTGAACCCCTTGTAGACCCAAAATACGGCCATGGCGGGTGAGTTCTTAGAATTATGCATTGGTTGTAGAATTTGTAAGTTTGATAGCTTGCTTTAAACCTTTGAAGCTAAATCTGATCAGCATTCTTATTCTATTCTTGGTATCAGCAACAAGGACAGAAAACTTACATATGGACTGTAGGATTCACAGATTTATATTACAGTAGATGCTCCCATAACGTGAATTCTAGGTAACGTGAAGAATTCATGTAAAGTTTTTACTTGTATTATGTAGAGAATTTCATGTAACATTAAACATCAAGTCAGTTCAAGTTCTCAAATTTGATTTGAATATTGAGAGTCTCATAGTCGCCCTTAAAATACTGTTTTGTCTTTTGCCACCCTTGAGGGAGAAAATGGCATATAGAGGTATTTCTTTAATAAGTACTAGTAGTACCCTGGTAGCCTAGTGTGCTGTGAGGCATCATCAGGAATGCCGATAGAGTGCAAATAATAAGTCGTTACACAATTATTAAAATATATCCAAAAGCGGTCAATTGGTGCAGGTGTTCGAGTGTTGGTCCACAAACCGTAGTGTCATAATTTGAAGTATCGTTAATTGTGATGTTTTAATCTAACCTCTAACCCTAGCTTCGGACAAACAGACAGGTAGACAGACACCAATCTTATTACAGTAAAATATATTTTTTTCTGTTTGAGTTTACGTTGGACATATACAATTTTTATTCTTTGCAGGATAGATCTTTCTGTATAAAAAAACTGATTTATATTAACATTGAAAGTGTCCGCTCATCTTGACATAAAATTACCATATTTATTGACCCTAAACCAAATGAAAGTGATAAGAAAAAGAGAAAAGTTATCGATACAAACCCATAAATAATACCGCAGTTACTGTACAGTTATGAAATTAAAATTAAAAAGTTAAGTTTAGTTTTTTTCATTTTTGAAGGCCCAAAAGGGTTGAGTTTGGGAAGATCTTGGAATGGATTAAGCACTTTGCATGTATGTAACTGTCATATAACATAAAATCCTTATAACGTAAACCTGTATAGAACAGATTATTTACGTTGAAGGAGCATCTACTGTGGTAATAATACGTTGCTGTTAAAACTAATTTACTTGTTGATATATTTAGGCAGTGCCTAGTCAATCTACTGCTGACTGGCGAAGGTGTTGCTGAGGTGTTTGACGGGGAACAGGATGTGGGTGGCAAAAGTAAGTTAATAGGGCCATCATTTACCTTTATTTGCATCTACCCTCCATCACACTGAGGAAACTTGCCTTGCTTGCTCAATATGTTTTTGTATACAATAAAGCTGTTTTCCAATAAGGCCCCTATTAAAACACCTTTTTGCACAGTAAAGGTGTTCGTAGGTCGTCTCAGACTAACTTGTGCAGTGCGCATAGGCTAAAGGTTTATCATTATTTTCGCGAAAAGTTTTTCAAATGGCAAGGCGTAAAAGTTTTGTTTTGCTAAAAATTGTTGTTGTCAGGTAGTTAATATCGACTAGTTCAGCAGTGCGAAAAATAGTTGAGGTGAGCAGACGCTTTGGAAGGTATTGAACAGCCAGATTTCGTTCCATATGAAATCAACAATCAGAACGCAAGCTGCCATACAAACGATGCAAATATTGTTGTTTCAAAAATGTTAACATTTGTTACTGCATGTATTATAATTATGATTTGTTTATGTCACTTGTTCTTGAATATATATTTGTAGCATTTAATATTTTATTATTATAACTGTTGGGCGTTCAGGTTTATAGCGTATCTGATAGCATCATTGTGGTTATATAAATTTACAATGGATCGATGCTCATAGCTCCTCTTCTATTGTACATAAAAAGCCAGTTTTGACTGCAAACTGTAGCAAACATATTAATGAGTGTTATGAGATTTAATGCAACATTGTTAGATATAGTGAAATATACATGTGCATTGTTAAATATAAGGGTTATAGGATAGAGCTAGTCTGTACGCATGACACTGTTCGTATCTATCGTTGTTCGAACACGAATGTTCTTATGTAGTGTAACGTCTGTACATTTAACAAAAATTAAATACATTATGTTTCAAATAACACATAACATTTGTAAATAAACTCAATTGTAAAAAGAATTATAATGAAGTTTATGACTTATGAAGTTAATACCTAATCTTGTTCTCTTTGTACCTCAAAACCGTCATATGTTGGAGCAAATATTCGCATGAAAATGCATTGTATTTCGTTTTATTTGCTCCACAGTTTCAAAACTATCGCTAAATGCTTCAGGTTGTATATAACATTAAACATGCATTATATAAAACCTTTTTGAGAACTAAATGTATTTGAGCACGAATCTTTAACACTCATGGAACTATGATAAAAGAGTTAGTTGTGAAGTTTTCCATATTTGTGAAACACCTTCCTTGTGTCAACTTGTTTGCAGATTGCTACCCATGCTACAAAATATTTCCTTTACTGTAAAAACTCAACTTTTCCCTGAGTAATAGCACTTAGCACTGCATGCACTTTCCATTCAGGTTTGTGTAATGAGCTGTGGTCAATGTTGACACTGCGCTTTCACCTTTTTTATATTTTACAGAAATGCAAGGAATCTCGAATCAATCTCAGGTTGGGTTCTTGACAATTTTGGAAGCGTACCACATTACGAAGGTATTCTTTATTGCTAACTAATGATTTTATTGCATATATACTTAAAAATGTGAGATATCAACTTCACTAGAATTGTAATCTCGATGAGTAAACTAGGTAGACCCACAAGGTCAATTAACTGACATAATACCTAGTTCACATCCACGTGTTCATGCTTACCAGTTATAGAAGACATTCTAACAAATTCTTCCAACGCAACATTAGCTTAATTTAACGAATTGACAATTTTAACTCTCCTCTCTAGGTGTTTGTGTGATGGCGTGGTATCGGTATAATAAGTGTAACCTTGATATTGAATACAGAAACATTCCTTTTCTTCCATACTTTTTTCGCACTGCTCAGCAATGTGATGTTATTTTGTCTTAAGTCAGGATTCAAGCCAGTAGGCCGTAAAAGGCTGTTGTAGCGGTGTCAAAATTTTTTCAGCGTGTATCTCCTGTTTTTATGCTCCAAATATTGATGCTTACATATTTGTACATTAATAGAACAGCAAAATAAGACAAATCCTGCCCATAAGAATGAATTGCAATGCAGACTTTCTACTTGGCCATTGCGGCTCCAACCAGCATCAATCACCTTTGTACCAGACGTCATTATAAAATTATCTACTAGTACTCTATTTGGATTGTAGGTGGGGTGGAACTTGAAAAGTCCAGTCTACCCCCTTTGGGTTCTTGCCAGTCAGACTCACCTAACTGTTTTATTTACTCAAGTAAGCCTTCTTTAACGTTCTTTTGATATTTTATTGTTGATTTTTATTGAGAAACATCAACCATGTTGATAGACAGCGCTGCACATACCTTAAAAGTGTACCATCTACTGTTTTCTTGTGAGAATTGGGTAAAGCGAATCTTACTGTATACATCACTGCAGCTCAGCTTTAAAAGCTCCGAAGAATCTCTCCAGGTTAGATTGTAAACTTGGCATGTATTGTTAGGATGAGGAAGCACTAGCGGAGGACAAACATTCTGAAGCTCTCAAAGTCATTAACAGTTACGATAAGGAAGGCCGTAGTTTTTTTGATTCAACCGTTCTTGGAGAGCTGATGTCTGCCCTTGGCCTGGTTTCTGACCCTGGATAGTAGGTCCATTAAAAGGCCGTATTACTTAAGTAGAATAGCATATGGCATTTGTCAAACAGCAAATGCAAGGAGCTGGGAGGGTGTGGCAAGTACACTCTTGCATAGATCACGTCTCCGATACCTAATGCTGGCTTTTAATATTGAACCTTGATTTCTGTAGAAATGTTTCTTGATAGTGAAAGCTATGGTCGCTTTTTGATTCCCTAAGACTAACCGAGAGGAGTGCACACGAAAAGGAGTATAATATAATCTTTTATGAATTGGGTTACTCGATAAACATTTGTTTAATCTTAGTATCCATATACTTGGAGTTATTTCCTACATACTATTTTCAGTGATATGTGGCAGACATGATCATTGCTCTATCAAAAACGCATAAACAAATGAGACAGCATTTCTAGCATGCTTTGAGCACATTTGTTATAAGGCAAGCATCTGGTTATTGTAGCCTGAAATACTAGTAAAAGTTGTCGGCCATGGCTTTTCCTGACACATCGCCGCGCATGCGGTTATTATGCCTGTTTTGGTTATTGCGTACATCAATTAAAGCGAAAAATTGCGCATTTTCCTGAAATTGTGAGGTGTATGCAATAGAAATCTAAATGCCTCGTGTGTACCCAATTGTGTACTCCGTATACGAAGGGAACCCGAAGGCAAACTTAGTAAACAAGGGAGAGCGGTGACAGCACTATTGATGCTAGCTGCACTGAAGCTGAAAATACAAAGTCTGTAATAACAAAAACATGCATGGTCTTGAGCCCCATATCAAACAGTTTCAAACGTATATGTATGTAGTCAATTATGTTTTCATCTTCTGAGACTAGTTGCAGCTCCCTTAAAAAGTGAAATTTCCACTTATACATAAATGCTGAATATAGTCAAACCTTGACTTTTCCATAACCTTAACATTCAAAGTTTTTAACAGGCAGTTTTGTAAGTCGGCGCATATGCATGCAGTTCACCGTCACATACTTTACGTCATAGTCCATCATTTACTTTTTCAAGTTTTAAACTTATGAATTCAAAAATGATTAGTGTGGGTCATAGGAGTGATGGAAAGAGGCAATGCATTTCTTAAAGTTGAAGCAAAAAATTATATATCTTCGAATCAGAATTTAGAAAAAAATCAATTCTTTATAAAATCTTTCCAACTGTTT
Source organism: Watersipora subatra (assembly GCF_963576615.1). Taxonomy (NCBI): domain Eukaryota; kingdom Metazoa; phylum Bryozoa; class Gymnolaemata; order Cheilostomatida; family Watersiporidae; genus Watersipora; species Watersipora subatra. The sequence goes on along the minus strand of NC_088710.1, from coordinate 51,691,508 downwards.
ACTACATTGTTCTCATAAAAAAAAGTGATGAGAAGAAAAGCCAGCCTGAAATGAGAAAACTGGAATGGCTGGCCGTAATAACTAAAACAAAATCTAAAATATATCAAATGTAAATATTAAATAATTCAAATAATATGAATTTTAAAAACACAAAATTATAACCAAATTAATTTTATGTTAGCATAGTTTTAATTGGTCTAAATGCATATTTCTAATGCTAGCTGCACGTTTTGTGTACAAGCCTATTTTTAACATGAATGAGAAATCACTCTAAAAAATTGTAATATTGGTTGTTACTTAGCTTGGTTTTTTTAGACAGTTCAATTCTTCCTGTGGTTTTACATTTTGCATTGCCTTTAATGCCTGATATAATTTTCTGAAGTATTTATTGTCAAATTTATAAGCACTGGAATGAATTAAATGTTGTGATTCTAACAAGAATATTTGCTCCACCGTACTACACTGTTTTGATATACAAAAATACCTTGGAATGGGTTAATTTCACATATTGAAGTTTGACTGCCATTGCTCTAACAGTAACCACACAATTTCTCAGGTCACAAGTGAAGTAATTTTTGCAAACATGTTTGTTGTGTCTGCACATAAATTTGCTTGATAGTTTGATGGTTATAATTTTAAATTCAAAGATATCTGCATTTATCTCTCTTCTCAGTGTCGATATAGTGAAGGAAAAGCTAGATCCTGAAAACCTTGGAATAGTTTTTGTGCATTCCTTCATGGAAGAATTCTTCGCTGAAGATAAGAACGAGAAAAAAGCGAGGACATTTTCTCTCTGCCACTACAACGGTATAAAAGGTTCCAACAACTCCAATAAGGTGAGTAATTTCTTAACCAGTTCAGCAGGATTATTCTACTTACCTCTTATTCAGCTTTTCCACATTTGTGACTTATTGACTTTCATTGTTGTAATTTGTTGTTGTATTTTTATTTATTGTTGTATTCAGCACAACAATAATTTGTTGTGCTGAACACAATGACAAGCGTAAATGACACTGACCTTTCTTTGACATTTAGATTGAGTATCACCGCGCAGAGGCTACTCTAAAAGACCCACAGGATATCGCTGTATCTATAGACTCTAGCGAAATATTAAAATGCCTTCAAACAAAATGGCCTACAGTAGATCTGCACTGGGCAGGCCCTGGTCCGCCCTCTCTGAATTAACTCATATTTTAACTTCACTATTTAATATTATCCTACCATAATGTGGTACAAAAAACACTTTTTAAGGTAGGTTTTTTACACGTTTAATTTTAGTGGTATAGAATAAAGAAATATAGAATTTTCTCAACCACTAAACATGATTAAGCATAGGGTTAGTACAAATAATGTAATGTATAGGTTATCCCTTTTCCTGGTCGTGCTTCCATATGTGCAGCTGGCCAGTGTTGGATGCAGAGGCTATCAGAGGTTCAGCCGTTTGACTCCAACAATGTGAAGTTATGCGTGGCATGTCTCCTCCCTCGATATCTGGTAGATGACCGTCATGAAAGAATTCAGGACGAAGCAATTGATTCTTTTCAATTCCTTCCAAATCATACAATCTCACTTGGTTATCTTTACCTGTGTAATAAAAGGATTGAACTCATGTGAATAAAAAGCACCAACTAGATGCACTCACTTATGCTTAGATCAGTGATTGAATTCAGAATGATGCCCCAGTGGGCGGTAAGCAACATAAATACCTGAAAGAGATAGCATGTTTTTGCTAACTTGCGAAGTAAAGGGAACAGTCCTTGTTCTTATTGGAGCTTCTAACATGCACTGACATTTGTCAGTACCAGGCTTTCTGATGTCACCAAGGGTAAGTTCATTGTTGTCATTCAATCGAATGACATCATTTCCTCTCATCCCGCTCAATAACCAGCGAGCACCCTAAAACAATTGGCAGATGCAAAAAAGTTATCATCAGAACTTAAGTATTCTGCTATTGCTTCAAAAAGATCAGTATATGTAAGCATCAACTTGAGAGAACCTAAAAATATTATATTCAGCAGGCTTTGCATTACATAGTTCCCTTACGGAATCGCTGACAGGTGATAGGAGATTTGTGAAGGCATTTGGCACTCGTCTGTCAATCAGCATGCTTCTACCTGTTCTACTACCACAAGTGATACAGATGTTGTCATCTAGGCAGAAGATAGTTGAGACTGGCTCCGTTAATGCCTCATCGTCTAAATTTATATTACATTGTAGAATGTTTAGTTAAAATCCAACTAAAGTGTTGACAATGAAAAGAGTGCTTTCATGAAAAGCTGAAAAGGTTGATTGTACATTTTCAATCACACTAAACACCAAAAGTTGCACAAAGATATTTTGCTGAATATGCGAAAACTTGTCATATTCTCCAACTTGACTTCATATTATTAATGCTATTTAGATGTGAAGACAGTAAACTCAACTTTGTAGTAACGAAATAACACAGGTACATATAACATGACACCAACAGGTGACCTTTTGTAGCACTAAAACTCTATAATTGTAGATTGCATGTAGGGTGTTTTGCCCATACATCTTTTCCTAAACAGCAGTCGAAGAATAGAATACAACACTAGATTTACAAAATACACAAGCGCATAAAATAATAAATATACAGTATAACATTACCAAGTTGTAGAATAACTGCTATCACAATTATATGAAAAATGAGTAATGTGGATATACTTAAAGATCCTGTGGTAAGTCACAAAATAATTCCAAGTGATGTAAAACGTAACTTAAGGGGTTGAATAAGCTACAGAAAGCTGGTTTTCACACCATGAAACTGACCTCTTTTCCACAAGATACATTTGTGTTCTAATACAATGTGAACATACCCTTGTAAAATTCTTCAACTTTCGCTAGAGAAAAGACGTCATACCACATTAGCTGTTGTAGACTGACAGAGCATAAAAGACTCGTGTTACCACTAAGCTGAACAGTTGGTGGGTACATCTGAGAGGTAAACAAGTTTTCAGTATGTAGCTGTAACAAAATAATTCGACAGGATGATCATCAGCCAAGTGTAATTTTTGAATATACAATCAATGTTTGCACCTAAATTAGTAATTCAAATAGTAAACTTTTAGTTAATATTTTTCTGTTATATTCTGCATATTCTAACTACATAAAATATAGAAAAGTAGATCAAAATAAAAAGCTCCATTTTATAAGATGCATGATTTCAAGATGACAAGTAAAATTATTCCCATAAAAAGCTATATAGGACTTAGTGACGTTTGTCACAAGACGAGCAGAGCAGTCTCATTCTAGTTCCTTCTAGAGTGATATGACACTGTGAATACACTTATTCTGCACTCGGACAGTCATTTGAGAGTTCTAGCCGACTGTTAAACTTGGACACATAGCTGGTGGCTGGTTTATTACCAGAACACACTAAAGTAAATAGACCTAGTAAACTAGGTGTAGCAAATCAGCGAGTAGACCTCAGTGACTCTGCGAACCAAGTGGCGATCAGGCAATAGCGGGAGCTTCTGCCGTCGCCTTGTTGATAGATATGGTGCAGCAGTGCTGCAGTATTAGCACAAACATAAGCTTTTAATGGAACAAGCTATTTTAGGCTTATTATAGAGCTTCTAGAAATCTTTATTTGGAACATGAAACTGAAAGTGTAAATGAGGGAGTTGCGTCCTCTCTAAAAGTACTGACAACTGAACATCAATGAAGAGTGGCCAACGTACAGTAGCTCGATGTTTGCTGATTTTGGGGGTGGGATAAGCTGGAAGATAGCCCAGTATATCATGAATAATAATTTAAAGAAAAAACAAAATTACTACATGTATCTGGCATTGAAAAACACAATTTTTTTAACTTGAAGATATACGAATGATCAGCAATACTTTTCAGATTTGGCAAAAGAAAAGGTCAATTTGAGGTTCACACTACAGTAAAACCTAGCGGTTCGACAGTTGCTGCTAAGAAGAAAAATCTAACAGAAAGGCCGCGCATGATCGTTGAGGGTAACATTTATAAAAGGCATAGTTATAGCCTCCACAACCAACTTAACGACTCTGACTAATTAGTCTATGGAAATATCAAAATGGTATATTACCAGTTTAATCTCATGAATAGTTGCGTCATCCATCTCACCTTGAAGTGAATGAATAAACATCGCTGCTGAGACTTGCTCTGTTCTTACAACAATATTTGGATCCTGAAATAGTAGCAGCAGAAAGAAGATAGTCGTAATGTTCCATTGCTTATAAAAAACTGTTAACATAATTATTACAATACTGTTTGTCAGAGTTGAAAATAGCAACAGTTTGTTGATGAGAGGCTTTATTTCATTACAACAGTTTCATTACTCTTAAAGGCTACAGCAGAAATATAAGTAAAGTTCCAAAATAAATCAGTAAGTAATAGAATAACCAACCATAAACGTTGAAGGTGCAGAGACGATGGCGTGACAGGCTCCGGCGCAAGTCGTTGCAGCCAGTATTGACATTTCTCTATTCTTAGACAGTCGATCTTTGTCACTAAAATTGACTATAGGCAGACTGTAGAGGATCAGCTCATTGTTAACAGCCTCATCAGTGCCCACAAATAAACCTAAAAAATGGTGTTTAATTTGTGGGTCCCAAGTGAACTAATAATTTATCGCATATGCATTAACCAGACAGAATATTATTTACAAAACTCGTGTCTGCTAGAAACTAAACAGCAAACCGTTTTGTTATGTATACATCAAATATTGATTCTGTCCACAAAACACCGATAGTCTAATTATTGGTTATCATTTAAAGCCTACTAGTATATTCACAACTGCACGCAAGGAGGAATCAGGGCAGACCCAAACTGAGATATAAAGATATAGCTAAGCGTAACATAAAATTAAGGGAACTAGCCACACACAGATGGTAAGTTAAGGTGACAACAGAGCTGCATGGAAGTCGGTGATGAAGCCTAAACCACAAAACAGCCATTGTCGACATGATCGACTGGAACAGATTGAGAGAGATTGTCCATCCAACTGTTCAAATTCGTCTAGAGTTAAAATTCTGCCTTAAAGTCTTTCACCTACATTTTCACAAAAAATAGATAGAAGTATAATTCAATCACATATTTATATACTGTGCACCAAAAAGACTTCAAGCTCTCCATATAATTTCAGATTACAGACTAATTGTCCATTTATCAATTTCTTCACTTGACATTCATATTAAAGTAACTATTGATGTCATTACTTGCCTCATTTACGTTGGGTCTCAAAAAGTTCTTGTTTACGTTTTTGTCATAGCACAAATAATATAAAGCAGAATTCACGGACTGCAAATATTGCGCCAAAAAAAACTCCATCCCATCACACTAGGAAGCTATAACTCATTTTGCGAAAATTAAAACAAATTTACTATTTGAACTGCAAGATAAGACAATTCTAATTGCTAAAACAACATTATAGACACCGTCTCTTACCCTTGCAGCCATCGCTATGCCAAGCTAAAGCAGATGCGGACTTGTCCGTCTCATACATGCTGATGTGTTTATATCTTCTTGCAGAAGTGAACAGCCAGATATCATAATAATCTGCTTCTTGAGATACTTCAGAGAATGTTAAAGGATCGTTCTTTAAATTTATAGCTGCCATGATGAGCCCTGTGAGACTTTAAAATCTACGTATTACAATATTACAAATCATTATAGATGATAACAAGCACACACAGTGTAAACCAAACATACAAAAATAGCTTGGTGCATAAACTGAAACAAACTCAAAAGTAGATTACCTTATTTTGCATTTTAGTAGCTAAATAGCAGAAGTTATGTATCCGATAATTATGTAACAACAAAACAAGCAAACAATATATTCATACTAGCTATACTACTTGGCGTTGCCCAGGTAATAAAAAAGTCTTTGTACAGAAAATTGATTTGTATTTAAAACTATCTGTGCTAACTGGCGTTGCCGAGTATTAAAAATCAGCTTAGAAGTAATGAGAGTTGCTTGCCACTTGCTATTAGCCTGGCAGATTTCCAATGAAAAATTTTAGTGAGCTAACTAATGACAATCACTAACGCAATCACCCTGCGTGGTATGCAAAGCCGTTGGGTATGTGCTCCCATATTATAATAGTAACTTATGTATATCAGTGAACTAACAACTCATTCTCTGTGGCCTATTGGGTAGGGTGTCGGACTAACAAAGAGTAGGGTCTGAGATCAAAACTTCTTTGGTACAGATCCTTTATTCCAAGATTTTAAAAGCTATAGGCCAGAATGCATACAGAGATAAAACATACTTTGAGAATATATATAGGTAAAACAACATTTGCCACTTTGAGTTTCGAACTACATATCATGAAAAAAGTGTTTGCGTAGTTGAAATAAATTAGGAGAGAAAAGAAAAACAACTGTAAAGGTTTATAAACATAGTCAAAACTGTAACTTTCAAACTTCATATCACGAAGAAAATGTTTTGTGTTGGTAAAAAAAATAAAACAGCTATAAAAGGGTTTAAAAGTAAATATGAAATAATTAGCAAGTAATAGCTAAATTAAGTCCGTTTTGCTACGATTACAATAAAAGATGATTCGCTAATGATACAGTCGATATGAACTGAGAAAACAAAGTAAAAATCCTGAATATGTAGAATTAACAATAATAATTCTTGCATAGAAGTGTATGTATAAAAAATATTACTTTTCCACCAGAAGATATCTATCAAAACTTTGAATACGATGATACTGGTACCTCTCGATACTGGTACAAATGTAAAAATGAGATATCGTACTGTCTTTGTCTGACCAAACGGAGAGAGCATGTCGAGGCGTTTCCCTACGAAGATAATATGATTGTTTGCGTGAAAATGATTGGCCTTGACTGCGATATAGCAATTGAATCTTACGAAAAACAAAAAATAGAAGTTCAAAAAAACACGAAAAAACATTGTGCTATATAGAATTAATAGAACTTCAAATAATACAAAATTTAGCGTGTGTATACGCTATACGATATATGATAATGTCTTTGTTCAATATGCCTTATCCAGCTCAATGATAGAGTGGTACCAATCTCCGTGAGTTCAAATCCATCATAAATTTAATTCCAAGATTTTAATAGCTATAGCTGGACATACACAGACATACACACAAATTTAGAGAAATATATATATACAAAATGTAGATATGTGTGTACCACAGTATTTGACATCATAAGAAAACAAACTTTAACTTCAATTTTTTAAGCAGTATTGACAATTAAAAATGTATTGTTACGGAAGGTAAACATGCGCACAACCAGTAATAAAATTTCAAAGCATTGCTGTAAAAGACCTTCCCAGTTTGTTTCTATTCTGCAGCTGTACAATTAATAATAATAATAAAAATTAACCTAACCTGCATGCAGCATGTTCACATACATGTAGCTTTTGGTCCATCATATATGGCATTGTTCCTGTTTTTATATTGCAGCTTATGTTTCAACACACCAAAATTTGGTATACTTCCTATAGAAGCATTAAAAGCTATTAATCATGATTAAATATGAAGTAAAATTGTACTTCACATCTAGTACTAGAGTGTCAGCTATTTTCTGCGAAAAAAGTTGAACTTGCCACAGGAAACTTCTTATAGAATTTTGGTTATTTCACATTTATTCCAATGTGTGGAATGGCTTGATAATAACAACTGTTTAACAAATCTTGAAGGTTCTATATCACATCTGCCCTTCTAATGTTTTTGGTAAAGTGCTGATCAATGTTAAGAATCTAATACCTCCTTACAAACATGATAGAGTTTTTTGTTTTTTCTATGCGATTACTCGTGAATCTTTGGCATCTCTATAAGAACTTTTATTTAACTATGCTGGTACACTCTTCAATTTTAATAATTTTATCACGAATAACTATTTCTTTACACATGTTAAAGGAACATTTAACACCGACATGCAAGATTTATATACGTGTTTCATTATAATTTGATGTGAGGTTCAACTTGTGGGTGCAGAATGAATGCACAAACTAATGACAACTTGAAATGGTGAAAAAAAGATCACCATTTTCAAAAAGCATCATATAGCTTGTCTAGCGCCTACACAATTAAGGATATTTTGCACTGCCTAAAAAGCTTATAGCTATTTAGTCCGTCAGTCAGGTGCAGTTGGATGCTAAGTGTGTGTTTTGTAATTTTTGCATAGCTTTTTATTTGCAAGTACAATAATTGATATTCACAATATAAAAGGAAATCTATCTGCCTCTGAAAACTTACATCTTATTTCCTTTGTTAAATATAGTTTTTTATGTTATAAAGTGCTTAATATCTTTAATGAACACCAAGATATTTTACGTTTTTATTCACAAATATTTTTTTATTAATAATAGCAATAATATAATAAGCAATAATTAAGCAAATTAAAAATATAATAAGCAATATCTTAAAAAACATAAAAAATTAATTGCAATACACCAGTGTGAAAAGTGTTGTAGTTATCAGTTATCTACAGAGTATCAGTTTCAATCACCACAATTTGCTATACATGTATTCCATTTTAGGAACTTCAAAGATTGTAGCATTATGTCTTCATTGAACACCAACAATATGGTGATTGAAACTCATAGCTACTTGTAGTGCATCATTTTTAGACATACCAATTGTTAATATATAACATTGTACAAACTATAAAACTAAATATATACTGTATGCGTATAGTCTCAACTCGAAAAGGAAGTCATCTGAGGCTATTTACTTTGAATAGTTAGAGGTTTTCTATGCCAACGCCTTTTTCATTTTAACCACTATGTTGTTCATGTTAAAAAATCATACACAACATACAGTTTTTCCTATGCAGTCACTACCTAACCCAGGTTTGAGCTATAAGGTTTAGACCAGCATCAAACAAAAACAGATATCTACAATAATATTGTGAACCTATCAGCAAAAATAAAAACCAATAGGTCAATTGTTTAACAAAATAACACTAGCCAAAAAAATTTCCAAAATTTCACAATTCAACTTATTTGATAAGCTCATCAATCAGTCATTTGCCAGCAGATGTTATCGAATCCGATACATATAAAAATATTGTAATTTCCAAAACATGCGCATCTTTTCTCACTAGAGATATCCAATGATGAAATAAAGTCACGCAAAAATCCTAAATGCAAATGAACACAATGAGAATCAATTTAGCCTACTTGAATAATGTCGATTAAATATTAGCGCATCTTACGGCAAAGTAGCAGTTTAAAGTGGCTGTGTAATATGTTCTACATTTTACATATTCAACCAATTTTAATACATAACACATAAGTTTAATATGCTAGCGCAAATATATTTCATTAATACAAAACTTAACAAAGTGAAAAATGCTAAAAATTAACTAATTGTTCACGTTAACAGCAATTCGACAGACTGGTGGGAACATTTTTGTGACCCTTCAAGGTCAAAGGTATAGTCCTAGATTTAAACTCACTACAACATTAGCGACCCAATGTTATACAATTAATACAATGCAGCTGCTCTATACTATTTCAGACTAACAGTTTTTCCCCAATAGCTGAGCGTTAAGTCTAACTATCGGGCTCGCGATGCAATGTGCGATTATTTTTTTACGAGCGAAAGCTAATTTTGTATACCGTTGTTGAGCGCAGTCTGAAGAGGTAAAATGAGCCAAAACAAACGTTATCTTCAGGTAATTTAAAAAAAGTATAAAAAAAACTACACTATATGTATATGGTTATGTGATGCTCACATGCTTATTCTAATCAGGTATTATTTGTGACAATTAATATTCGATATTCTATTAATACTATAGCCAATCCAAGACTACGAGTGGTGTATCGCAAAGATTTATTCAATCTTTCAGAAAGGCTGCTGTTGCAGATTTCGTATCAACCATAGCGACGACCAACAATTTGATTAATTATTTGCTATGCATTTAATGTACCGCATGAGACACATTCTTTGCACTTTTTAGGGCCTATCAATAGTAGCAAAGCATAAATATAAAGATAAGACTGCACCTAAAATATCTAATTATTTTATTGTACTCCAATCATCACGCGCAGTCTTCATTAAGTACTTTCATTTCAACAAAGCAAGTAGAATAATTTATTTTCAGCATTCGCTCATGATCGAGTCCAGTCCGATTTGGCAACTATGTCCGTAGCATCTTGTTCTACATCTCACCAACGTACTAGTTTAGCCTACACAGAATGGTGTGAAAGTATCTAAGGAAACTGCAATTATTTTATACATACATATATAGTGCAATGAGTTTTTTTAGACAGATAACTTAACAACTCTGTATGATACAAAAAGACTAGGTTGTGCTTGCAACCATACATGTAGCATGATAATAATACATACTTGCTTGCCATTACAAAGATGACACAACTGATAGCGAAATGCTGATCAATTATACTTACCTATTTCCTAAAAAGCCACAGAAGCTGGTTTCAACATTAGAGTTTGGCAAGTGATTACGTTATTGTTGGTTTAGGTCAATCTCTAGTTTAGGAAGTTTTAATAGTCTTGAATTAACATGAGCATGAGTTTCCAGAATAATAAATACTTTATTACTTCATGAGTAAAGAAAAAATAGCATAAATAGTGAAGTAAAATCAGGGCAACCCTCGAATCAGACCAAGCAAGAACTGATGCTTGGTTATAGTAGCTTAGGCACCTCCGATTTAACTGTACTTCCGTCACTGTCAGCGTAAAGCCATTAATACCGATTCGCTATCACGCAGCCGATAGCTGACTGTGGATATACCTACACAACCCCAACAAGAGCCGATAATTCGGACTCAGTATAACAGCCGATAGCAGGCTGTATAAACATCAGCGCAATCCCAGCAAAAGAGCCGACAATACAGACTCTATATATTACAGCCGATAGCAGACTGTATATATACCAGCGCAACTCCAACAAGAGCCGATAAATACAGACTGTATATATTACAGCCGATAGCAGACTGTATATATACCAGCGCAACTTCAACAAGAGCCGACAATACAGACTGTATATATTACAGCCGATAGCAGACTGTATATATACCAGCGCAACTCCAACAAGAGCCGACAATACAGACTGTATATATTACAGCCGATAGCAGACTGTATATATACCAGCGCAACTTCAACAAGAGCCGACAATACAGACTTTATATATTACAGCCGATAGCAGACTGTATATATACCAGCGCAACTCCAACAAGAGCCAATAAATACAGACTGTATATATTACAGCCGATAGCAGACTGTATATATACCAGCGCACCTTTTAAGCCAAGCTGTTTAAGTTACAAAAGAAGTGCTGTACTGGAATAAATTTATTGTAATATCGTAGTATGCCTCACCATACTAGCCAAGTCTCAACTGCCTCTCCAATGCAAAGACAACTGTTTATATAAACAAGCAGAAGCAAACTCAACATATGATTGGAGTTTACGAGTAGTTGAAATTTGTAGGTCAAAACGGCAGTTATTTTTTAAAAGAACAAACGCTATTTACAAGTAAATAAATGATATAAAAATTCGGCTACATTTTTGTAATGCCTTAGTAAATGTGGAAAAAGAGTTGGTAATAAAGCAAACAATCAACAAATATTCTTTCTCTACTTTTAGGGTAGTTTTCTACATGTGAGTTCGAAGAAGCAGGTGCCTTATAATTCCTATAGTGGGTGTATTCTAGCTTGCATTTATTCCGTTCTTCGTTAGCCGTTGGAATTTGAATTCTTTAGTTAGATAAATAAGTCCTGATTGACTCGCTAGTGTAGTTTTAGCCTTTGCTCCCGTCCTTCCTTCGCCCCTTCTCAGCGCCACCAACATTTAATGAGGAGTTTTCCCTTCGCTTTAGTGGTGGAAAGTCTTTTTCGTAAATTTCACGCAAATTTACTACAATAGTAAAACACAATTTAATACACATACCCATCAGAAATCCTTTTAACAAATTATTATGACATTGCCAGCTTGCTTTCTTCTTACTAGGTCACAGAGTTTGGAGCTTTTGCACCAATGTGCTGTTTAGAATGCTAAAACAAGAATCATTGCAGAGTTATGTAGAAATGCACTGGCCGTACATTAGAGTAATATATTTCTTTGTTTTGGCCTTTTGATTACCTAATCTTGTTCCTATATAATGAGGAACCCATTTTATATCTAATACTACCCTAGGACACTTATATTTCGCTAGCATTTAGTTTCGTGAGTAGCATACAGAGTAAAATTTCGCTGCAACTTAATTTCGCAGCTCTGATGAATGCGAAAATATAGTGATGTGAAAATAAATGCAGTAGTACAAACAGATTAGATTCCTCAGGTTCAGTTCCCCGATAAAAAAAAAATTCAATTTGGGACTAGTTTGTAATTGTGAACCGCAGCTAGAATGGTGTGGGCGAGATCGATAATGCAATTTGATCGCTTGCTGCCATTTTTTTCTTGGACTATCAATGAACATAGCTATTTAATTTTGCGTTTTCGCTCGTTCGTTATGATAGTTTAGTTTCGCACATGAAATTTTCGCGAGAGGATGACTCCGCGAAAACGCGAAAGTTAGATGAAGCGAATACATAAGTGTCCTAGGGTAGTCAAACCATGAAGCAACAAATAAATACATGATTTTTTCTAATTGGCGACATTTTGCAGATATGTACGTATATACCTATATTACCATATGAAGTTGTCAAATGTATCATGCATCTCTAGTACAGCAACTAGACACTCTAATAGTCTTGTTGTTAAGTACAGTATTTACCATGTAAATGCTTGCTCATAATAAACCAAAAATGACTACATACAATTGTAGCCTTTTTTGGCGAGTTCAATAAGCATAGTGATATTTACATGTAGTTTCACGAGGTATAAAATCTCATATAAAGATTACTCTAAATGTAACTTAAGCATTTTTAACCAAGTTACAGCATTAACATACGTTACGCTATTTTAATTTCATCACAATTTGCTCATTCCTTCTGGATCCTAGCACTAGCGCCATTTTCACATTGCGACTGAATAAATTTTCAATTAGTAAATACCTTCAGATGTGTTATAAGATTTTTCATCCTTGGCATATAATTCTTTTTTAAATATTTGCTTTTTTGCAAAACCGATCCTTTGTTTTTGGTATGATGCAGGTTTTATGGCTGGAATCACAACACACTCAGTAAATAAATGGTGGTAATTTTTTATGGCAATAATGTAGCTCATTGTTATATTCACTATTTGCCATGAATTATCAACTTAACCCGTCTCTCAACACTCAATGTGTTTAAAAGTTATATATATAATATCTACAAAAATTAACTCTATTGTGCAATGCAAAAGGATTTTAGTCATTAACTTTCGATACGCTCAACATCACTCCTTTGAGTCTCTTGTCCTTGACAGTAGTTTACTAGTTATATACACAGATTTATTACATCCTGTCACCAAGCACCATTATATGTTCTAGCCTTACAAAGAACAAGTTCATGGATGACAGATATTCTATTGACAAGATGTTTTTAATAACTTGTGTCTTATGCTTACTATGAAATTGGGATTCTGTTTTTAGAGCAGTGTAGCCTCCATAATTATTTATAACTGATTATTAAAAGGTGTTAACACATCATTCAACTCTAAGAAATGCATAAAATCTGCAGAGTACACTTCGTCCTTTGAGTGTACTCGACTTTCTGGTGGGAATAGAGTAAGCGTAATTATGAATATACTTGAAATGTCAAGTTTCTTTACGTTGCATAAATCATTCAAAGCATCGGAGATTGACTATTGTCGTAAGATGTAGGTTTTATCCATATAGAATAGCGCTGATGAATTATGTCACATTTGATATCGTTTTTAAAGTTTTCACTGTAAAATGCTTTTCATGACAAGTTAGACTGGCTGTATTAGTAGGTTTTAATAAAATAATCTATTCATGTCGGTTTAGTATTTTCATATTTTCCCAAACAATAAGTGTCAATTCTGTTTATTACATGTATACACTGAAATAATTGAACATTTGTCACTGATAACACATCAGATAATTTTTCTTACAATTTGCCATATAGGAATTATCTAGACTAGCGCCCTGACAGTCTAGTGTGCCGTGAGAGATCGTCCGGTGTAATAATAATATGTACAACTATTCTGAAAAGCTGGAAGGCGATTGATTAGCGCGGTAGTTAGTGTCGGGCTGCTTATCCGAATGTTGCAAGTTTGAATCCTGTACGATGGAATCTTTTTTTCATCTCCAACCATAGCTACGGACAGAGGAACATGGCTCTTATGATAGTAAACGTTATAGGATTGTCTGACCATCGAGAAGCTAGTATAATGATGATCTTGTGACTGCCATATTGCTATATAAGCCTGGCAGTGCCCGAGATTTCTTTTAGTTTTAATCAGATTGCCAACAAATGAGGGTTTAAAAAGCTGTTTCTTAGGAACCAGATAAAGTTTTTTAAACCAAAAATTTTAGTGACCTGGTGGATGGCATGGCACAGCATATGTGTGTGAAGTTTGACAAAACATGTGGAAAGCATAGCATTTATGCAGACTGACAATGTGGAATTTATTAATATGGATTATGTTATGCAAGCAAATACATTAAATCAAAATTTAGGTAACTGACAAACAAGTTATTCTTTAAAAATACCGTAAAACCTCTAATTGAACGCCACCTCTATTTGACCACCACTATAGAAGAAGGGTTGAAAAATAGAGTGCCATGGCATTCAATTAGCAGTTTTGCGGTATCTACATGCTTTATTCACGCTTAAAGCATTATTATTGCAGCATCATATTAGCAACCTATTTAGCATAGCTCTAGTAGGAGTTGCTCTTCCTGACATTTTTGCTTTCACAGCAAGCATACATCTTAGAATTGTCTTCTCATCTAAACATATTGTACATGTGAATACATGTGTTGTACGTGCTTCTGATTGGCTGTTGGTTATTTGGCTCATTAATTCGACTCTCAGTGATTTATCTTTTGTGTTGTCACAATTGTTCACATTCTAACAGGTGCGGCATTTCTATTGAGTCGTAAGGCATTGGACACAGTGACTGCAGTGCTGTTAAGGGTATAGTGGGCTCAGTGTAACTTAGTCACCCAATTCGTGGATATTACATAGAGGTTTGTCAACCAATTATTATGTAGCAAAAGTAAAGACTTTCCAGTTAAAATACCCGTTTCGTAGGTAAAAAGCTAGCCTGTTTTCTCAGCTTTGATTCTGCTGTTTCACTATTGCAAACTTACAAATAATATGCAGTGAATTTAAGCTGACTTCTCGAAGAAGTAGATGTTTGGATATTTCTTGCCTTTAACTTATTCGGTGAATGAGTTATGGCGCTCCCTAATAGTCATATACTAGAGATATGCATATACATTGTACATGTAGATCGTATCGGTGATATACTGCTACAGGATATGCTGATAGTAATGCGTCATGCAGTGTTTTAATAATTGCTTTTTTAGGTCTTCTAGTATGTATGTCTCAATTCATGTTTTTGTCAGCACTTTCAAGTATCGACAAGCTTTTTCATAGTTTGTTTTTCTGTAATGGCTGTCGCTCTTATAGACATGTCATACACGATGTTCACAGTTAGCTCTGCAAACAGTTTTTGCTTACACACTGATACAGAACAAAGGAAGGACGGCACTGTGTGCTTATATATAGAGTACGGCTAGCTACTAAACCTGCTTTTGACAAGTTATTCTAGTCAAGATACAACACATTTCTTTAGGAGTTTCATGTTTCTCTTTGCTCACTCTATTGTGCCTGTATCATCAACATCTGTCGATCTATGACGGCCTTGGAAGCCTTCAGAATGAAATCAACTGTATATGAAAATTTTAAACAAATTGTTTTATGTATAGCAGATAGCTTCTATAGTCAAATGTATAGAATTTGCAGCTAGTAATCCCTAAATAGCTTCCAAGTGATGTCTCAGATACTTGAAAATGACTTTTATGCAACAGGTTTGCTTGTCACTAATCAATCACTGGATCACTCTACCTATCAGAACTGTCGTGAGACTTGCCATGTAGGTGACTGAACGATTCTGAGGTGTGTCCACTGGGTAACAGTGCCACAAAATGGATGACAGGGTAGGTGTAGTAGTTGAAGTGAGATGTAGGTGATTGGTTAATCGTGCATTGTTATCAAACCAATGTATTTATCTGTGATTCGTTTGTTGAGTAGCTGGCCTTTGTTGAGTAATCTATGGTTTGGTAGGCTCGTGTAGCTGAAAAAAAACGTAAATGGCAGGCAAAGGTGAGAGAAAGTAAAAGGTCATTTAAAACAGACGCGATTGTGTTTGTCCATTGTCAGCTGCACTGTATTTCCAGGCAAACTAAAAATGGAGATTCGTTTCAGGCTCGAGTAATACCGTATACAGTCTGTCTGAACACAATGCAGTGTAACATACTGTAGTCAGGATTAGTTTGTAGAAGCATGTGTGATTAGCTACAGCTATTGCCTCAATATGCTAAAGTGGATAGTCGTGCAACAGCTTGCAGTCAGAAAGTAGCTGATAGTATATGATACTAAAACTTTGTATTTGTCATACGCTCGCTGTATCCGCTGTGCCAAACAATCCATGATAACCCTGTTTGCTCGCCGTATCAATAGGATTTTCAATTAAGCATTTTTACTAACACTGAAAGTTATTAGATAGTATTGCGTTGCAGAAAGAGGAGGAAAGCGGCAGCATGTTTGGCAGCAACCCAGCTTGTTTGCATGATGAATATGAAGAACACGCGCGTAGCAAAAGGACCTCATCTTCGGTAAGCTTGGCACCTAACTTCCTTTCTTGCTGTGAGGCTTTGACTAGGCTTGTACAAGTTTTGCTGTGAGATTTGGTAGTATGTACGTACTGGTGATATCATAACATCCTAAGAGATTTCAGTTATCTTGAACTGATCACTCCATTGTAAATGCTCTCTACGCCTTTACTAGTGGGTAGCTACCAATGTTACAAGGCTTTGCCTGGACTGAGTCAACTAACAAATCCCTGGCCAATAATTTGAAAAGTTCTTCAAGATGCCAACTACTGATATATTATCAATGCGAAAAACATAGAGCTACCATGATTGTTAATACTAGACACACTTGCCCCTTTCCTTGATTTTCATCGTAATAGCGTAGCGATGATATGTTTACTATTTCTTTTAGCCATCAGCAATTTTGTCTTTTCGTAATACCGCCTTATGAACAAAAGAGCACTTTTTTTCTTTTCTCACATGTAGTGGTGTGCTTATGGTCTGCCTGTGTATGAGTGAGTCAGCTGATGGCAATGTCCGCATTTCTTGTCACATGGCTGACTCAGTAGCTCACGCCCGTTTGGCAGTCCATGTAACAACTGTAAAGTTTTTTGATTGATTTTGTAGTTTTAAACGACCTGTAACAAAAATTAAATTTACCTATCAACAGCAAGTCGTGCGTTGGATCAACAATAATCGCTAGCAATCCATTTGTACTTACGTTGAAGGATTTGACATATAGCAGATTATTATTGGTCATTGCTGGAGTGCGATCACTTTGTTTGCAGATCACTTTGTTTGCACTCGTTTGGCTCACTGAAAACTATTTTTAGAAAGAAGTATATGCAAAGCAGTAAACTACCATTACCATTGGATGTTTTATAATGAACTAGTATTTTTGCCAGTTCCGTGCACCGTGATAGATCACCATGAGCAATCAGTATGATTATCCCATGAAGTGATATGAAAACCAAGTGGTGTAGTAGTAACATGCTTGCCTTTGAATCTGATGCCCCGGCTTGATTCCTGTGTGAGGTATTCTTTTTTCCTAACACTTAGCATGGCTTCGGATAGACAGACACGGCTCTTATTATAGTAAATATTTGTTGATGGTCGCAAATGGTCGGCGTAAATTGGAGCGTCGCATGCCAAATTCGATAGTGAATTTTGCTAGGATTTCACTATAGACATTGCATGTCACAATCATCTCCTGTGAATGCTGTTTTAGTTACAACCTGGTAAATTAGTTTTTCTGCTGGCCATGACTGATCTTTCAGTTTCTGTCTGCCAGTGACTCTTCAAAAAATTATTTCCTGTCTGCATTTTGCAACAGGAAACCCCCTTTAAAAACTGTTTCCTCAACTCTTGTTGATTCTCTCAACCATAGCGAATGGGACCAGAACCATATTGGTTATCCAAATTGGTTTCCTCAGCCTTTCCTCTAGCATATTCGGTTACTGCCCTGGCTACTGACAAACACCTAGAAATGAGAAGGTGATTCATAGCTGACTTCCTTCCAAACATTTAATAATCTCACATTTTAGGGCTTGTGTTACCGACATTAAGTGGCACTTAGACTTTGTTGATTTTGTGACAAGACAGCCCAACTAGGGGTAGAGCAGGATGTTTGACTCGATGCCCTGGCTGCTTTCATAGTTTTTTTAATTAGCTAATTTGAGACTATCCCAATGTAAAGGGAGTGCACTTGCTCTGCTGCGCTTCATCTCAGCCACAGATTTGAAGCGACAACAAAGTGCTTGCCATGGCCCTATTATCAGAGTGTTATCTTTTTCAATAAGCACTTTGTGTCAGTTGGGTTTGCCATTTGATACTTTGAATAGTTTGACTGTCAGACTAGTTCGAAATCTGTTCAGCATTGTTTAAATTTTCACGTCAACTCATTTAGGTTGCCTCTGAATATTCAGGCCAGATAAGTTAGGTCAGCAGCTGCCTAGGAATGTCGATAACTTTTGCTGGAGTTTAATAGGCCCTACTACACATTCTTGGTGTGTTTTGTGGGAACTCGTAGATATCCTGTCAGCTTCTTCTATCTGACAGAACAGCGACTTCTTGATGAATAGACATATTCAGCAGTGGCACCAATAAACTATTCGAATAAAATGATGACAAGCGGTTCCCAAGCCGCAATGAATTAATTTTCATGTTAAACTCGCGTAACCTTTGTACATCGTATAACCCATAGAATGTAGAAAGAATCATTAGCTATCACTGAATACAGAGTGGTAGATTTAACAAGTGTGTTGTTTTCTCAGGGCTGTAGGGGAGTTACTAGCCTTCCTCGATAAGTTGGTCATTTCTGAAGCACCGATTAAGGTGTAACTTTTTCAAGTAACACGTAGTCTTTGTAGAAATAACGCTTACGGTTGGTTTTGGTTCAAACAGGGTAATGCTAACACGCTAGTCGTGATAAAAGGGCTTGTCGTATTTCTCTGACTCAGCGTGCCAAAACGCAGTAGAGATAACTCCTTGTTGTCTTTTTGATGTGGACTTTGTATTACCGATAGTATTATAATAGGTATTATTACTTCTAACAAAGAATTTGGGCTACTGCTTTTACCGAGATAAACACCCACTCACACGTCGGCACAAATTTTATACTTGATAAACATGTCTGTGCTTATCTTTCAATTAACTAACTGTTATATAGTAGCAATAACTTATCACCAAAACAGACCGTCATGTTTGCTAGCCACTGCTAAGGTATTCTTGATGGAATACGCTCGCAGGGATCAGGCCAGTTGTAAATATATACATTAATCTCCAAACCTGCTAAGCTCGGCCTGGTGCCTTGATCAATATTTGGTGTTTTGGATGCACCGAGTATATTTGTTCTGGTGTGTTAATATTTTCAACGAGTGGTTTGGCTATGAAATGTTGCCATCAGACATGTCTATGGGTAGATGTCATTGAAAGGTTATACCTAACTTACCTGCAAGCGTGGAACTCAGTTGAAGGAGCTAGAATATTGCAACCATGAAAACTGTATCACATTATGCTCCTTTACAGGTGTATCAAGCGAAGGAGAAGTGCTTTAGAAAGCTTCTAAAAGTTGCATCTCTGGAAGATGATTTTCAGGTATGCAATGATCTATGAAATAACTGGGCAGGCATTGTCTATGACTTGTGTGAGCTACGTGAGTGATGGCAATCTCGATAACATGACACCGACAGAATAAATGCATGACACGCTTCTTCCCGTTTGTTGGAGAGATGTGTTTCATTTGAGACGGTGGCATTAGCTTTGTGCGTCATCTTCTTTGGTTTCGTCTAGCGTTCTAATGCAGCAAGCTTATAAAATCATATCAACAGTTCTCAAGTAAGGTGGAAATAGCGTTACTGTCTGTAAAAGACTGAGCACCCACACAATCTTGTCATGTGCTTTAGTCATCAAAGAAACAGGTGTCAGCTCATTGTCATCATCAAAGAATTCCACGCACTCGTCTCCCATTAAACTCTAAATAAAGTAATGCCATGTGTACATTAATTCTTAGTTCAATTCATTTTAATGTCCAGCTCAAGTGTTCACAGGGTCTATTTTGGGAAAACTATCCAAACTAACTCACTGCAGTTATGTAATTATGCCAACAGAGTAGAGGCAAAGGATGCTTTCATTCTATCAAGTTGATTATTATATAAATTGATTAGTAGTAAGACTAATGTAGAGGATTAATGCTGGAACAAGAACGGATGCATTCTTAAACAGTAATCCCTCAGTTTTCTGGTTATTTGGAACTGGCACCCCAAAGTGACAATCCGCAAAATAAAAACTAATAACCCTTGTGTTTAGTAAAGTCACTTTTTTTTATTAATCGGAAGCATTTCATCTTTTTCTTAGGTTTCTTAGACCATTTTGAGAGTTTAGGCATTTGAGAGGCATAATGTAGGGCATCAAAAGCATTGTGCACTTTTACACTTGACAAAATGGAACAGAAAAACAACAAACTCTGACGGCTGCTATCACAATGATGCTTGCCGAGAGATCTCAGTAGGAAAGAGTGTGAGAGCCATTTGTTTATTTTGGCTTTTTTGTATTTTTGTATTTTCTTTAGTTTTTATTGATTATTTTTTTATCTCACGAAGTACTGAAACCATGAAAGCTGAAACGCGAAGTATTCTATTTTCCATTCTTCTATTCAGGTAAGTATCTATAGACTGCTTGATCTATAGATATGCCATGCCCCATTCAACCTCCAGTGAAATACATAACTACTAGTAAGCTTGGCAGTCTTGTGCACCGTGAGAGATCAGCATGAGTAATCAGTATATGCATAATTAATTCATGATGTGGCAAGGCGGCGAGTGGTGCAGTAGTTAGAACTCCAATTTGAGTTGAACGGAGTGCCTGAGTTCAATTCCTGTGTGAGGCATTTTTTTCCTAAAGCTCTCAGCATGGCTTCGGACAAACGGACAGACAATGCTCTTGCTATAGTCAAGATTCAACTAGTACATTGTACATGCTTGTCCTGAATTCTTAATTTTTCCTAAAATTTTTTAAAACTTGCTGATTTATGTCTTATTTACAAACTATTAATACGATGAATACTATTATTCTATGATTCTATTTATTCGAATTTATTCTATTCTACTATTATTCTATTTATTACTACTATTAATAACTATGAATATGATTAAATATCATATTTGATCTCATTCTATTAACATCTGTTACTGCGTGTGCTGTGGTGCATTTCATCCTCCAACAATTTGATTAAATTAAAAACTTAAAACCTATTGTGTTAATGTTGAATTAAGTTTCTAATTGCCTCAGATATTTCTTATGCCTTTGTTCTTCTTCAGACAGGCATAAGCTATATCCGCATAGAGAGCTTCTAAGGCTTATCTGGTGTACACCTGTGTTGCTTGTCAATCGTTCTAATGAACTCTCAGTTGAATTCATTGTTTCAATAGTATTTCTAATACATTTTGTTTGATACATATTCATACTAAATATGCATCTGGATTCTGGGCAGGCACAACGCAATCAGTTTTAATGTATAGACTTGGGATATGACTGTTTACATTTAGGGGCGGCTATCTGATAACAGCTTGGTTAGTTCCCTAATTGCCGCCCCTTCCCAAATCTGCAATTCTAGGTTTCTAAGATCTTTCAATGCCTCGTTTAGTTTGGCAGCGAATTCATATTTTTGAACAGTATTATTCTTTGACAGTTTCTGCAGAATGAAATTGAAGGCAAAGCACTATTCTTGACAAAAGACTTCAGCCACAGCCATCATGGGGAAGCTATGTCAGCCTCCACACCTGAAGAAGTCTCTAAAATCCACCAGGTGTTGTCATTATTGCGTAATATAACGTTACTGCGTGTTAATTTGTGTGCAAAGTTTATGAAGTCAAAGCCTATTCATCAGCACTGGAGATACAACTTGACATAGTAAGATAAAATTCTACTAGAGGAAAAACCAAACCTGGCACTAAAATGGCTTACTTCCTGTAGCAATTTAATGTGCTGGATTGTGTGTAGCTTTATTAATTCTGAAATGTTCCGTGATTAATGAGCTGTTATGTAACCTTCATAACACTTACTTCCATCTGCACCCGTTTGTTTCTGCGCATTTTAATGGTTAACCATTTTATTGATGATATTGCACGCTTACTATGGTCGACCCGGCAGGAGAGGTGCTGTATTCTTTGTGGTTAGATAGTAAACTAAATTTGTATAGGAAATTCTTTATTGTTAGGGTTACTGATTATGCGCTGTAAAATTATCACTCCGGTGCATCGTGCAGTTGGCTTCACTGGGTGTGCCACATATTTAACTAAATTATTTCATTCATGGTTCATGACCAAGGCTGTCTCTCTTCAAATATCCATACGCACTCTCCGGTCACCCATCATTAGTGGGAGCCAGTAATTTATACCTATTCCTTATCCGAAGAGACAAGGTACCATGAGCTGCCTCGAGCAATCGTAATTGAAGGCGTTTGACTTATCAATATTGACACTGTTCAGTGTGTGTAAATATCTCCCAAGATCCTGATGGCCTCATCTATTCTCTCATTCTTCTGAATCGCTAATAAATATATATCCCTTAATATTCCCATAATCATAGCTAACTATTGCTGTCTCCTGGAGGTATCACAGCTGGTGACCATGACAATGGTCTCTGAAAATATTGTTGCACCTCTCATTTTGTAGGATTGCATCACATCGGTGAAACAAAACTGGGAATGGCTGACCGCTGTCTCCAACTGTCTTCCTATTCATCTGAAACACGCATCTGACTATCAACAGGTAGGCTGGGTATGATTATTAGCAGGTAGGCTGGGTATGACTCTCAGCAGGTAGGCTGGGTATGATTATTAGCAGGTAGCTGGGTATGACTATCAGCAGGTAGGCTAGATGTGATTATCAGCAGGTAGGCTGGGTGTGATTATCAGCAGGTAAGCCGGGTATGACTATCAGCAGGTAGGCTGGGTATGACTATTAGCAGGTCGGCTGGGTATGACTATCAACAGGTAGGCTGGATCTGACTATCAGTAGGTAGGCTGGGTATGACTATCAGCAGGTAGGCTGGGTATGACTATCAGCAGGTAGGCTGGGTATGACTAGCTCATTGAAATGTTAGAGCGTGACTCTTTCAACTTCCATCGATACAAGTTCCACCCAGTTATGGGATTGCACTAATCCTGCTATACAAGATTATATGTTCAAAAACTTTATGTTCATCTATGACTTTCCCAAATCGCATGACAATCACTCTAGGATATGCATATTGTGGCTTACCCTTCTGCCTATGCTAGGAATTTTGTTGGTAGTCATAAAACACCATTAGTAATTGGTTTCCATGGAAAACCATAAACAGTTCTTATACACTGTTTGATTTGTGAGCACTTCATTTATTGACTTCCTGTGCTATTTGGTAATTTCCTGTTGTTTGGTAGATTTTTAGTCTATGGAAATGTACCATAAAGAAGGACCTGCTATTTGTTAGTGTGTTGTTGGTTTGTGTGTAACAAACCAACAGGGTGGGAATCTACGAATTCAAAACTAGCTTTTGTGTGTCATTCGCACTCACTTCATACTGGTCGAGTCATGGTCAGAGTGCCCAGGATCAAGTCGCATCGACTGCTACTCTTTTTTGATACTTCTCTTTCTTTGGTAATTATTAGAATGAATTTTGGCTAGCAAAACTAACAAGTAAACGCAGAGGATACTTGCATTCAACAGCTTGCTAAGATAATTGTTCATGATTTCTAGCATAACCAGCATTATGTGAGAATTTATTTTGGCAACATAATACTATTTAGCTAATTATTCTTGTAATTTATTGTGATCTTAACATAAAATAGGATTAATGTTGCTATTAGAGATTTGCCTGATAATACTGGATAATCCTCTTTTTATCTTCCTACCCGCACAGGATTGGGTTTAAAAACAAGTCATTTTCTGCTATATTCTTCTGCACTGAATAAGGCAAAATAGCTGGCCTCGCTGACTCTATAATTGAAGTAACTATGGGCTTGCTGACTACCAAGAGGTAGTCAGAATTTCTGTTTTTACCAAATGGTAGACGGCCTCGCTGAATTTACCAAGAGGTAATCAGAATTGCTGACTTTACCAAAGTAGCCAGAATCAATGACTCCACCACAGTAGCTAGGCTCACTGGCTCTGCCAAAGACTAATCGATATCAATTTATTGAGTTGAGTTAAGTTGAGCGTTTAATCTCTGGAATGCGTTGAGAGACTCTACAGTCCTTGCTTGACTGATTTGGTCATGTTTTGGTCATAGATGATATTGGTCTCTATCCATCAGTCAATCTATCAATGCACCCATGCACCATCAGCCATAGATATCCTTGTTGTTATGAAGTTGTAGCTCTTGAACCATAAACAGTAAATCTCTAGGTATACATGCTGTTAGCCTATAGTGCTAGTTGTGTTATTTTCTACTAACTGCATCGCAGTAGCTCGTTTGTATTATTGCATCGTACCTGTTTGCTATTAGCTATATTAGCTATGAACAATATGATAACTTATACATTTACTAGGTGAATGCTCACCGGGTAATGCCCAGGTAATAAAAAAGTCTTTGAGCAGAAAAATTATTTTTATTTAACATATACAACAGTTACCATTGTAACTTTCAGACTTCATATCATGAGAAAAGTGTTTTGTGGAGTTCAAATAAATTAAGAGAACAATCAAACAACTGTAAAGATGTTTAAATGTGAAATAATTAGCAAGTAATGGCTAAATATTCTGTTTTGCTACAATGATGACGATAAAAAATGATTTGACCCTGATACAATTATTATAAACTGAAAAAAAAATCATGAATATTTTGAATTAATAATAACAACGATTACATAGGAGTGTGTATATAAAAAGGTTACTGTTGTAACTGGAGCGGTCCATCCAACCTTTGATGATACGATGATACGGGCACCGCTTGATACCCGATGTAGTGCTCTAAATGCCATCCTTGAAAACAGCCGTGTCACTCGCATTCTGTCGCAATTCAGTGTTGCTGTTTGAAAGTGAAACACCTGTGCGATGCGCCATCGTTGTGCCATGGAGATGGCCTTAACGATCATTTCATTTAGCAGGGATTTAAACAAAAATTAAAATTAACGGTCTCTGCCACATGAAAGGTTTGAGCCTTTTGTGCTGAGGTTCTTTGTCATGGAGTGAATACAGGAACAGCAAAGTATTTGATTGTATCATAGCTTGATATCATACTATGCAGAAGTAACAAAAGCTGGTGGGTGCTACGAAAGCATGAGGTCTACCACATTATAGCATGAGATTTACCTCCCGTTAGTATTATAGCGTGAGGTTTACTACTGAATTATCCGCCGCTTATAGATAAAACACATTTTATACATTTGTTTAAGCAATAATCACTCTATTTGTACATATCTTAAAATGACTTATAAAAATAATTGAATTTAAATAATGGTAAAAATAAACATGTTGTCATATATTTCTATACATTTATTATAGCGATGCACTCTTCATATATTAAACATGTTATCATATATCTCATACGGTATCGAACATGGTATATTAAATGCAGGTGTATATATTTAAATATTATAATTAGGTGTACTCAGGTGACGCTACACTATTGCTGTATGGAACCTTACACATTCTAAGTCATACATCACACGTATAGCTGTAGAGATGAATGGCTTCACTTTTAGATTCACGAGCTGGACAATTGTTGAGCCTAGCATTGTTCAAGTCTGCAGAGTTGTTACTTTATTTAGTAAAATAATTTGCTGCTAGTAAGGACAACTTGTAGCATGTTCCTCCAATCGGTTGTTGCCTGGTATGATGTATTGTGGTTTAAACCCAATGGAGAGGAATGATTCTACCATGGTACTAATATAATGACCATATTGAAGAAAGATTGCATGTTAGACCCGTGTCACTGTACCTTGAGTTCTTCTTCTCTACATTCATATAACAAGTAGCCTATATACACTAGTTCATGCTGAATTATATAATCAACCACTCCAGTGGAGTGAGAAACAAGCTGGACCCTTTGTCGCTAAACCAAAATTTGCATTTGCAAGATTGTTACGCATTATGAATTCAGTCAATAGTCATAAAATATATTAAATAGACTCTCTTTTTGTTCTGATTTCAAATATGTAAACCAAATATCTGTAAAATTATGTTTTTGAAGGGTTATGTAAGCTAATTTGTAAACATTTCAGTATTTTAATAGTTGAAGATGCAATCTGTACAGATATGATCACATCACATAGATTGTTATTTGCTCATTTCAACTCATATACATGTATTCTCCGCAGCAGGATGATTATTTCTATCTGCAAAACTATCACCTGTATCTGTTGTTGTCAGTTCTTCCACCAAGCAGAGCACACTCAGAGGAGGTTTGTCATGCTACAGGACGAGGTGGATGCTGATGTCTCTAGCATTGACAATCTTAAGGTAGGCCTGGCACCAGCACGGCTACGTAGCTGGTCTGATATATGCAGTCCGTAACTGAACTCTGCATGTTGTTACTTCGGTCTGTGAGCAGATTGTAATTCTAGTCTTTCTGGTATAAGAGTTTCCTGTCAAATTGTTTTAGCTAACTGTCAGTTTCCATGGCGATCGCTTGCAAAATAGTTGCAGATGTATCACTAGCCGTGTTCATTAGGCGCTTTAGTTGCTATGACTAAAATTGATAAACTTTATTTAAAAAAGATCTCAAAAGGATTGCTAATATATTCAATCAAATTCCAGTTTTAGACCATGATTTATGATTTTCTGGTTGTTCTGCTAAAGGTAACTGTTGGAGGAATGATTTGTGGCCTAACTACCCACTGGAATGTCTTGTTTCTTTACAGAGGCTGACTGGAGCTCTCCTACAGTTACAACAGGATGTTGAAGGTTTGAACGAAAAATCAAAGGAGATTGTGCCGCTTCAATATCGCAGGGAGCTGCCAGATTTTCCCGTAAAAGTTAGATCTCTGCTTTCATTCAGCCATGGCAAGGTAAACTTTGTCATAGATGAATTTTAACTATTTATTGATAACTCTATGTTTATATATTTTAGTCCAAAATGCTCAGTCTGGTCGCTATATTGAGGCACGATAATAGTACCCTCTTAGAATTAGCCAATGACCTGACCCCTTTCCTTACGCTTTAAGAAGTCGCTTATCTTCCTTTATTACCGGTATCCTGGTGGGTTATCAAGTCCACTTTGATTGAACCGCTCAGCTCAACATACTGTAGTTAATTAACGTCACCAGTCCGTTACTCCTCAGATGTGTTGCTCTAATACGCATCTGTACTTGTGCTCTTTTCTAACCTGTTCATCACCTACTAGCAGTAACCGCGGTGATGCCCGGAATTTCTTTCATTTTCTATAAGATAGCTCGTAGATGCTTAAAAAGCTCTTTCCCAGGAACCAGACAGAGTTTTGAAATCAAATATTTTTAGCAACCTGGCAGAAGGCTCGGAGAATATGCGTGTGAAGTTTGGATAAAATCAGTCAAAAAATGTGAAACGCAGAGTGTTTATGTGAATTAACGGACACGCAGTGGGATTTATTTAATAGAGTCTTTAGCTAGTCCTTTGTACAGCAACAGCTGAACCTATCATCAGTTTAAATGGAAGTAGTAGCCTAGTATAAAGTATATCGTTATCTCCACCTGGTTTTATAAACTTTAAAGCAACAATTTTCTTATTAAATTTGTTATTATTTATTATTGTTATCATTTGTTTATTAAGGTTATAATTTTTAAAGGTTGACTTGCAACAAAATTCACATTACAGTTATTTGGTATCATAAGATTCACCATGTCTTACTCAGTTGTATTGTAGGTGCAAAATATATGGGAATGTGATTACAAGCTCTTAAAAGCAAAAAAACGAACATTTAATCGCAGCCACACGAGACCGCCGTAGTTTGGATTCGCTTTCCAAAACGGCTCAAATGGGACGTAGTTGTTACAGGATGGTTTCTGTTTACACTTTCATGCAACCTCATTCGTCGAAATATTTTCACAAATATACTTCACGCATTCAATAAAACCATGTCTATTGTTCTTACGCGTCTGTTTTATCGTCATTGTAATGCTGTCACTTTTAGCACTGATATCTTATAACTTACCGTAAAAAATCGTTAAACTTTTTAGCCTTACCTTGAAGGAGTACATATCATTGTCTGATAATCATGACGAGCCTGTTGGTCACCTGTGATAATCGAAAAATGCTGCAAAAATTATTTGCGAAGTATTGGGTCACATGATCAGATTACGACTTGACGATTGAATAATGCCGAAACAAAACTGTAAAGTAGTGAGCACCTATATTTGATACGGGGTCTTCGGTAAAACCCGAAGTGTTTGTCATAAACTAGTGTTACGATAAGTTTTATATTGAGATTTTTATTGGCCTTTCAATTCACGTGAGAACATCACGTGACAAGACGATAACCAAGCTGTAATGAATACGTCAGAGAAATAAAGAGATTCCAACCTACGGCGGCTTTTCGTTTTTGAGCTTTTAAGAGCTTGTAATCACATTCCCACATATTTTGCACCTACAACACAACAGAGTAAGACACAGTGAATCTTTTGATAGCAAATAACTGTAATGTGAATTTTATTGCAAGTCAACCTTTAAATAAGTTAAAATGATACTCTTTATTTATATTTGAAATTACAAAGTAAAGTTCATTTTGGTGTAGTAATGTGTGTCTACTCGTTTACCTTGTCAGTCTTGTCAGGGATGAACAGAACTGGCTGGAACATGATTGCCGCTGTCAAGCAGAGTTCCAGCTCATTTTAGATTAAATTGGCTATTAAAGTTGGTTTTACTCTCTTTGCTATCTTCAATAAAAGTAGAGAAACTTCTCATAAACAATGTGTTTTACTATTAGCATAGGTGCCAGTCATTGCTCTCCTAGCCTTACAAATGAACGCGCGACCAGTTTGAAGGGTTACTTAGACGTCTCCTCTTCTTTTTTTGGAGGCTGCTTTTCTATTTCCAGGGTTTTCAACTTGTAATTTTCTGAACTATTTTTTGCAAGTTTAATCAAGATCTTAATTATGATCTCCTTATCTAGATATGCAGTAAGTAGTATTGATGAGAGTGAGAGGATGTCTGGTTTGTGCCTGCTTCATTATCTTCATGGTTTTCTCTGTTTCCACCTGTTGTAATGATTAAAAGATGTGTTGGAAGTAATAGATATTCATCATTATTTGAAAAAGTTCATGCTGATGTTATCGTACTTCATTCTGATCTGCAGTTAAAATCTGTAGTTGATAAAAATAATTACTTTTATCAACTTTGTTCATTTATAAAAATCAAATAATGTACTAGAATTTTCTTCCCTAAAGTTCCATATTAGAGCATTATATTAGTCATGCAGACCAGTACATACAATATGGGCCATTTCTGGATTATTTTAGGAAAATTATACTGCCGAGTTGCAGTATGAATAACATAAATATTTCTTGAAATTTGTCTTACAAAATCTTTCTAGAAAAATAGGATACTGATACACGTTTTATAAACTTTGACACAAATTTTGCTTATAAGGCTGTTGGATACATTTCCACTACAACATTATAAGATAATTGAACTATATGACTAAATGTTACTATAAAAACTGAATATTTATTTTATGGTTGTTTCTGGATTGATAGTGAATACGCTAATAAATTAGTCTTGCCACTGCAATATACAATAGCAATTCACAGAGCAAGAAATGCAGCATGCTCATAGATATAGACCGATTGATGTTAAATTAATCAGTAATGATTTAAGCAATATGAAGGAGTAAGAATTTGTTAACATGTAAAGTAACATGATTTGCCAAAATCAACGAACAATGTTCTCAAGGACAAGGTAAAATGTACGTGTCATGTGAGTTGTTTATATACCGGCCATATGATGTAGGTTTTATATGAGTCATTTATACACTGACTATATGATGTAGGTTTTATATGAGTCGTTTATACACTGACTATATGATGTAGGCTTTGTGTAAGTTGTTTGCCTTGGTCATGACACACGCACCATGTGAAACAGTTGACCACTCAATGTATCATTTACAAATGGCTATTTACTTAGCGTCTTCATATAATATTTGTGCATATTTCTTAACATTCTTCCTATGTACACATTTTAGTTCTTTATTAACGAAGGAGATGAATGCCTTATTGTTGACAATTCGAATCACATAGCCTGGCTGGTGAGTGTATTAACTCTCTACTATTCACCGTTATACGCCGTCACAGGTTGCTTAATCCTCTCATCTCGCACGCTCTTAGTTTCGTGTAATTCGAAGAATGCAAGGACTGTAGACATCTTATCAGTGTTGCCGAAGCACAATTTTTTATCATTTGATCTTGGATTAAATCTTTGCAAGATGGATTAAGTTTAACTTATCTGTTAATACCACGTCATTTTGAACTTGCCACTTAGTAGATGCAGAGTTACTCACTCTTGTTAGCAGATATGAGTTTTCCCCTCTCTACATGTGTGTTATCTCAAAATGGTTAAGGTTAACATTGGAGCAGTCTGTGTGTAAGCTTGCATTGAAATGAAAATGTATGTCACTGTAGGTACGAAATGATGCCGGAGAGGAAGATGAGCTGCCACCTGTCATACTGGTGTTATCCTCTCTTTGCAAAGAAGCAATCGACACAAGCTCAAGGTATATTTAGTTTTCCAGTGCACCGACTATGTTGGTGCATTGAGTTTTGATACATTACAGCAACTAAATTTTTCGAAAATATATTTAACACCAAATAATATTGTACATGCATATTATATATGACTAAATAACGTTATTTATTTTTCAATATTGACTACCGTGTACTTGAATGACATACAAGGAATTTAACATTTCTTAATCTGCCACCTGGCATTATTTTTAGTGTATAACCTTGTATTCCGTTTAGTATTTTTACAGATTTCTATTGTGTCATCATGAGTGATCATAATCTATTAGCAATCCGCTAATACCTATAATTTGTAAAAGTTATAGATTATTTTTGTATAATTTCTTAGCTCATTCATACATATCATATGAAGCCTATTATCTCAGAGAGTTATATCAAACTGCTTGCGCGTTGTAGCTTGCGCAAGTTCATGCTGGCCACGTGGCGTTTCTGTGTCAAAAAGGTACTTGACCAAGTTGTGTCTAGAATCGTGGAACTGATAGATGATAATGCCACACCTGAAACAGTAAGTGTTGCTCAGTTGCTTGTATGTGTTTATTCCAATGGCAGTTCTTGTTTATGTTGCTGATATGGTGGTTGATATGTGAGGTTTAATTAATTTTTACCTGAGTCGTACTTTTTTATGTAAATTTTGGGTCAAGCTGTTTCCAGCAGTTCTTCGCTGCCAGCTGATGATACACTTTAGTCCTATGCGTGACCTCTCCAAGTCACATCTTAATAACATACCTATTAATGGCCAAGCTAGGTGGTCAGTTAAAAATCATACTTCGTGGATCGTTTCAATGTCAATTTAAGGAAATGTTTGTTTTACTATCTTTGTGCCATCCTCTCCTTTTTTGTTCTAGAAAACTTGAGAGTTTTTGAAAAAAGCTGCTTACAGTATATGATGCTCTTGTCATTGGCTAAATGTGCATTACTTGGTTAAGGAAACACACAGTCATTGTATAATACATACGTATTAGCAAAGTATTTATCCTATGGTCATGTGTTATGATTATTTTGGTGATTTGTCTAACAGAAAACTGCTGTCGAAAGAAATAACTGCATTAACTGTATTTGCATGTTTATAAAATATATATCATGGATTTTAGATGAAATATATATTAGATAATTTACAACTTGATAGATTCATTTGTGATTTCAAAATTTATTCATATTTCTTAGAACAACTGTTGCAACAAGACTGTTTCACCGGAAAGCGTGTTAATAAAATTGTTGTCTTTGATCTCCTGAGGATGAAAATTCTTGCTCTGAGTAGTGTGCCTTTGTAGCCAATAAGAGTGATGGAAGATGAGTACGCATGAAGCATAACATTTTTGATGTTGGTTGAAGAGATTGATTATGTTGCAAAATGGTATGAAACAAAATTGTCCAAAATATAACAGCAGTTCTCGAGTTGCATATGTATCATTTTGGTTATTGTTTGACTGACTCATCGTCACATTTCTGTAATTGCACATTAAGTCATGCGATAAGATTGGCTAATGGGATGGTAAGCTTAAGGCAAAAACTGTGTAAGTCCGGGTATGGTTAGCCTGTCTTGACAAACTGTTGTTTTTGCGGAGTTCTCCGCCGGCGAGCGGAGCGAGCAATTTTTGGGCTAAATCATAATGCAATAAATAAATACAATACATAAATTTTTGGGCTAAATCCGTTATGATTACCGATACCGATGGAGCGACCGACATAACATCCCAGCCAAGCCACATAGACGGATGAGAACAACTCCCTTTCAGTGCAGTTGATGCATCAGGTGCAGTGCGTATTGTGACAAGCTGTGGTTTTGCTCGCTCCGCTCGATGGGGGACAACTCCGCAAAAACAACAGTTTGTCAAAACAGGCTAGGGTATGGTTCACAACTACAAGGTTTGCTGCTACTAAGCAGAATACAGTTAATAGAACTGCTATTCTATATGAACTGGAGACAAAACTGCTGATTTTTGCTCCGATCATTGCTACTCGTACGCTGTTGGTCCCGCGCTCCATGAGAGATTGTCATACGTAATAGCTATGTGCACAATTATTCTTAGATGAGAAAAAATACTCGAGTGTTGCAGATGGTAATGCACTTGACTGAGATTTAGAATGCTTGAGTTCAATTTCTAGACGAGGTAATCTTTTTCCTAACTGAGTTTCAGACAGACAGACACGGCTCTTATTATAGTAAAGATTAGCGTCAATAGCAAGAGTATGTCTCAGCAGTAGAAACAACCAGTCAAGTCAACAAATACTTCAAGTGTAGTTTGTCGTTTCATGCAATGATTTATAAACAGTCAGTCTTACGTATTGCAATGCACTGCTCATCCATAGTACTTGCTGACCGTCACCTTGACCTTGAGATGGTCTCACTCAATGCACTGGCATGAGATAATATCTACCTAGTATGGTATAGATTAGTACCTAGCTAGCCCTGACTGGAGGCAATACTTACTAGGTGCTGATATAACATGCTTCATTCCTTCAAATACTTCAACTTGAAAATATATGCCTTTAAATGTGATCATTTTCTCATATTTTTATAATCTATTGTGAAGACAACTCTCAATAATCTAAGAAGTTCCAACATCTTACTGATGCATTAAGTACACAATCCTGCATATTATAGTCAAGTTATCTTGCCCCATATGCAGCCATCTACCATTGCATGTTACAGCCACCTTTTATTTTACAGTTCCAAAAGTTATGCAAAGAAGACAGAAATGAAATTCTTCTTGCTCTTCAACAGTTAGTTAGTGAGATGCCTCTGAACAGCTTGTCAGAGAAGGACTATGATGAAGTGGCTGATTGCGTTGAGTCATTAGTTGACCTCATCGCTGATCTTCCTTGCAATACTCAGGGTACGTTTGATACGATTGACTCCGTGTTTGGCCTCAGCTTATTGATTGCCTAAACTTCAGGCCAGTCTATCAATGTGGAATTGTCTTACCAAATGCCTATCAGGAATTCTTGGCAACATCGCTGATACATGGTACATGCGTGTCATAACATAACACTTTATTGAGTACTGGCTTGTTATATGTCTCAAGTTTCTTAAAATATGCCAAACCATAAATTACTTGGCATTAATGTTACACCAAAGTTTTTGTACTAAATAGACCTTTGTATTTATCTAGCTTTTATAATCATGCATGCACCTTGTAATATGTCAAAGGAATTTAGGCCAGCCCCTATAACTGTAACCAAAGAATTCTAATATCGACTAATTATAGTTGTATGTTACTTTTGTCATACTTCTATTGAGGGTACATGTCTTCATTCAGGCGAAAGTACTGATGATGGATGCATGGAGACATTCGAAGGAGCTGAACGCCTTGCTCGTGCATATCAGGTAAACTCTTGCCGCATTTCTCACCACATCTTGCACCACATATTGTACTACTTATTATATCGCATGCCACACAATATCTTTGACTATTTTTGCCTTACATTTAACTTAGCATACTTCACTACCACTTCAGCTATATATACATGTATAGTATTCACAGCTATATATACATGTATAGTATTCACAGCTATATATACATGTATAGTATTCACAGCTATATATACATGTATAGTATTCACAGCTATATATACATGTATAGTATTCACAGCTATATATACATGTATAGTATTCACAGCTATATATATAGTATTAACTCCGTCACGTTGCACCGCATTGCATTCATCAAGGCCTTTTTATTTTTTGTTGCGTAGAATTCTGCTCTAGCAGGTACATATTTCATTGCAAAACCAACTGTAAAATATTGCAGAGATAATTGTCACTGCTTAGTCAATGATTAGTCAGGCATATTGTTCAATGTATGATATTGTATAATATGGCAGTACAATATGGTAGTGTATGTGTAGTATCTAGTATGGCATTTACACTAAATATTTAAGGTGTGAAGCATCGACCCGCATATCACACTTAAATACGACGTGGTCAGTGTGTGCTAGAAAGTGAGAGTAGTACACCCTAGCTTATGCTAAGGTTAGGAGAGGATACATTTATATGAATCACTTATTAAATGATTTGGTGAGTCCTAAAAATATACACTACTTTAATATTTTAAGATCACATCAGCTTTCATTTTCAGTTGGAAGTTTGGTATAAGTTATTTAAGGTCAAAGGTTGTTTTTGAGGAAGCTTTCCTGCCTTTTATGACATCATATGACAGGATAACCTTAGCAACCAAGTTTACTTTGTTGGCTTTTGTCTCCTATCTGCTGAACCATAGAAACATCACTTATATGATCAACAGAAGGCTTGTGTAAATCTGAAAAGTTCATCTTCACAAACAAATGGTCTTTGATCTCATTTTTACAAACAGAGCTACTCTGATTGGTGTTGGATTTGCACATTTCAGGGCACAAGTTCTGAACTTAATCACAGAACTGACTAGCTCAGTTGAACAGAACTACATATTGTAGCTGTCAAAAATGTTGTACCAGCGCACCATCTCCTTCCCGTCAATGTCTACCCCTAGGGTCTTCAGATTTAATGTAATGCTTAACAAAGCTAGATTATAAAATCTATTTTTAACTATTGTTTACCACTCTTTGAGAGATAGTTGTTTAGTTATCAATAGTAAAGTACATGTATGTGCGACAACTGAACTATGAGAAGACCACCGTTTTTCATTGCAGGATGTAATTTTGAGCAATACTATATGGTGTGTTTTATGTTGCAATATAAAATATTATTGTATAGTAGTATAATAATCTTTTGTTTTGATATCGCCTTATGGTAACTCCGGACAGTGCTGCCTGAGAATTTAGTGTAAAACAGAATAAAAATTCGTGTCATTTTGTTAAAAGAGAAATTGCATGGTTTATTTTTCCTTTATTTCTTATACCTCATCAGGGTATACGACAGGAGGAAGACATGATTTTAGTTTAACTAAATTAGAGCTTGGTCACTTGACACTTGACCTGCTCAGCACTGTGCAGCCAGATTTTTCTCGATCCGATCCGTTGAGAAGAATTTTTGACCCTATTGTAACCCTCATAAATGCTCAAATCAAACCCTAGCCAGACTTGCTTCATTTATCAATTGATAACACCGCGAAGTTGAGATATTACTGCGACCACCCGTGTCTTGTGTGATAAAACTGTTCCAAGTCTGTTTTTCACAAAACTAGCACAGTTTTCACATCAAACTTGTGAGGAGTATTAAAAGCTTTGCTCATCGCAATCAACTATGGCAGGTTTGAGTGTTTATTCTTTTTAAACAAATTACCTAAATCTAATTCTTCGCTTATATTGCAACCTTATTAATCATTTGTGACCTTATAAATCATCTGTTACTCCTCTGCGTTGTTAAAGCGGTACTAGACTAAATATTTAGCAGGCTTCTGTGAAAACTGAGAAGCGTCATATTTATGTAACATTAGAAGGAGTCAAAATGCAGCTCTATCGCTGCCTTTCCGCACCGCTGTCTAATCATAATAACTAGGAATCATCAGGCAATGCAGTCTTACGGCTCATCTGGGCATCTGCTCAACTCTTTCTACTCTCTATTATTTCCTAGGATATGGAGATATACAGGGATCATTATGCCTCGCTCATAGATAACAGTACGGCAGCGTGCGAAAGCCATATTCACGCTGACTCCGCTGCTGACTGCCAGAAATATAGGTCATCAGCCTACATAAAGAAGTAAGTGTTAGAAAGCAGTTAGTATGTCATTGTATTGTCACTTCTACTTAAGCAAAACTCACTAAGCTTCAATCCATGACATGAATGTTTGAGAATGGCTTTCTGTCATTGAATAAACAGAGTTTTTGTCTTTGTCTGCCATTTTTGTCTATCTTAGAGACGTCATGAGCTGCGTTATTAAATGACAATATTCAATGTGATTTTGACTTTAATTTTGTCTAATATTCTGCATATTAAAACAAAAATGCACATAGTATTTTATTACTTCATACTTTTCATAAGTTTGGCATATACAGTCAAACTTAGAATGACTTTAACATACGAACTTTCCAAATGCGTAAAATTTAATCAAATATCTGACATGACACCTGAAGTAAAGTATTTTTAACATGCGACGCTCAAAGTTTCTCAATGTATTGTAGTTTTGTAAATGGATTGAAGAGACGTGTGAACATTGAAAAATTAAAAATAGTTTAAACTATATAAATTAAGTAAATTTAAACTTCAGCTAGTCTAAGTTTGGGTAGATTAGGATGCTTCTCTCCATCAAGACTTCTACCTCTGAAATTATGCATCGCCAAGCCTACACTTCCGTTCACATGTCTCTCAGATGTAGCGACGCTGAGAGATCCCTTTTATTAATTATTGCTTTATTAATGCCGTTTTTTTATATATGCATTCAGCTTTTTCTATATTTAGTTTTCACAGTTTTATACAAAGCATTTGTTACATAGAGCATTTGTTTAAATGCTCTATGTAATTACTTGCAGTAGTTACTAAGGAGTTATTGTAGGTTTCTGAGCTGTGTAAAAAATTAAAAGAATTAGAATGTGTTTTATGCAGATATTTGTTCCAGCATTGGATGGTTTCAACATGTGAACCAGATTTTGGAATGAGGTAATTCTGTATAAGATGCCAGACTGTATAGAAGGATGTGGCTTTTATACGATAACTTGTGGGTCTATGTGACAGTAAAATACGTTACTTATTGGCAAGAATAACTGCGCAGTGGCAATCCTTTCCTGAAAATGCATCCAATAACACGTTTGACTCTACTCATTCAGCTACCCCAGTAATGTTAGAGTTGATTGGCTAGATGGGTTCTTGTATGTTGCTTGACTAGTAGGTACAGTTGGCATGTGTGCCTAGTTTAAAATGATCGGCTAGGAGCATTTCATCGCTATATAGAGTAAACAATAAAATGCCCTTCTTAGACAGCAAACAATCGGAAGACCGCTGATGGTTTGCTATCTAAGAGGAAGCAGTAACGTATCCTCGACTAGAATGTGAAGTTAATACCGGCTATTGATTATGACTCCCTCGTGTACGTTTAGAGCATTGAGATCTTCCTCTAATCTCTGTCTGACCGCCTAATATTATGATGCCAGTCCTGCCTGGGCTCATCTTTCTCGCTGGTTCTTTCATTTCTTGCCTCCGTAGTCGTAGTAAAAGCTTGCTATTTATCGTTTGTTTCTTCAGCAGGTAAAGGAACGGTCGTGGCATGACCATTTCTCTATAGGTATATAACGCTCTGTCTCCGCATGATGGTGCTCTCATCACGTTCACCTTCACCATTTTGCATTTTAATTAACATCTTATACCTGGCATGTTAGGGTGGTGGTATAAGCTCCGGTTAAGTATGTACTGGGTTTACTTGTTATGTAAACGTTTGTTGCTTGTCTCTTGGTATCTGTTTTGTATGGAAAACCTTCCTGTGTCGGTCTTGCTCATTTGTTGAAGGTGTAACTCGCTATGGGGATGAGTAAAACATTTGCAATATCTCATTCATATATTTATATAGGTAACTGGATGGGGTCAGGTGTTCTATTAAAATAAGTATGGAATAATGGTTAATATTGATTGTGCTCAACATTTGGAAAGGGGATAGCATCTGTGTGATAAAGTAACTCAACCTACTCCCGGGCATGGAACTGTTAGTACTGCATCTTCTCTCTAATGGCTTACATCACACACTTGGCTGGCTCTGTGAAACTTCTAATTAGATGTAGGAAAGCTCAGCTGTCTAATGCGTCTATCTATTTAAACAGTCTGATAACATCTGTCAGCATTCTGTGTTGCTCTTATATCACCTGCCAACTCTAATCGCCATCTTCTTTTATTCTTAAAGGCATGCCTTACCTTTGCTCTAATGATTGTATATTGTTTTTGGAATAGCTTATTGTTTACAGGCCGCTCTCGTAATCTATCTGTGACATTTATGCAAACTGTAGTCAGTTACTACTAACTAGGTTACACCTCAAGCAGGTAGGTCTCTCAGGCTATATAGATCAGCTTTTACGACAATCACTTTGATACGTCATTTACTGTTCGATCATGCTATTATACTGAGTTTGAAAATGTTATACATAATGCTTAGTTGTCTTTTGAACTTTGATGCATTCAGAGATCTTTCTATTGTTACTGGTGAGCTTACACAAATCTTTAGTAGATTTTATCAGAAAATATCGATATTTTTTTATCATTTGTGATTGTTTTTGATGTTCGAGGTGATCTGACTGCCAGAATGTTTCTAGATTAAAATTTACAAAACTTGATTAAATGGTTAAAATGCTCAAAAAGAGAAACCTGAGAAATAACGTCACTAGTTGTTATCGTTGCTGTAGTTGATATCGGCAAATGCTTTCCAGTTGCAAGAATTACGCGTTTCTATGTTTCTATTCTGTCGGTCTCTTTGCGACTATAGATGTCATAGTCGCACTTTCGTGTGATCTGAGTGTTTTAACTGTGATGAAGTTTTGTCGATTTTAATTTTGAAACATCCTGGCAGTCAGATCACGTCAAACATAAACAAAATCGCAAATGATAGAAAAATCTTGATACATTCTGATTAAATTTACTAAAACTCTGCGCAATTTCATCATTCTAACAGAACAATTACTGGATGGATGAGATGTAGTAACCAGTAACTTGTTTGCATGTAGCTTATAACTTTTATATTGACATTGGTAATCATTAAGAAAATGATGCTTTTCATTACACATCAAAACAAAAATGACAAAACATAATTATAAATTATTGAGCGAGTTGAACAGAAGTGTTTTAAAAGTTAATAATCTAATAGTATTGTGTAACAGTCAAGATAGCGAATTGTAGATTGTATTAACAGAAAGTTAATAAACTGTTGGTGTCGCAAAATAGAAAACTAGCGTATGCTGACTTAGCCTACATAGTTAACTGATGTCGCCATCATCTGTGATAGTTGCTGCCGGTTAAGACATGCTCACATCTGATAGTTTTTTAGGCATTTGTTTATTAAATTAGCTTCCAAGAATTACTGAAAGCGCAGTGCAATTGTAATGATATGATTGAGAACCCAACTGTTCTGTGAATACTTCAACTTGTTAAGGCTCTAGCATTAGCTATACAATAGCTCAAATAGCTTATGTACAATAAGGCAATATGTTCAATGTGACATTTGGGGTATTGGTAAACATGTTTATGAATCTCAGGCTACCCTGATGGTCCAATAGATGCAATGTAATCGACACTAGTTACATAAGTCTTCCTTGCTGACTCTAACTTCATCGCTAAGAATTTTAAATCATCACATTGCTGTTTACTTTTTTACTCATTTCATTAAGTGAAATTTAAGACTCTGAAAAAGGGAGAGCAGTGACATTCCGTTTTTGTGACTGAACCTTTTTAGGAAGTTCAAATATGTATGTTTTCTACATACTCTCTTGCTCTCTAGAGCTATATTTTGCTAAATGTATGCTCTGCTAACGATTTCTTTCCTCTATACGGCTATGCTGCATGCCACAAAGGCTTATCAGAGAAATCATGTTAGCTCCCTTAACAAAAATTTAATCAACTCTAATTGCCTGCTTTTGGAGAGATCCAAGTAACAAGATGGAGTCGGTTAGAGACACCCTCAATGCGCTGCACAACACAGAACCAGCTCTAACATTCAATTATCTTGCTGTGCAGAAGATGGAGTTATACTCTCTTTATTTGTCAGAGTGCCTCATGATGGTGATTCCACGGATGGCGCAGAGTTAGATGATACGCTGTACATTTGTGAAAAGAAGTCAATGGGCTCGTCTGATTTTGATAGCACAGATCTGGAAATGAATACTAGCAGACGACCAATCAGGTATCTAGTCAATCTTTTATTGGATATAAGTTTGCTTAAAATCAAGATTCGACAAGCAGCTGCTAGGATATCTAGAAAACTGGAAAAACAAATTCATTTTTCCCGTGGAATGTTTTTGTCCCTCGACTAGTTGCGAATCATGTTCGGATGCAGACTATTTCATGCGGTACCACATGTTTATCAATTTACCTTGACCTATTTAGATTTGCCTGCATGCATATCGCTGACTCGTTATAGTTATCTTCTCTTGGTATTTTATAGACTGACCGTAACCACTGAAGTTGATGACGACGTCTTTACAGTCTCGACTGTCCAGGAAACTACCAGATTTATCATCTCAGGTGTGAAAGATCCAGTGACCAACAAAGCTATATCTTTAGATGAAGCCCTTGATAGAAAGATCATCGATCAAGAAAAAGGGCTATATTGGTCAGTATGAATCTTATGTAGAATGCAGTCAAATGATGCTGGAAAGTCTATATCTCTTTGAACCATTGGTGTACATTGATGAATTAGATCAGTTTTAACAGCTAATGATAGAGACCCGTTAGATTTTATAATGAAGATATTCCCAGACTTTTATGATGCGAATCTTATCAATATTGCTCGAGTTGATTTTGGAGTGGGAGGAGAACTCCAACTCTGAGTCATATTGCATTAAAGAGAAAGTCATTCAGAGGCAGACTCTTTTCTTTGTCTAAATAGTTTACGCGCAGTTCATTACACGTCTCTAGGATTACTTTTGTTATCTTAGAAATAATGTCATTATCCTTCTGATCTCTTTGGATCACTTTTCATTTTTTAAATTGCAAGTCATTATTGATTAGTTTTTTATGGTGTTGTAGTTGGCACGACGGAAATAGTATAGCTATCAGTGAGGCAGTTCAGCAGCATAGAATCCTAGTCGAACAAGAAAGTACGAGTAAAGACTTCGAGGAGGAAGAATCACAGACTATCAAAACTCGAGTTCCATCGGTAGAGCTCAAAAAGGACCGACAACCTCCGCAGGTCACATACACAGTAACAGGTAAGTGTTCAGAACTTTGGTAGACATCACATACACAGTAACAGGTAAGCATTTAGAACTCTGGTAGACATCACATAAGTAAATTGTAATACATTTGGTTATAGTGTTAAAATGATAGACTATCATATGCTTGAATGCTAGGAGACTTGTTAACTGCATGGATGGTTGGTGGGTGTTTAAGATTCAGTTTGTTAGACATTGCCGGCTGGCATAACTGGCTATTTAGATATATAGCTGTTGATTGCTAACTTGATTGATATTGTGCCACAATTGTCTGCTCGGATGGTAAGTGTATTTCCAGACAATGGGATTCCCCAGTAGGTTATAATAAACGGTTTGATTAAGTTCGCCCCTAGAATCATACACGATCTCTACCAGCTGCTGGCCCTCTAAAAAGTGCCTTTCAAGGACCTTCCTATGCTAATTTGTGGATCGCTTATTGAACACATAATCTTTATAAATGGCGTTGAAGTTGACAGATGGGTAGCGTGACTCTATTGACTTTAGCTCGACAACAATAAACAGTTGCCTACAGTCTCTACTAGCGTGTCCTTCTGTTCGCTTGGGTCTCATTCCTGCTCTCTCTCATAGCATCTAGCCAGGATTAGTGTGGCCACTGGCTGCTTGCTAACAGTAAGTCTATTAACGTGACTATAAATATGTTATTGTTGGCTATACTCTAATTATAAAGATTTGCTGAATTAGAGCTGGTGTAAATGCTGCCAGGTTTTATCGGCATCATTTCTGCCTTAGCCTATCGTCTGGCTAAGTGTTTCTCACGCTTGTCTTAGCTGATTCCTTTGGATTCGTGTTCTGTGGAGGCTCATAGCTCAGCGCTTCCTTTTCGCTAGCCTACTTCTCAGCACTTCGTATGGTTTTTGGCACTTTGTTATGATTGCAAAGGTCAGCTATTGTGATTAGGCCTTGATAGCTTCCAATTGGATAGTTAGTTAGCATACGACTGACTGACTGACTGACTCCTATCCTACAATTTTTTACTCTATTTCAATTGCGTGGATACAGATGGCGCTACTCAGATTGTCCAGGTGAGTAAGAGCTTATAGCGAGTACCAATAAACCGTGAAATACCAGTAAGAACTAGTATTTCATCCGTTTTGTAGGTTCTGAGGCCATGGTCTCCTGACCTGCAAGCCTCTGTATTAATGGTAGTTGTTATCATTGTGAGAATGCATTGGTAGTAACACTAACTATAGCGTCTTATGTGCCACTTGCTATATTTTTATGGAGTGTCAACTGATATGCATTGGGTCTGTGGCGATTTTTTCTTTGTTTCTCATACCAGAGGTCTTTTAGAAATTGACTACCACTTCCTCTTGCTTGTGTTTACTCGAATTCCTACTGTCTGAATGGTGACAGGCATAATCCGTGTTGTTCACAATGCTGGAGCTATGGCTAAGAAGTGCCTGTGATCTCTACTCCAAAGCGTCTGTAGATCGTCTATACATCTGTTCCGCTTTCTTATACTACTTGAAAAGTAGAGCAAGTGAGACTTCAATTGACAGCTATTTACAGTCATGATGCCTTGCTTCTGAACCAAACAGTTGCTCTAGCACATTCCTTCAACCTTGTTCCCTTGTACCTGTCTTGTCACATCAACCCTTGACTTATCAATCATTTACTAAATTGCAGTTTATATGTTCTCACAGTAATAAATCTATGGCTGTATCAATCAGAGAAGTTTGATGGCGCAATTGACGTAGGTTGATGTGAATGAAATCATGCACAATGGACATTAATACACTCACAAAGCTCTCTACATAAAGTAAAAATCTTTAAAGGTATACACTGCCCTTGCTAAGCCGCTGTGAATTCTGTTGCGGTCGAAAATTCTAAGATTTGCTAATATATGTGTCATTCTTGTTTAGTGGTTTCACATTAAGGG
The DNA here is from genome assembly GCF_963576615.1 of Watersipora subatra. Taxonomy (NCBI): domain Eukaryota; kingdom Metazoa; phylum Bryozoa; class Gymnolaemata; order Cheilostomatida; family Watersiporidae; genus Watersipora; species Watersipora subatra. The sequence goes on along the minus strand of NC_088710.1, from coordinate 51,647,936 downwards.
GCATACAATTGCTATATTGTGGTAAACTTTGGTCTACATCATTATTTCAACTTGCACTCGACTTGTAAATGCTTTTCACCTTAAACCATCCATTATACCCATTTCCTAAATGTTTTTTAGTTTTTTCAAATGCATCACTTAGCATGCATGCATCTAGTCATGCTAGGTGTCAATGCCAAGGGCATTCACTTGGACTTAAATCATTTCTATGTAGGAGTTGTCTGCTGCTATCATTGAGTCATGAAAGAACTGCTCCTAATCTGAGGCCGAGATCTTGCCTATATCTAATTTGAAAAAAATCACTCCGCATGTAAAGAAACCTCTATGTCATCATTGCCTGTCATCCTTTTTATTAGTAACCAACTGAAGTCGACTTAGAATAGTTGCTACCAGAAACAAATATGCCTTCCTTTCTTCATCTAGCCTGGTGATGCAGCGCCGTTTATGAGGTCAGCAAGGTTGGGACGGCTATAACCATTCATTATTATGCTCTGATATGATAGGCCATTTGGCTTGCCGCACATGTGTTTGATGTGATATTTAGACTGATCATTAGATGTAATTATTTACTCTACACGCGTGTAACTCGGTGCACCGCAAATACTGCTGCTGAATACGCTAGCTAGGTGTATTATGTAGGGCAGACAAGAAGCGCTTTGACTATAATTTAACTCGCTACAACCGGACACATCAATAAGGCTAATGAGACACGAGATGGGTTGGTAGGAGACTCTTCCCCTTCTGTGAAACAAGGAACACCACTATTCCTCTTATTACAGATCAACTTGCACAAAATTTTAGTAGATTTATCAAAAAGTATCGATATTTTTCTATCATTTAAGATCGTTTTTGATGTTTCAGGGGATCTGACTGTCAGGATGTTTTCAGATTAAATCGACAAAACTTGATCGCAGTTCAAACACTCAGAAGAACAAAATGTTGATATTGCATTCAAGTTGCAGCATTACGTGTCTCTATTCTGCCAGTCCCTTTGCAACTATAGAAGTCATAATCACACTTTCGCTTGATCTGAGTGTTTTAACCGCGATCAAGTTTTGTCAATATTAATCTTGAAACATCCTGGCAGTCAGACCACCTCAAACATCAAAAACAATCACAAATGATAGAAAAATATCGATACTTTCTGATAAAATCTACTAAAATCTTGTGTAAGTTCATCTCTAAGCAAACCTTATGCGCTGTCTGGTCTTAAGTAAACAAGTCTAGGGTATAAGATTAAACTATTACTACGTATAACATGCCTTCTAGAATTACTTTATTTGCAGCTGGGGAGTACAATTATTTAGAAATGACATCACTTCCTGATAGCTAACTTGTGTCAACTTTGAAGCATCATTCTAGTAAGATGAGTACTTATGACTATGCCTCTCTCCTATTGCAGGTGTAATGGACACCAAGTCCAATAAATTAGTCAGCGTCACACAAGCCATTCGAAGGGGAATAATCAATCCACACGACTCTACTTTCGTATCAACATCTGATGGTGAAAAACTTTCCTTTTGTGAAGCTCTAGAGAAAGACTATATCCTGTCTGAGAAGTTAGATGATGAGGTGCACCTCAATGGTGACAGCACTTCAATTGACACTATTGAAGCATCTAGCGGGTCGAGTAACTATACAGTTGATAATGTCCTTGACCCTAGGACCAAATACAGGGTAAGTCTTCCATACGCGGTTAGCAAAGGAATTGTGGAACCAAGCAAGTCTGAATATAGAAATCCAAGCACTGGCGAGTACATGAGTTTATCAGACGCTGTCAGTCGTGGAGTGGTGAAGGCCACTAAAGTGAAGCCTGGCTCGCTCGTGAGTGACCTCATCAACTCGTTACAGTTGCATGATTCCGCCACGCTTCCTGTCCGATATGTCCTTCCTCATGCCAAGGAGGACCCAAGTGTTAGCGCCTATAGGGCGCTTTCACGACACATGGACAGTAGTGTCAAGGCCGTGCTTAACCATAATGCACAACCTGTCTCTATACGCGAGGCATATCAGTCAGGTCTGATCAAGTTTGACTCATTGAGCTACGTGAATGAAGACGGTTCATTGATGAGCTTTGAAGCAGCGGCGCGTGAGCAACTAATTAGCATGGACGCCATGCAGTGTATTTTAGGAGCTTGTAAAAAGCTTTCTCTGCAGCAGTACATAGACAGTGGGCGGATAAGTCCGAATGGCAGCACATTATTGACCAACAATACTTCCATTCCCTTACACGAAGCCATCAAAGAAAGAAAAGTTGATCCCTATTCAATATTTATAAGGGAGAAGACGTCAGGCGATGTAACATCGCTAGGCTTTGCGTTAGACGAAGGCCTTATTGCCTTAGATGATGACAAAGCTTTAGAACAGTATCTCATCTCTGAGAAGGTAACACCGACTATCTCTCCGTCAGCAGCTTTAAAAGAGGCGTATGTCGTAGAGAGGTTGACCACAGACAGAGCAGACATCAGAATTAAAGATCCAGCTACTGATGAAGTGCTGTCACTAAGAGAAGCTGTACAACGCGGCCTGTATAATACACAATCAGCCGAAATTGTTCACCCTTCGACGGGAGAAAGTTTGTCATTGGTTGAAGCTGTAGAGAGAGATTTGATAGCTCGGGAAGACGCCAAGGCCCTCTATGATGCTATGGATAACATGTCTCTAGCCAAGGCCATGGCCAACAATATGGTTAATGGTGAGTGGCTCAGCCCGGACACAAAGGCCGTCACGACTCTACAGGAGGCCATAGAGGAAGGCTATGTCATCCCAGAAACTGTATTTTTCGTCGATCAAGCTACTGGGAGGATAGGCACATTGGCATCGGGCATCAAAGATGGTTTGTTGCTTCATGATATTCTTCCATACAAATTAGGTGAAAATTTAGTAGCAATTTTTGTGCGCAATATGTTTTTATAAGCATGCATCCACTTTTATCACACTTCTAACAGAGCTTCTTGCGTTAACTTATGGTTTTGGCAAAACCAAGGCGTGCTATATATAGTTTGCTGAACCGTAGCTAGTTGAGTCTTCATCAGACGAATCATTCCATTCTCATAGAAAAGTTATACTTCCTAAGTTTAAACACACTAGCTAGTTTGTGTTAGCATTTCTGTATGGAGCGAGCGCTCTCAGCATGGCGAGAAAACTCTCATTTAAACACACTTGAGACGAGTTGCCTGCGCAACTGATTTACTTTCTCCATTGGTATTCTATCAGATAGTTATTGATTTGCTTGAGTGTACCTTTCTCTTGAAGAGATGAACTAATTTGTTTTTGCTCGTAACTTTAGGTCACGCTTCAAGAAGAGGGTCACAAAAAGTATAAAATAAAACATTAACTGAAAAGTTTTAAAAGTAATAAATTAATGTAATAAAATAAATTGTGTTTGCTTTTATCGAATTTTATCAATTTTCGGTTTTGTGGACGATAACACAAAAAATGCTCAAAAACCTGGTAATGCATTTATACATTAACTTGTTATTAGACTGATGTAGGAGCATTAAAATGCTAGGCAAGGTGAGCAAATGAAAGCTATCTAATAGCTATACTGAAAAAAATTGCTGCAAAAACTCAGCTGTAAAAAACATTACTAAACTCAGTTTCAGCAGTGCCTTCTGCATATATAGCATTTTAGTATTGAAGTGTCTTTTTTGCTCAAATGTATATAATAAATAGGTTGTGTGGAAGGCATAGAGTCAAACCAGCTATATTGTGAATTTTCTTTAGGTCACCTGGACAGTCTGGAAAGCTCATTTATAAGTAATTCCGACTCGGGATTAGATGACGTAGATATAGCTCCAACCAATCACCTTTCCGACAAATCTGTTCAACTGAATGAGCTCTCCGACAACCCGCTTCCCACCGATGGGCTAACTACCTGTTCTCTGTCTCTCCCAGAAGCCATCGCTCAGAAGAGAATTAGTCCAGAGGTAAAGTCTTGGAGATTTTTAGAGGAAGAGGCCCCTCTCATAGAGTTCATCAATGCCGGGGCTCTCTCGGACAAAACCGAGTTGATTGTCGCTCCGGACACCAAAGTTCAGGTGAGTATATCTGTATTAGGCCTTACATATTGTTTCTCATGAATGTTTTCTTATTGTCACTATGTTTCCATGACACGAACGGAGCGAATTTAGAGTTGTGCACCCATTGAATTACCGTGCAACAAGGGTTTCAATGGGCATTCGCGTGTTGCAGATTAATATGAACACTTTGCTAAAACAGATAAAGAATTTCAGGTCAGAGTTCATAGCGGCGGACTTCTGTCTCGCTTAGCAGCACACATTCGAAATAGAAATGACAGAAGTATGGAAATGTTTAAAATGAAATAGCTTGCACGACATTTTCTTGCTCATCATTCGCGAGTATCTTTTTCATCTTTTGCAAGCATGAAACATTCGATGAAAATTTGTGAGAAACAAAGCTCTTTTGGCTCGCGGGTTTTAGTCATTTACATCTTGCGGATGATACAAATTTGGAAACATAATGAGTTGATGAACAGACGAGCTTGAGATCAGATGTTTTCACTAGACAAACATGTGGCTACAGACATTGCCAAAGCGACTAGCTTATGCAACAGTCAGTAGGCCATACAAAGACAGATGATATGGCGAGTATAGACACTGGTGGCTGCATATCTGTCGATGAGAGGTCTACATTATAGTTTTGAGAATGAATAGCAATGCTTTGACAGTCCTCATTAGCTGCGGAGTGATATATTTCATGTGACAGCTTAACCAATATGTTAACTACATCTCCATTAGGTGAAGGACGCATTGGCCAACAAACTTTTGGGTTACCAAACGCCCGTAGTGATGAGCCCGAGCACTGGAGACCTAAGGCTAGTTCAAACAGAGAACCGGTTGCTCCAATCTCTGCTCAAGACCCCGGAGCTGATAGACTGGCTCTCCGAGGTAGAGCTGAGTATGGCGCGTGAAGCAAAGCCTCATGAGACTATTGAGGGAATCAATGCTCAGCTCTCGAGTCTGCAGGTACCCGTGCACTGCTCTACATTTGATAATAACACTTTTTATATTATGGCAATATGGCTTATATTAAGACGAGCTTATACAAAAGTTTAGTAGATTATATCAGAAAGTATCCATATTTTTCTAACATTTGCAATTGTTTTTGACTTTTGAGAGAATCTGACTGCCAGACTGTTTCCAAATTTTAAGATTGACTTGCAACAAAATTCACATTACAGTTATTTGGTATCAAAAGATTCACCATGTCTTACTCTGCCGTGTTCTAGGTGCAAAATATGTGGAAATGTGATTACAAGCTTTTAAAAGCTCAAAAACAAACAGTTAATCGCAGCCATCATGAAAACGTCGTAGATTGGAATCCCTCTCTAAAACTCCTAAAATGGGACATAGCTGAACGCGGTGGCTTCTGTTTACACTTTTATGCAACCTCATTCGTTGAAATATTTTCACAAATATATTTCACGCATTCAATAAAACCATGTCTATTGTTCTTACACATCTATTTCATCATCATTGTAATGCTGTCACTTTGAGCACTGACATCTCAAAACCTACCGTAAAAATTTGTTTAATTTTTTAACGTTAACTCAAAGGAATGCATACTATCCTTTGATAAACATGAGGAGCCTGTTGGTCACCTGTAACAGTCAAAAAATGCTACAGAACTTGTTCGTGTTGTTTAGCAGAAAGTATGAGTGACACGATCAGATTATGACTAGATGATTAGACCAGGCTGAAACAGAACTGTAAAGTAGTGAGCATCCATATTTGATAAGGGCTTTCCGGTAGAGCCCGAAGTTATTGTCATAAACTAGTGCTACGAGACGTTTTATATCGAGCCTTTAAATTGGCCTTTTAATTTGAGAACGTCATCGAAATAATGAGATTCCAAACTACGGCATTTTCGTGATGGCTGCGGTTAACTGTTCATTTTTGAGGTTTTAAGAGCATGTAATCACATTTTCACATATTTTGCACCTACAACACAGCAGAGTAAGACGTAGTGAATCTTTTGATACCAAATAACTGTAATGTGAATTTTGTCGCGAGTCAACCTTTAACATTGGCAAAACTTGATCGTAGTTAAAACACTCAGAAGAAATATCTGTGTAAAATAACATCACTAGTTGCTAACATTGCCATAGTTGAGTTATTGGCTATTGAGTTCTAGTTGCAACATTACACTTCTCTATTTCTGTTGATCTTTTTACCAAAATGCAACTACATGTATAGTTGTCATATTTGCGCCTTTGCTTGAATTTGAGCGCTGTAACTGCTATCAAGTTTTGTCAATTTTAATCTTGCAACATCCTGGCAGTTAAATCACCTCAAACATAAAAACAATCGCAAATAATAGAAAAAATACCGATATATACCAAAATTACCGAAAAATACTGTTACATTCTGATAAAATCTAACAAATTTTGTGTAAGTTCATCTTTGAACTGGCTCACAACCTGGTCACTCACTGCTGCCGCTTTAGAAGAGAGCGTGTCATCCATTTGGCACAATTCCACTACAACCTTATAACTATGTAAACCATTTGGGCATCTTGTTCATTAACTTACCTGGTTATGTTATGAGAAGCCAAGTGTTATGTTGTGTTATTATGCGTGATCACCAATGGAATGACTGCTCTTTATGTTTCGCAACGCACAACTTTCTACTAACAGGACCAGCAGCAGCAGGTGGCTGATAAGAAAGCTGACATTGACGAGCTGCTCAACAACACGCAGAAGTTACTCGAGAGTCGGCCAGATGGTGATAAGTCAGAGCTAGAGCAGCAACAGTACCAGCTGCTGAGAATCGCCACTTCCGACCTCAAGGCGACTTACGAGAAGGTATGTCACTCGTCTGTTGTTTAGCTGTTTCAACTTTTCTTGTTAACATCTTCCCATATGTAAAATACACAAATAAATCTATCATTAGTTTAGTATTTGTTAAAATTTCATAACTTGGCTCACACTTATGCAACCCAGAGGAAGTTGCCTTCTCATGCACAATAGCTTAATAACTTTTAATCGTCAATTGTTGCTTTTTGTTGTATAAATATTTACTTTCATTAAAAATTTAATTAATTCAAAGTAAGGTTTCTATTTTGAGCCAATTAGTCATTGGAACCATGAACACTGGAAAACTACCAATAACAATAATAATAACGTATGAAAGATATTATATAAATAATTTATAGGATTTCAGTCTTTATGGAGCTGGTTGTTGATATAATTGTTTTTAGTTAGTGACTATGAGACAAATTATTCTTATGCTATTATCATTAAAGCTATTATTGTTAATTTTAGCTTTATTTTTGTTAACTTTGTCTTAGTGTTTTATGCTAAAATATTTGTATAGATTTGTCAAGCCTTTATCTTAGCCAGCCCCTATCTTCCTTTAGCATTTTTGGCTATACAAATAATGTTGATTATTTAACTGCGTTTTATTTTTGTTTATATTTTGGAATATTTTTGCCATGATGGATGTATTTCATATATATGTATATATGCATAGGTAAACAAACAGAACAAGGCGCAGCTCAAAAGATTGCAGACGATGAGAGGTTTCCTTGATGAATACAAGGACAAACATGACAGTTTCGAGGACTGGATGGGCGAGGCTAACGAGAAGATACACACTGCTGGCCACATCGTTGGCGACCTGGAGCACCTGCAGCAACACGTCGAAGCCTTAGAGGTTGGTTTCTTTTCAGCCATGTCAAGTTACGTAATTTGGAGTTATAAGGTCAACTCTTTGTCATAGATGTATTCAAGTGTTCGTTTGATGTTAATTTGTAAATCATTTTTTCGTAAAACCTGCAACTTTATTACATATTGTATTATCAAATGGCAAGTATTGTATGAGTTCATCCAATGCATTGATTTTCACACTTATTTTTGACACCTTGATGTTACATGTATTCCAGTTTAGCTGCTGCATTATAGTTGACTTCCATTCAAGTACTTATCATTTGTGATGCATGTAGCCATCAGATAGACTGAGATCATCAGATGGTGATGGCCAGGTAACGCCTGAATCTATCATCATCCATCTTTCCTTTCTCACTACTTTCATTGGCTTACCTGGTGTTATGGGATTACATGGCTGCTCTGTTCGATTGCCTTTGTATATCAACTATATACATTTTAACATTTGTTACTTTCTAGAACGATCAAATCTATGCATATATTGATCTATCTGAACGCTTTTACAAAGTATAATTTACTGGCACTCTATTGCTGGAAGAACAATCAGCTGGTTTCGTAGAGATAATCCTCAAGGATAAATCTAGGTTACAAATCTTTTTCTATTACAAAATTTATGTCAGTTCAATCATTGATTGTATTTCATCATTTACCCTGTTCATAATTTGGGCTGCATCATTGTTAAGCATATCTTCTGTCTTGGATATACTCTTTTGATGAAGGTAAAGACATCTTCATCCTTCGTGAGCCAAACGATATCAATATCACTCAATTTGTTGTTGCTTTCTCTTTAAACAGTTTTATAATCATACATATTTATGAGTGGGATATTGTTACAGCTATTCCAGGATGAGATAAACCAGCAAGATCAAAAAGTTCTTGGTCTACAAACTACATGCTTCAAGTTTCTGGCTGAAGCTAATGTATGTACTTGAAGTTGTCTCCCTTGTATATTACATTTTTGTCTATAACATTGTTATAGTAGCATAATATTGCAAAAATTTTATTGAATGCAGTTTTCTAGCACAAATTATTGTAGCAATAAAATTTTCATTTTAAATTTTACAAAAAATCTCAGAAATTCTTAGGAAAATTGTTGTTACACACTGGTTTGTACCATCACAAGGACATACAAGAATCATTTGCACAGAATCTGGAAGTTGAACATTAATCTCTTTACTTTTCTAGAGGGAATGTTGGTGAGGTAATAAATACCTTGCTAAAGCATTCCTGCATTACTAATAAGAAATTAAGACCTAATTGGGTATGTTGGAATTGTAGTAAGGTCAGTGAGTAATGTGTGGCGGGACGGGCATTGAAATTACTTCCTTCTATATTGCGCATTAATCCCACGACCAACCGAGTGGAGGGAAGTTCGAGAGTTTTTATGATAAATGCATGTGCACACAACTTACGAAAATTATTCATCAACTATGTAGGAAACCCTTGTATCGAAATCTCATCAACAAATTTAACCATTTTTTTGTAGAGTCGTTAAAGTATAATAATGATACAAAACACATATAAACCTATTTAAATATATTACCAAGTCTTTGAAAGGTTACCGCAATATCTTAAAACTAACCCATCTAATCAGATTATACATAAATAGACAGATTAATTCGGCCAAAAATCTTTATTAAAACTGGCCAAACCTTACTTTTATCAAAATTAGACCGGCCAACGAAACGCCGAGCGACAGAGAATAGAACCATAAAGTCGTGCTCATTTCACCAAAAAATAACGTGCACATTTCACCAGTCTATAGCATTGTCGAATTGCCGAAGGTTTCTGTAATTAACGTAGAAGTACAAAAATCGTTTCTTTTTTTGCTGATTTCAAAGTAACAGACATTTTGGAAACTTTTGAGTACTTTGGTATTCTAACTGATGTCCAAAGCAGTGAAAGTAAAGGAAATGACGATGATATTTTTTCTAACGATTCTTATGAGATTATTACAATATTTAATTATAAGTTTGGATGACTATTGAAGTTTTATAGTCACACTAACAACATGGATGATGGGCAGTATGTTACTGTTATTTTCTAAAAATCTGTATAAATAACACAGCTTCTTGATATTGTTAGCTATGATGTTTTGAAATGTAAACAAAATTGTGCATTGGTTTTCTATTATTACTGTATTACTATATTAATAATATTGGTTATTCTAATAATATCAGTGCATTTTACTTCTAATATTGCATTTCTCCTATTGCAGGGGCGAGATATAAACATATAATCTTTTCCTTTCATTATTGCTGTTTGTCATGACCAAACACTTTTTTAAATAGATTTTCTAACAATCTATATAAATATCACAACTTCTTGATATTGTTAGCTATGACGTTTGGAATTGTAAACAAAATTGTGCATTGGTTTTCTATTATTACTATATTAATAACATTGGTTATTCTAATAATATCCGTGCATTTTACTTCTAATATTGGCCAATATTGCATTTTTCCTATTGCAGGGGAGAGATATAAACATATAATCTTTTCCTTTCATTATTGCTGTTTGTTGTATATAATAACACCCACACCCAGTACATTACAGCTACCATTGCAGTTATCCTATTGCACTGCAGTGCCATTTGACTGCTAATATTGCATTTCTCAACCATCAATACCCTTTCTTTTTTCCAATATCACTTTGGTCGTGGGCTGTATGACAGTGGAATTTCTAGTATACATGTATATTATAGCTGTAATAAAATTTGTTATGTAATTTTCCCCCTATGAAATGCCAACAATTAAATGTAAACACTTTTCATCGTGGTATAGCGTTTTGGTGTTTATCGCAGTCGTCTATAGATTGTTACCAGACAATAAATTATTTGGTTTAAAACAATTTTGTATGCAAACCAAAGCTATTGCTGTAATGTGAATGTAAGCAAATTTTAATATATTTTTTGTGGCTTTTGTAGGAATATGAAAAATCATTGGATGCCTACAGAGAGACCATTCATAAACCTCTACCAAAGGGAAGCATAAATTTATCAGAACCTTGTCTGCAGGCTTCTACTGATGCTGCCAGTGAGGAGTACAAACAGCTTAAGGTGGCCAACCTGAATGCCAGAGAAGAGGTGAGACATGTTTTGCTGAACTTTCCTTAAAAATTGAGCCTGAATCCATTTCACAGTCTAGCAGTTTGTCACACATTCTAGCTACATGCAAACATTCTTCTAAATTAGGTATTGGAGACAATCCAAAAGGCGCAGAACTACAACGAACTAAACGAACAGCTAGGGGAATGGCTCAATAACGCAAAGGAGCGTATGAATGATATAACAGGAAAGCCAGTAGAGCTAAGTAATGCCGATGCTATAAAAGATACAACGAGTGAATTGAACCACTTAGATGCCGAGATAGAGACAAATAAGGCAACACTGAACCGCCTCAAGGGTAAATTTTATTTGTCAACTTCGTTCATAAAAGTTACAAGAAATGCTAAAAAGATTTTACAAAAATATCTGCGTTGCACAAGAAATGTTACACGGTTATAATTACTGCTGCAAATTGTAAAAGTTTCTCTAAGAATGGTTTGTAGAGAACTTGGTTTTGTATTTAGAAATTAAAAATTGTATATATTATTACTTCACTATCTGATTCAAAATACCGCATCATCCTTGACGTGAGATGAAAATTATAGACAAAAGTTGTATTCCAAAGTATTAAGCAGACCAATTTGGATACACCGAGTATCATATTTAATAAAATAAAGCTGTCTGTTGATATATAGTCTAAGGGTTTTGGAGTTTTGTAAGTAGGTTTACTAGGATGTACTTATGTCTACACGATATGATGATGATTCACTTGAACTTTACTTGTGAATCTAAGGCTTTTATCAGAAATTGTATGCTTGTTAGTTTTCTATACATCATGTCACAAGGTTAGACGTGTGGACACAAAATCAAATTTTGTCTCCAACGAAACAACCTTGTTGCCAATCACGGGCAACCAATAGAAATTTTTATGGCTCAACAATTCCATTTCTAATTATTTTGCAAAACGGCAAAACCAGATCGTTATCGTCATGACAATAAGAAACACACTGCGTTAGTTCAAAGCAAAGAAAAATTACGAGAGTAAGATTTACTAAACAACTTTATACTTATCTTGTAGAGAATTCTTTCTGAATAAGATGCATTTCACAGTAAAACGATATCTGTTTTTATTCTCAAAATATTGCTTAAATACTAGCGGTATATCGGTTTTTCGAAAATCTGTTTGAATTAATTTGGGCACAATAATCGTTCGGCCAGAATTTAATGCGGTAGCGAAAGAGTTAAAATTATGATGTTTAGGTTTTTTTCAATTCTGGCTATTGGAGTGAGACGGTTGGTATTGTTTCAATATTTTTTCTCCAAAAAGATCTTTGCTTCAGTTGTCTAGCGCTAAGTACAAGTAAACATGTTAAAACATAGACTGCTTCCTCACATATACCAACATATAAGCGTTATATCATATCTTAACATGTACTAACATTAAAAGTCATATCAGGTCTTAACATATAAGAGTCATATCTTAACATATACTAACATGTAGGAGTCATATCTTAACATATACCAACATGTAAGAGTCATATCTTAACATATAGGAGTCATATCATATACGTACATGTATTGATATAATAAAATTTATGACCCATCAGATGTCGCTGAAAGTCTCTCTGCTGTCTACAAGGAATCTGACCAGCCTACAAAGGCTGAAGAGCTGACCAGTCATGTGCTTGGTATGTCAGAAGCCATGGAGCAGCTGCAGGCCAAGGTCACTGATACCCAGCAACAACTTCATGACAAGTTTGTTCAATCGCAGGTATGCATATTTCTGGTTCTCAACCAATTGTGTTGCCTTTGTTTGACCAATGACAATGCTTGAGATACATGTTTGACCAATGACAATGCTTGAGATACATGTTTGACCAATGACAATGCTTGAGATACATGTTTGACCAATGACAATGCTTGAGATACATGTTTGACCAATGACAATGCTTGAGATACATGTTTGACCAATGACAATGCTTGAGATACATTTTACCCAATGGTGATGCTTGATGTAAATACTTTTAGTTAAGAATTTCCAAAATGACGCTTTGTTATTGCTGCTAAAATATGTATTTTTTATAGTATTTTTGGCTTCACGCAATTACTTCTACCTTCATGTTTAGCTCTTATCATAAACAGCGCTCAACTATCAAACATGAGATTGCCAGTGATGCTATTGTGGTACCACATAATTACTACCTATAAGGCAGAGTTCATAGACAAGATCATAGTAGGGGCTTTACTGATTTCATGAAAATAGCCTGAAGAATTGAAAGAAGCTTCACCATAATTGTTATCAGACGAAAATTAGGTAAAGTGAGCTAATTCATTCGTTTGCCTAACTTCTACGTTGATTAAGGAAGAATTCTTTGAAGTCTCGATCGAATGACTTGCCTCTAAGGCTAAGTTATGTTGCGTAAGATGACAAGAGCGTTACTTTGAAATGAAGCTATTCTCTTCATGGATCAATAGTAATGTGAAATCTTTCTCTCTGCTGATGCTGATGTCTCCTCTTCTTTAAAAATAATACGTTTCTTTGATGGAGGAAAGAGAATCCTCATCCATTTCTTGATTGGAAAGGAATTACACAAGGGCAAGTGTTTGTCATGCACTAGAAGAAATACTTGGGTGTTACACAGCGCCTGTATCACTCCACTGCAAGAGAGTCAACTCCTAGCAGGTCCACTCTGTAGCATCACACTGCAATGCATATAGCCTTCCAACCTGTTTGTGGAACTATTATATAGCAAAATAATAATTCCTACGGTTTAAATATTATAGTTGCAGCTCATAACAGCTGATCACTATCTGGTAGCTGCTGTGATGCGTTGCTGACTCTCAGTATGGAAAATAGTGGTTTTAATCAAAACTATACTATATATAATTTTTTTTTTAAATAAGTTGGTTCTATTAAAATTAAATTGATTTTTTTAAAGTTACAATTTATTTTAATATTTATATAGGTGGACTGGTGTATTTTATCCAGGCTACATGCTGTCATAAAAAATATGAATGAAAAATTTTGGAATATGCTTTAGCGCATCTGTGTGCCCAGAGGCACTTTAAATATTTCCATTTAGGCTGTATACTGCAGGTACACTCTCAAACCCTTCTGCTCTTACCTTGAACTTTTACGTAGCAAAATAGGATAAAAATAAATTTATATTAGTTCTACATAAAACTGTATATTTAGAGTTGCATACGTCAGTATAAGTGTGAAGACTTGATTGAAGGATTGTGGGAGATTATCATGTCTCTAGTCTATGGAGGTTCACTGCGGGTTTATTGTCAAATCATAAAATCATCAGAAGTTACTTCATTAAACCATAAAATAAAAGCAATGAATGATTTATATCTCATTAGACCTCAAGTTTTCTATTATTACGTAAAGAATCTATCATCTGCTGACTATCGTCTATCATCTGCTGACTATCGTCTCCGATTTTAAATGGCACTAATTATTTTACTCCGTACAACAACTCAGTTTTCTTTCAGTGCGCAAATAAAGTTGCAATTAGTGCTGCCACACAGTGCATGTATTGATCCTCGGCTGAATAGCAGATACCAAAATGAGGCTCTTGAGAAACGACGCAACGTTACTCGACAAATGATATCTGGCCTGTGCAGATCTAAGCTAGCGCATTTGCAGGCTCCCTCTGTTTGCTATTACCGCAATAGTTCTTTATTTTGCACTCGAACTAGCTATTCGTGACCTGATTAGTTCTGCTTTTTCGAATTGAGTTTCATTTCCTGCCGAGTGGGTTTAGAAAAGTACATTTGTTTTGACTACAGGATTTGAGTGCGAGTCTGAGCAGCCTTGTAGACTTTGTCGACTCAACAGAGGATGCAACTAGAAAGGCTGCGGGTATCAGCGTGGAGAGAGAGAAGTTGAACAAACAGTTACTGGAGCACAACAAGCTGGATGCTAGCGTGAGGTGAGCTGAGGCCTCCTCATCATTTATTCCCTGTTACATCTAAAATTACTTGTATGAGAGGAACCTATGATCATAAATATGGCAGTCAATAGTCTACCTACCGTCTGGGTTGCAACATCATGAATGCATAAATTATTTATGCAGGTAGAATATTGAGATCAATGGTCAGGAGTGCTCTTGTGGCTAACAAAAACTTTTCAGTTATATGTTGTTTTCATCTCTAGATCAACTATCATGAAATTGGAAGCACTGTCGAGGGAAAGTGATGATCCTGCCCTCACCGCTTTGCATGACAGACTGCAAGCGCTTGCTTGCACGCTCGAAGGGCGGGGTGCCAAGTTAAACAAAATGGTCGAAGAGATCACTGATCTCTCAGAGAATGTGAAGTCTTTAGAGCAATGGATTGTGAGTGTCGTGCAGGACTTGCAAGGTAAGTCGGCACTTTTCCTTTACTGTTCTGTCGACTTTCAGGGGTGCTCCAGATACTAGCTCTTCGCCGATTTACAAAATTATTGAAATTTTTCGCAGCTATGGCGCCAATCATCTATGAAATTAGCATTAAAACTTTTCATAGAGTAAAAATTGTAGGTTGTAGGTCTATAGACCAATTTCTGTACACAAATAGTTCGGATATAATTGCTATATTTGGTTTGCTAGACACTGCGCTACCATGAGCCCTCTTAAATTCATTAGCTGTTTGTGTCGAGTCTGGCGATGAAATTTGTGTATAATTGTTGCGTGATTATTAGTAAAAAAATATAATAGTTATACGAATAGGTTTGCACTAAGTTATTCAGTTTTCTGTTTTAAGAGCCGGTAGTCTCTAGTCTCTATTTAAATGATATTAAGTTTATTGCCCTTTGGAAACTGTTTATAGATGTTTTACTTTGTAAAGATCTAGCCATTTATACAAAGGCACATGATTGTTTGTAAATGGTCTTGTAGAAGAAAAAACATCTTCTACAAGACCATTTATTTTGGACACAATATATGAAGTTATCTATTAGTATTTTCTATTCATTTTAAAATTGTTTATAGTTATTAAACACTAGTTTATGTCAAACCTGTTAAACTGTCATTCTAGACTCTGCTTTAATAGAAGTATAAAAGTATTTAGTTATTAGTTGATTATTGATTATTGCTTGATTCTATTAAAAGACATAGAGATTATAAGATGGGGTAAACAAAAGATTATATGGTTACCCCAAAGTATTTGGGGTAACCGTATAAATTTAATAGCTAATATTGGGTGAGAGATAAACACTGGGTACTATTCTATATGCATAGGTTGTCATGCAAGAATACAAACTATGCTCTTTAATAGGTAAGGCTGCTACAGCTGACCCACTTTCGATAAAGAATCATTTTGAAGAGCTCTATTCTGAAAAGAAAGAGAAGCAGCCGGACCTGGAGACGATTAAGGACACGATATCGGCGTTGCTCGCGGATCCCGAGGCAACAGATAAAAGTCATATTAGGGATGTGCAGTCAGACGTATGCTCCAAGTGGCACGACTTCACCGAACTTCTTATAGACCTCATTGTCATGCAGGTAAGAGCCTGGCCTTCAGCTATCTTCACTTTTTATTTCCTTTAAAAACCTTGTAATTTGTATTGTGCTAAAATTGTGTACATTTGACTGGCTCCTGCAGTGTTTGTCCAGTGAACTCGCTAAAGACAGATCTTATTTTATGATAAGTTTGTGGTGTTTGTGTTTCAAGCGATTGTTAGTGTTTTTAAACATTTTGGAAGGAGAATGGTACAGCGCGTAGTCTCTGTACCTAGGTTACCGTATAAAATGGTTGTACAAATTTGTAATTTTAAGTAATGGTATAAAAAAGTTGTACAATTTTTGTACAATTTCTACAGGCTAAGCTTCACATCATAACGACAATTTTCTATATACGTACTCTGTTTAAAATTGTTTCTGCTTTTCCAATTTTATTCATTCTCTCCAGCAATTATGTGATCCTTTTACAAGATATATTGAGTGTTTGAAATAGAACTGTTTGGAGTTGTTTTCTCAATGTCATGAAGAAAGCTGCTTTGTACAATACGCAGAGGTGTTGTTGGTCCTGTCAAGTAAGGTTAGAACGAATGAACTTTGTGTACAGTGTAAGGGCAGCACTGCTCGTTACCATATAATTATACTAAAAGGTTTATATGAATTGTATGGTCATGCATAGCTGCTACCTTCTACAAGTCCAAGGAATCCTGATATATGGCTTGTCTGTAATGAAATGTATTGTATTGTTATGGAAATCAATAGTCTGAGTGTGTCAGACTCGCTCGAGTGAGAATGACCGTGATTGATATACTGTCAGGAGTGGATTATTGTTAGTATGTCTCATTTAACCTTTCGTCACTATTCACTCATAATGATGTTTGTGATAATGAACTTGTGCGCTGCTGACACCAGTTATCAATTTGCTGCGTCAGAATAGTAATTAGTCATCTTCTTGAATCAGAGTCGGAAATTTTTTTTATTCTAATAGAGGCAGTTTAAGTATATGTAGAGAATTTTATGTAGTTTTTATATGTAATCATATGTACTCTTTGTACAGAGTTGCATGTAGTCATTATATGTAGTCATATGTACTCTTTGTACCAAGTTGCATGTAGTCATTATATGCAGTCATTTGTACTCTTTGTACAAAGTTGCATGTATTCATATACAGTCATATGTACTCTTTGTACAGAGTTGCATGTAGTCATTATATGTAGTCATATGTACTCTTTGTACAGAGTTGCATGTAGTCATTATATGTAGTCATATGTACTCTTTGTACAGAGTTGCATGTAGTCATTATATAAAGTCATATGTACTCTTTGTACAAAGTTGCATGTAATTATTATATACCGTTATTTATATTCTGTACAAAGTTGTTCACAGATACCATATATCTTCATATATGGTAACTGCGCAGTTATACGTAATCTTTGTACACAAACACTTTGTATATAGTTATGTGGTTATGGTCGCTATACATGGCTGTGTATAGTTGTATATAGAGTCATTGTTTAGTTGCCACCAATGGAAATTTGCTCACTGTACAGTGGACATATTAATTTTTTTCAGAAAAACCTACATATGTATTAGTCACTAGTTCTGGCCTCTGTTAGTCAAAAAATGCTATTGCGTTTGCTCGATGGGCGGATAAGCATGAACAGCTGTCCTGCTGAGTGCAGCTGAGTGTCCTGAGAAGAGTTGTTGTTAAATAGTGACAGTTTGGAGAGTCGTCTGTCTCTGCTATGGAGAGAGCTCGACATCAGCTATTCTTATTGGCGACTGGTTGCTATAGCAGAGTCAAGAAGCACCTTGATGGATGATCACTTATCTTTACATGTTTGGAAGTTTCTCTCTACGATATAACAGCTCCTATTATGTCTCCAATTCCACATACTAAGGAAAATTTGCTTGCTGTCTCCAGACATATTAATTTGTTTTACGGAAACTGCATATGTCTTAGTCGTGAGTTCTGGGTTCATAGGATATCGACTAGAAATTAGTCGATGGCCTATGCAAGTAGGACTGTTCTCACACCTTTGCTGACTAGCTTCTGGTCTACATGTAGCTCCGTTGCTGTCGCACTGTGATTTAGTTACTGTCGCTCTGTGATTTAGTCGCTGCCGTTGTTGTTACAGGCTTTGCGGGATGTAGAGGAGGTGAATAACTACTTCATAAATTGTGAGCACAGTTTGCTTCGGGCTGAGAATGTCACCATAGAGCCGGAGGAGCTGCAGACGATGCTCAGAGAACACAAGGTTTGTGTCTAGCTTTTATTTCTCTTCTCTCATTCACTAGTCCGCGTATGCTGTGTATCTTCTAAGCGACTGATCCGTGTCAGCCGGACAAAATACATTATAATTATTAGATAGTCGAGGCTCTTGGAATTAATATGGATAAGCGTCTGCCTACTTTCTCATAAATAGCTGTGTAAAAATAAAACTGCTCCGCCGTTCAGTCTGTTTTGAATTACATTCTTGGGTCAGTTTGTTTTTCAAGCTCATCAGTTTGATACAGGGCCTCTCACCGAGTAGGAAGAGAGGAATGATTTAATTTTAGCTGATAATTGGTAATAATTAGCCATAATGGAATTGATAAAATTGCTGCCCATATGACTGAGAATACTGAGGAGTGAATGAAAATAGAGGAGAGTGTGCATGGAATAGGGTGCATCTCGTGAGTTCATCAGGTTCAACTGATCCCAGTTATGAATTGGCTGATCAAACTGAATCACTACTCATGTTTCTCCACCACGGCCTACATTATTTGAGCGAAGGCGCTATGGACTCGAGTTATTTGCTTTTTCAATTATCTTTTTAAGCGATGCGTAACCTTAGGATAGGTGGTCTGGACAATTGTATTCGAGTGATGATATGATACCTTTTGAATCGCTGAATTGATCTCGTAACACCTTCGTCAGACTTTCCATCAAGGATTTTGTACAAAGTTCCTTTAGTTTGTGAAGTTCTTTTGTTGAATTGTAATAGTATCAGTCTGCAAATTGCATTTTGATCAACTCCAAAATCCCTACTGCTTGAAGATGGTGATTCATTTAAAAATAACTTTCCAAATGAGTGTGAACAGTGTTTGTGTTGCCCTAAAGATCCTTGTAGTCTCTTCTCATCTTTTCTTCAAGTCGACGAGCTGCGCTCTTGATTATCCTGCTAATCCTGTCTATTATTATCATCTATTGGTCACATGACACGCCTTCAACCAATCACCTGTCAATGCTGGTTACAATAGACTCCAGCGCGCACGCGAGTTCTAGACAATAATAAATAACCCAACTGACTGTAATTGCTCTTCAGCTTGACAAGTGGTAGTTGATTCTTGCCTTGCGCTGCGTCTTTAGCTAGAGTTCTATGGATTATCTCTAACCTTTACCGAGTGTACATAATCTTGAACTAGTGGAGATATATTTGAGTCTACTTTTTGGTCGAAGTATTTGGTTACCTCTTCATGCTCGGGCCAACTGCTGCCAAAGTCATGCAACCCGCAGTGCTCGCCAAGTTAGTCAGCCCTTCTTCAGATCTCAACTTCAACGCTTTGGTAAGTTTTTTTGACCAGCAGAAGGATATGGAGGTATTATTTATAGTATTCTTACCGTACTTGCCATTATAAATATTAGCCATCAATTCAAGGATAGTTCAGAAACACACCAAAGATGACGTTCGACATCTGTGTTATGCATTCTTTCTTGAACTGCACTAGATGAACAATATGTGTTTCTCTCTGCACCTGGAGTTAGACTAGCAATCTTTTGTTTATAAATCAGGTTATTGTTTTATTTTAGCATTTGTTTGGTTTCATTGAGCGCCATTAGACCGTTTCACTCTCTGATTACATTCTTTCTTCCTCCATCTTCTTGCTGGTCATTCTGAAAAGTAGAATGTAGTTGTTTAGCTAGCTAGCTTGCCTGTCAGTCGCTAAGCATCCCAAGTACACCGGTTCAGCTTTAACAATTAGACTACCTTTCATATTTTAGCTGCGCAATCGTCTGCTGGGATTGCAGCTAGTTGGTCAGCCTAAGATAGCTGTAACAAAGGCGAACTTGTCACCTTTTTTATCAGCAGTGCTTGTGGTACCCCTTTCTCCACAGTGCGGCAGCAGGCTGGCAGCGGCTGGCGGTCGCTTTACTTGATGTCTCTCTTAATTTAAATTAGGATTCCATCTGAACATGACAAGCTCGGCTTCCTGCCACTTACTAGCAAGGACTGGCCCATTATTTAGGCGTCCCCAATAAGAACATTTGTACTCTGTCCCATCAGAATTGCGGTTGTACCTCTGACTGGGATGACATACTTGATATATGACTTTCTTTTCAGGAAGTGCTGAAATATGCTTGCAATTAAAATATGTCATTCAAAGGCTAGAATGTGTCAATCGATGTGCTGTAACACGATCATACAGAAAGCAACCTGTTTCGTAATGATGGAATGTACTAGGCTTGGTAGATTATTCCAGGTACAAGGCCAGTCAGGCTACTAGCAATGTTACTAATAAAATGGAAAGTTACAAGTTGTGATGAGGGCTAAAGTGTTACCTAGAGAACGTGTTGATGGCGTTGATATGTAACTTGTTGACTAGTTGAATGTTAGAAAGAAAATCCATACAATCCGTGCCCCTAGGGGAGGTAGATTAGTTGTTATACAAGGTTAGATAAGTGTATGCTCCGCTACTAACTCAGCCTATTGCTTCAAGGTATACAAGCGAGTTATTCGCCGTGGTTGCTACCTACAGCGAAACATGGCAAATAAAGCGACTCTTCCAAGAAGTATATATTGCGAGCAGAGCAGTCAAAATTTTCAAAATATGGCCGAGCGAGCTCGAATGAATTTAATGTGGTTACAGTCATTTTCTGTTCTTTTGTCACATGATTCTATTTTCTGTGTGCTGAATCATGATTGTATTTCCATCTACAAAAAAATTAAATATTTATTGTATTTGCTAATAGTAGGTGTCCAATCAAATATGAGGCTCAGTTGTGTGCGGCCAAAAAATCCAACTCGATTGAAACTGTTGGGTTTCAAGCTTTTGGGCTTTGACTGCATCAGTTAAACTCTAAAATGACATCAGGTTAACCACCATATGGCCATTTCATCAGCATAGTTTCATTTTCGATTACTAGTTCTTAATTTTGTTCATTTCCACACTTTATCACAATCCTACTCCGTGTTCTCTCATTTGTATTCAGTATCGGGAGAGAATTTAGCGTCACAAGAATTCATAAAAGGCAAGAAACAGCTCGCTGGGTTTGTTAGCATTACAAGTATCCAACGTGTGGATGCTCTCGGGTAACATCACAACTTTCAAGTATCCATTGCTTTTTGATTTTTCACAAAGTTTATAGCCTGAGGTTTTTTTGAACAGACTCTGCATGAAAAGCTGGAGAATAAGAGAGATGATGCGATGGAAGTGATACAGAAGTGCTCGCATATGCTCAGGGAAACGACCAAGGAGGAGGGCGATATAGCTAAGGGGAGGATAGAGCATGTCCGATCGCTCATCGGTAGGTGCTAAGAGTAGTTGTCTACAGTAGCATGTGCGCTGTCGTCTAGGAGTTGAGCCAGTCGTAAACAGTTTTGTTGACTTCCACAACTTACTACTGTCTTTGCAATTTGTGAATGCTGACTTTTATTTCTGTTCTCACTAACATTGTTGGGAGGGCATGTCCAAAATACTACTATCTATGTCTTTCCATAAAAGGGTGTTTGCAGTAGCGCGTAAGATGCTAAAAAATTGGATGCGCTGCCGTTTTGGTCAAGCGATTGTCATAAATAGTCAGTATAAACAACAGCATTCTCAGCGGTAGCGGCATGACATACCGTCTAACTGAATCAACGCATGAAACAATGTCTCATTTTGTTTGTTTAAATGTAGCTTGCATTGTCGAAGTGTGGATAACTCCTGTGAAGTCAGTCCACACGATTAGTTCTTTCTAACTTTTCTTAGCACACGCATATATTCATTTCAAATATTTATTATTACACACAATATGAATGACGGAATCGATAACACTATTTTTAAGACGACGCTTAAAAATGAGCATATTTGAAACCGTAGACAGTAGCACCTTCTGATTAGTCATAGTACTACATAGCACTTAGCCATTATCTAACAGAAGTGAAAACAAATGTTTGCTATGTATAGTAGAGCTTTCCTACTGGGGCAAATGGAATGGGAGAGCCGCCCTGGTTTTCAACTGTTTGGCTATTGGCTAATATACAAGCAATAAATTAAGTGTGTTAATGCTGAACACATCTGTAAAGTGCCCATCTGTATTTGTGCAGAACATCTACATAAGGCGATGAGTGTCTGTCATTAGCTGCTCAGCGTCTACAAGCACAAAATGTGGATTTAGGTAGTCTAACTGTACCTTACATCAGCATTATTCAGGTAATAATGGTTCTACTATTTATAAAGATGAATGAATCCAGAAGTCGCCATCTGTCATCCATATAATAGTTATTTGATAGCAACTGCGAACCCAAATCGCTTAACTCGAATGGATTAGGCCCCTATTAACATTATTCACAAGCATTTCATCCTGGAATGATATTATATTTGGATGTTTTATAGAAAAGTTGATCAGAAGGAGATAGATATACGTATATCACTAGGTAGAAGCCTTATGGACCGCTTGTGGAGACCTTCAGGGACCACACATGTAAATGCATATAAAACAAGTTATTTATTAGTGATGACTTCTTCATATGAAAAAAGCTATCTCATTAATAATAAATTTCTGTGAAATGCTTGCAGAGATCAGATATTAAAAGTGGCATCTATATTAGTTCATTCATGGGAAATCAGTGTATGTCAAGTGTTCATTGTACCGCAGCTGCTGCATCATTCATCATTCTTAATTGGCCAAGTTTGTTGTGAACTGAAAAACTCCACGTCGTTGAGATAGTAAAAAGAAGGCTTTAGATAATCCGTATCCTGTGTAGTCTTTATTACTCTTAAAGGCCAGCTGTTTGTCACCCCATAGAGAGAGTACTTGGTGCCAGCGAGGGAGAAAGCCATTTCCGATGTGACATTAGATAGTATTATTGGCTATTATATAGCGATACATTCCAGTGGCATGCTGCGCTCTTTCTCTGCCATCTTTCACACATCTCTCATATTTTAGTGTGGGTTACTTCTTTTACTAGCGTTCCCAGTGGTCTAAACTGATTTGGCACGCTGCCTAATAATTATGCCCAGAGTCAGCATAGGTTGGCAGTGTTGGATTACAAGCGGCAAGGCTCCTGCCTTGTCCACTCTTACAAACAAGTCTCATCTAAAATCTATCCTTTGATCTCTGCACATATATTATGTGGAAAGTAATGCTCTTCTCTTCTCAGAAGCGCCTCAGCGCCGTTAGTGTCATTATTCCTATCTGTTTACCAATTATGTTTTCTTGTTAATGCGCTTGAATCATCTCTGTTTGCCGCACGCTCACCAGGGCACCAGAACTGGGACTGCTACAGCTGCTAGTACATGGATGTCTATCACTATCTTTCCATGACACGATTAATCCAGAAGTTTGCATCAGCCGCTAAATGGATTGGTACTCACAAATTTTTATTAAATGTTTTATGCTTGCAAACAGCTATTTCATTTTAAATATTTTCCACATTGCAATAATGCTTATTTCGACTATTTCTAAATGCGTCGCTATGATCGCGGTCGTAGAATTCCTTACCTTTTTTAACAAAGGGCCAGCGTTAATCCGCAACATGCGAATGTCCGTTGAAACACTTACCACATGGTAACTCAGCTTGCGCACAACTCGAAATATGCATCAGCCGCCCAATGGAAACATTGTGTTTGTAGAGAGTGAGCGAGGTCATATATCACTTTTCTTTCATTTCCTCCGAAAAGGAAGGGTTGAATCTGTACTAAAATCAGATGAGTTTACCTGTGCATTTTTAGCAACACTCCCCGCCTCTCAAACTTTGGCAATTATGGTAATTTCTCTCAGTAATTTAATCTTACTGGAAAAAACAGACCGCCTCTAGTGTTAGGAAACACGAGCGAGGAATGTATCACTATGTTTCCATGACACGCATGAAGCGCATCATGTGGGTTTGGAGTTGTGTGCAAGTTGCATTACTGTGCGAATTAGGTGTTTCTATGGACATTCGCATGATGCGGATTGACTCAGGTGCCTTGTTGAAAAAAGGTAAAAAAATGTACGCTATAAGTTAATAATTAGTAAATGCAAAAACATGAAACCCGATCAAGAGAGGACGACGGAAGTATTGAAAGTGTTTCAAATTGAATAGCTGGCGCGGTATTTTAATGCTCATCATTCGCAAGCGCTGTTTCCATAATTCGCAAGCATGATGGATTCGATAAAGTTTTGCGAATCGCAAAATTTGCTTAGCTTATGGATTTATGCTGTTTCCATGATGCAGTTAACTTGCGGGTTGGCTCAAATTTGCGAATCATGCCCATCATGGAAGCATAGTGTATAACAAACAGTTGAATCAAAAATGACTGTAGATGTAAAATGGTTGGTGACAGAGCCCATTTTTATTCAGGGTCTGTATGGAAGATGAGCTGTGACAGGCTCCACCTCCTCGAGGAAGCTGTCCCCATGGTTCAGCATTTCCATGAGCATCATGCTGACATCGGCACCTGGCTAGATGAAATCAGCAATGAAGTGACTTCTCTCGGCTCCTCCTACGATAATCCTGAGCAGATTCGAAAGCAACAAGATTCTCTCAAAGTAAGACCTTAACTAGCTAGCGGGTCAGTCAGGTCAAATCATCTGGTATTTCCATTGTTCGACTATGTCACTATGAGCACTACCAGCACTTGTGGCACTTGTTGCTAGTCTATTACTCATACGTGTCAGCTAGCAATCATTCATAGATGGTTTACTTTATCAGGCTGCACTCAACTCAGATATTGGTTTTCCCTCACAGCTTGTTACATAACAAAAAAATTTAGGGCTAACAAAGGCCAGGAAGCTAGACACCTGCTGAGGCTACTGTATTGATTATCTATGAGCTTGCTAATAGGAGTAGAGAATAAAACCTCATCTCACTAGAGATACAACAGAGCTAATCAACTGATTGAATCTACTCGTACTACCCTTGACCTGTTCGTAGCTTATAACATCTATGTCAGTCGCCTAAAGATGAACTTGCCCAAAATTTTAGTAGATTTCCTTAGAAAATATCTGTATTTTTCTATCATTTGCGGTTGTTTTTGACGTTAGAGGTGATCAGACTGTTAGGGTGTTTCAAAATTGAGAAAATTTGATCGCGGTTAAAACACTCAGATCAAGCGAAAGTGGGATTATGAAATCTATAGTTGCAAAGAGGCCGACAGAATAGAGACGCGTAACGCTGCAACTTGAACACAATAGCCGATACCAACTATCACGACGATACCAACAAGTGACATCATTTCGTACATTTTTTTTGTGTGTTTTAATCATGAAGTTTGTTGATTTTAATCTTGAAACATCCTGGCAGTCAGATCTTCTCAAGTATCAAAAACTATCTCGACTGATAGACAAATATCGACACTTTCTGATAAAATATACTAAAGATTTGTGTAAGTTCATTTTAAGGATAGGCTATCTATTAATTAATCCTATCCTTAATCTATATAGCCTATCCTTAATCTATATAGCCTATCCTTAATCTATATAGCCTATCCTTAATCTATATAGCCTATCCTTAATCTATATAGCCTATCCTTAATCTATATAGCCTATCCTTAATCTATATAGTCTATCCTTAATCTATATAGTCTATCCTTAATTCGATTATGGAGTTGAATGAACACAGTTTAAGGTTGGTTTACGTTGTATCACAGTATGTCGCCATTAAACCCACAATACATCGGTAAACCCACAATATATCGGTAAACCCACAATATATCGGTAAACCCACAATATATCGGTAAACCCACAATATATCGGTAAACCCACAACACATCGGTAGTCCCACAATACACCGGTAGTCATTTGTGATAACTTCGTTCACACTATTACAAAACCATCCGCGTTTACATCAGCAAATAGTCCATGACAATGTGTTCTCATTATACAATGCGGCCATGGAAACGATGAAATACTCATCCCGCAGCAACTGTCATGGAGGGAAATATAGATTAAGCACTCCGCGATGCCCGGTCACCACCACCGAAGTGGTGCACATTGCACAGGCTGTCATGGATGTTCGGCGAAATATTGGAAGTTTGACAGCTGCAATGTTTCCCGACATATCCGCGTTGCCTCAGCAATGTCAGCGGTTTACATTCCACACTGACGAATAATCCATAATTCCATAATCGACGAATAATCTTTGAGAGGATAACCCCGACATACGGCGATACAGCATAAACCAGCCTTTAGTTGCGAGCACTCATGATCTGTGTAGAATTCTATTATTGTTGATTTGTAAAGTGAGTGGATACAATGTGTATGCTGGTATGACAGTCATCACTGATCATCTCCTACGCTCTCTGTCTCACTTTTATAAACAAACTAGGTCTATTCCGCTAATTAGCCGCTGCCTTCTTGTAATTAGCTTATTGACATTCACTAGTTCTTCTATTCTGATACATTTAATCCTTAAATTTTAATTAGATGCACAACCTCCCTAGGCTCACTATTGTCTGTGTGTTTTTCAAGGTGTTTTCTAAAACAACAGGCTTTCAATCGATATAATGAAAGTTCTATTTCATTAGAAACTCATAAGCGTCATCTTACAATATCAATACTCAAGTGTCAAAACATGAAACTTCTCACCGAAGGGGTCAATTTGAAATTTTACAGTCTGTATTTACACGAACGTTTGAGAAATTGGGAAGACAAGTCTGAAATTTATAGCTATGAGTTTTTCCGTAATTGGTCTACTTCTTGCCCTACAATAGTTGGTCTACTTCTTGCCCTACAATAGTTTGGGTAGTTTTGGTTTCCCTTCGCATAGAAGTACATGGTTGAGGTTTACATCTGGTATTTAGAGTCTTACCATGCACTCCTCGTAATTGCAAGAGAGTTTACAGTAGTATCTGCCTTGATTATGGTAGAAGATGTTGTATGACAACTGAATCGGTAGGACTGTTAACATTGGATAAGCATGTGTGGTGATGACCGTGATTTACTATTAGAAGCTGTGGCTCAAGATATTTATAAATACTTTAATGTTTTATTCTACGATAACTGAATGCTTGCCTTCCAACAAATGTCAAACAAAGATAATTTTAACTTATAATCTAGATTTGCTCATCGATTGTCAAAAGCAGCGTATAGAAGATAACTCCAAGTTTATAGATATAAGTTGAAGAAAATAAGTTCGAATCTCATACCTCATCCCACGATAAATAGTTAGTCATTACTCTGCTACACATACTCTCCTCTACAGTATCCATAGTCATTACTCCGCTACACACACTCTCTACAGTATCCATAGTCATTACTCTGCTACACACACTCTCTACAGTATCCATAGTCATTACTCTGCTACACACACTCTCTACAGTATCCATAGTCATTACTCCGCTACACACACTCTCTACAGTATCCATAGTCATTACTCCGCTACACACACTCTCTACAGTATCCATATGGAATCTCAAAGACCTTTTTCACTAGAATGGTATGATTAAGAGAAGGAAATAATTCCAATGGTGTGTTGAGGCTGCTACTCAGTGGATAGTATAGAGTTTGTCCTGGTCGGGTTTAGCGAATGTCGGTGTACTCGAGTGAAAACTGACCAATGTCATGGGGATGAACTGTGAGATGCTTAACAAATTGATGGCTGACCGAAGAGACAATGAGGTTAATGTAGCTCTCTTGGTTCCATCACACTCGGTTAACTCATATTTACATTTAGTGCAGTCTCATGTCTGTACGAATATAGCGGCTCTCAGTGCACCAAGACTTGTAACCAGTCGCTATATCGGAATACTATTTTCTCTTCGACTTGCAACCAACTGATTAAACCATAACTGTCACGAACAACTTTTATCGTATTTACTAGGTAAATCAGACACGCTGATTCCGATTTTGTAATCAAAATAAAGATTAGGCCACTAACGTTCAGAGTAATGAAGGATTTCTTATAGCGTTTTAATATCGGTCTCGAAAACAACACGATCGGCATAACAAGCTCCGCCCATAAATACGTGACGTAACCT